>NC_058045.1:30395610-30995610 GCF_020085105.1 Siniperca chuatsi | reverse complement strand
GAGAAGAAGGGAGGATAAACCATCACCTCTGTGGAATCACATTTGTCTCAAAAACACACAAATGTTTCCAAATGTCTCTTCTCTTTGGATGATTTTGCCCTCAAAGTATTTGTCAAGTCAAACCTCCACACGCTCCTTTCTGCTCAGAGGAGCAACGTAAGGTTTACTCCATAAAGACATAACGTCACAGATGACTTCCGTCCCCTCTGTCTGCAGTGGAAACGTGCTCATGCGGCCGTTGTGAATGTGAAACAAGGTGATTCTGGAAAAACAGCAACTTTGCTTACTCATTTGACTTTCCCCAGATAAAGGTTAAAAAAATAAATTCCTAACTAAAATGCAAAAAAACTGGAAACAGCAGTGGACTGACAGCGCCTGACCGCCCCACCACGGGCTGAAAACACATATCTCTGCAGGCAGCCAAGGACAGGTGGAGGAGGAGGAGTATAAATGTATGTTAGCTGTAGAATAAGAGACAGACGATGAAACAGAGGAGCAGAGGACAGAGAGAACAACAGACGAGTGTAGAGAGAGAAAAAGAGGCTGACAGCATGAAAAACGAGTGTGTTGGCAGCCGGCAGCCGCTCAGATAAACGCTGCGCTCAGTTTCCATCCACACTCCCTCCCTCCCTCCCTCCCTCTGTTCTCTCGTCTGCATCATCCCTTTTGTCTTTTCAACACTTATTTCCTTACACATGCCCCCATTTCAACAGAGTCGCCCACATGATTCATTTGTATAGTGCAGCTCTGGTTGTAGTTCAGTTACCGCAATCTGACCAGACCATTACAGCATCGGCCATTTGTTCAAACGTCTTAAATTACAGATGTTTGAATTTGAACATGTCCTTCCAATAAGGTGCACTAAGTGTATGATGAGACTGTCCTCCCCAGTGCCCAAAAACGGCATTTCTTTACGTCCTCTAGTGTCCATGGCAATTTGTCTCTTGTCCGTCGGGAGCAAAGGGGGAAGTAGTGTGATGTTATTAAAGATATCAACAAGAAGTCAGACTTTAACACGAGAGACCGCTGTCTGGTTTCTTTTAACCCTGATCACGATCGTTCTTTGTGCTTAACCAAGTAGTTATTATCATAACCGGCAAAGGTCACCTAACCTTAGTCTTTCCATAAACCTAACCAATTCTGTTTGTGCAGAAATCTAACCAAACCTTAACTGTAGCGTTATACAAGTCCTCCAAATAAAGACAAAATACGTCGTTTGTAACTAAAACGTCACATAGTGTCAAGTGAAAGTGTTTTCTGATCTGACGCCACCATCGGCAGGACGACATCAAACTTTACAAATCACAAAAATACATTTGTTTTATGATGTGAGATCGCTTTGCTTAAGGTTTGGTTAGGTTTAGGCCCAAAAATGACTACTTCATTAAAGGAGCTGTATGCGACTTTCACTGCCACTAAATGGCGCACTAGAGCATCTCAGACCAAAACAAATGGGCGCTACGGCGCACCAGACTCCATTGAGAAAAACAGTAATTTGACCTTGCAGATCATCGTAAAACATACTTCATTCAAACTGGACAGAAACTCACCGAAGCCATCTTTTAGTCCTTCCACTGTTCCAACAATCACCAACTCTGGTTTGGTCGAAATAACTCCTTAAAGTGGTCTTATTATGCTTTTTGGCTTTTTCCCATTCCTTTATTGTGGTACATATATTTTTGTGCATGTAATAGGTTTGCAAAGTGAAAAAGCCCAAAGTTCCCCCCCTTAGGGAGTTACCTTCTCCCACAGAAAACTCCGCTCCTGAACTGCCTGAAAACAGCTCGACTGTAGTCCAGCCTTTACTTCTGTAACGTATCTACGTCACTACGTAACACACGTCATAATGCACGAATTGAGCAGTTTCCACAAATTGAAATTAAAGTAACGTTCGATACCCTCCAGGCAGCCAATGGGCATAAAGTTGTTATTGTGATGTAGAGACAGTTCACAGTTAAAACGTTGCGTATGAAAGATAAATTAGTTACAAATTAATAACTGACCACTCTGAAACGTCTCGCTCCAGTCTCGGTTGTGAAGCTGTTTCGGGTTGTTCTGCCTGTGTTTCGGTATCAGACTCGAACATGTACGGCTGAACCGAAGCCATAGTTACCGGTTGAAGCAGCTTTGTTTTGGATCACACTGCCTAGCTCATCAGGACCCGCCCTACTCTGCTTCTGATTGGCTAGTAGTCCTTACCTCGGTGCTGCGCATGTGCAACTCCCAGCAAACATCAACAAGAAGTGAGATGCCTCACTCGGTAGCTAAAACGGAGCGTTCAAGACAAGAGGTGCTGCAGCAATGAGGCTCGGGTGACAACACATGCAGAGGGGGTGTGACGTCATTCTCTGCTCAGGACGCCATTACTCACAATATATCTTTGCATAGCAAATAGTTGTTTAACTGTCAGAAGGAAACGGGAAGCAAACTGCAGTGTCTCGTGTTTGAGTCTGTTTTGCTGGATCAGAATCAGAAATACTTTATTGATCCCCGAAGGGAAACTCTTTGTTACAGCAGCTCGCCTTTACGTCAGTGCACACAGGAGAAAGTACTAGCAAACAATATGATACACCATAATACACTATAAAAACAGGTCAGAAAATAAATTAAGTATCAGGTCGGTATAAGTATAAGATAAAATAAGTGTCAAGTACCAAGTGGGTTTACCGGTTGATGATGATAGTACAGTATAATAATACAATGTAACAAAATAAGTAATAAGTAATAAGCGGAGGTGCATGTACTGTTGAGAGTAATAGAGATATATAATATCAATAACAATAAATAAGAAAAACTAACATGGGAAAACTAACGGGAGTAGTACACAGAATATTGCACAATTATGTCAAGTATTACAGAGATGTTAATGATCAATGTCCAGTTTAGTGACTTCGGGTCATACAGACCGGAGTTAAAGAGTCTGATGGCCACAGGCAGGAATGACTTCCTGTGGCGCTCTGTGGTGCATTGTGGGGGGATGAGTCTTCCGCTGAAGGTGCTCCTTTGTTTGACCAGCACGTCATGGAGTGGGTGGGAGACGCTGTCCAAGATGGCGTGTAGTTTGGCCAGCATCCTCCTCTCTGACACCACCGCCAGAGAGTCCAGCTCCGCCCCCACAATGTCACCGGCCTGACGGATCAGTTTGTTGAGTCTGTTGGCGTCCGCTACCCTCAACCTGCTGCCCCAGCATGCAACAGCATACAGGATAGCACTGGCCACCACAGACTCATAAAACTCTTCAGCATTGTCCGGCAGATGTTGAAGGACCTCAGGATCATCCATCTAACCGACCTCCTCCCTCTGTAGCTCTATAAAAACGTCACCGTACTTCCTCCTTTGGTCCCGACGGACAAGAGTTCCTACAGGCAGCTAGAGGACACGTTGTTTTGGCTTTGATTGTGTTCTTGGCTGGACAGTCTCATTTTTAGTTGCCCAAACTGATCAACCTGGTTAACTGAACCAGACACATCAGATCTCATCATATGAGTCAGTTTGAAACTGTCACCTGGGTTGTTTTTGAAAGAACAACCTATTTTGTCAGTTAGGTGTAAGGACGTGTTGGGTAATCTGGAGTCAATAAAATCCCATACTACATACTAATTGTATACAATATGTTCTATTTATTTATATATATATTGTCATAGTATACTGTTTTTGTAGTTAGTATATAAGAACAATACGTGGAAGTTCATTCTTGACCTTGGAAATAGTAATTTGACAAAAATAACTAATCTCATAGTCCAGAGTTTTCAAATGCATCTCATTATCTTCATCAGCGGCTGCAGTTTTCTCAGTTGCCATGGAGATGTGATTCAGTATGTGCATCGCCATCAATCAATCATCAATCAAACTGTGACTTTATGAATGCCACTGCCAATTAAACTTAATAAACAGTCATTACATCATTTACCATCATCATATTTGGGCTTTACTGACTATGTAACTTGAGTTGATGACGCTCCTGCACAAATGGCCGAGAATTATCAGCCTGGATACGATGTTTACGTGTTCATATTGGAGTAGTTCAGCTGTATACATCATACCCAGGTTTCTGTCTGCTGCTGCCATTGTGAATCATTTTTACTTATTTTGTGCAAAACACCTCACCTGTTTGTCCAGATGTAACAGAATATTTGACCGCTCCAGCCAGCAGAAGGACAATGTTTCATGCACGCTGCTTTCTCTGTAAAGCCTCCAGGAATGATCTGGAGAATTACGCAGCTTCAGAGTGTGACGGTAACTCCACAGCCGGGCCGCCTCGCTCTGCATGAAGGATGTAAAGCTCGGCCGTGTCAACACAGCCGTCCTGTAAATATTTATAGGCATTTATCTGCTGGGCTGCGGATTATCAGCTTAGCGAGGTACAGTAGCCCCCCTTTTAACCAACACACACTTGTTCACACACTCACCCGTTATCCTGATGTGTTGAGACTGCAGGGACAAACACAGCAGGAGGTCTGAGCATGTGTGTGTGTGTGTGTGTGTGCTGATCATACCACTTCACAAATCAAAAAGTTGCTGATCGTATGTTAATCCTCTGCTGTGCTGCTGTATTTCTCTGTCACTGCAGCAAACTGTTTGTGTGACACTTACAGAACAGCAGTGCTTCACAGAGAAACACAAAAATCACAATACTGAACTCTATAAGGAGGAGATAAAAATAGTCTCAATAAGGAAAGTCAGATCTCTCAGGCGCCATCAGACCTGCAGGCTGTAAGTTTGTGACTAACGAGTCAAACCTCCTGTTCTCCTTGAATGAGGAGTTTTCTGTATTTTTAGCTTTTCTTTTACCTAGAATCTGTTTTCTCTCCACTACCTTTCTGTTGGGAAAACCTTTTACTGAACTTGAACACTTTAAAATTTTTAATAACTTTAAACTTTCTTATTTGACAAGAAGTGCTTTTTTACCCCAGTCATCTTGTGACATATTAGACATTTTTCTTCCATTGACCTCATCTGAATGAACTGTACTGCAGCTGAGCCCACATGGTCTGACTGGCAGTCCAGTTTTATTAGGCTGAGAACTGAATCCAGATTTGATCAAGCTCATCAGAATACTTGAACTTGGAAAACACGAAAATCCCCTGAACATCATTGCATGTTTTTTGTGGCACACATGATATCATTTTCCTCAGGCCTTTGAAGTGTAAATGTGTGTTTCCATGCCACTAAAGCAGCTTTAGAAATGAACTGAGGGGGTGCATGCAGGTGTGTGTTTATGCATGTGTGAGAATGAAAGAGATGAAGTGTATTCATGTTTCCCCTGCAGTCAATCCTCCTCCAGCTGTAGATGGCTGCTGTGATAGACAGCAGAGGTTGACAGGAAGAGGAAAGGCTGCTCGTCGTCCTCCCCATCGCCTCCTCTATCGCTCTCTGCATCAAATTGGAGCTGTCAGTCAGCTCTCACCCGCAGCACAACACACTCTATCAGACCGCAACAACTGCAACTGCGGGAGGAAACACGGCGTCGGCGTCAGCGAGCAACGACGCCTGTTAGAAAAGACGAGGAAAAGCAGGAAACGCTGAAAGGAAGGAATGTGGGATTATTTGATGAATAAAATCAGTGCCGGTTATCCGTTTTTATAAGATAAATTGCTCTGTCCTTCATAAAGTTTCAGCTCACCTGGAGCAGGTAGCTCAGCCCGGCGGAGGGAACAGCTGTGCTGCAGGTTTGAAACCAATTTCACTTTCAGTTGACTTTCAACTGCGGCTACATCATAATGTTACAGCTTTCATTCTCAATTAATTTCCTTATAGATCATATTAATACTTCTGTAAGAATTAAGGGGTATTTTTTCTAGGTTAGCAGGTTAGTGGACGAAGCAGTTTGAACACATCTGTCGCCCTGCTGAAGTGTCTTTAAAGGAAAAGGCTGGCGCTATTTTATTTTTTCTCAATGTCAAAACCCTTTAAAAGACCAAAACAAACAATGTGTTAGTCCGTCTGTCTGACTTCCTGTCTGTGGCATCATTGTCAACTTATCTTTGTGATTTGGACTTAGTCGGACAGAACAATCAATTTAAATACATCAGTAAATTCATCCTAATATCCATCATCCCAGATCTGGTTATTATTGGCCCTGACGTAGAAAATACAGTCAATTTGTAATAATTAAAGATTATTTCTGTTTTTAAAAACGTGCCGGGGTGCCGGTAGCTCACCTGGTAGAGCGCGCGCCCCATGTGCAAGGCTGTCTTTCTTGTTCCTATCAAATAAAGGCAAAAAGCCCCAAAAAAATCATCTTAAAAAAAAACAAAAGTTCCACCAACAGCTGAATGAAGCATATCTACATCCCTTCTCTGCAGGTCATAAAGCATTCTGGGAAACGCAGGTAGAAGGAAAGTTTAATGAAGTTTTAATAAAAAGTAAATTACAACACCTCATTACTAAATACTGTGTGACGACGTATTAAAGGTCCAGTGTGGAACATTCAGGAGGAGCTATCGGCAGAAATGGAATATAATATTTATATTTAAGTATGTTTTCATTAATGTATAATCAGCTGACAATAAGAATCGTGTTTTTGTTACCTTAGAATAAGCCGTTTATATCTACAGAGGGAGCGGGTCCCCTTCCACAGAAGCCGCCATGTTGCACCGCCATGTTTCTACAGTAGCCCAGAACGGACAAACCAAACGCTGGCTCTAGAGAGGGTCTTTTTGCGAGTTCGCGGCCACCGTAGTTTCTCCTACTCGCTTGGAAGGGGAGGGTGAGGCGAGCTGCATTTAAATTGTTGCAATCTGCAATTTTACCACCAGATGCCACTAAATCCTCCACACTGCTCCTTTAATGGAAAAGAGCATTTTGGAGTTTAGTAGAGATGGACCTGCAGCCCTCACACTGCTGCCTCGTCTTCCTCCAGCTAAAGGTTGAACGTGCAAGTAAAACTAAGAAGGAGAAGGAAGTTTAATACCAAAATATGCAGTTCTTAGAGAAGCAATATGAATGTGATCCAATTACAGCCGACCCAGACACCTGAATGTTAAAGAGCAGTGACAGTCGGAGTCTCTCTGTGTGTGAACAGACAGGTCATCATTCATCCTCCAGCCACTCTCATCCATCTTCCTACAAGCAGGCATCAATTATGATACACCTGATACCTGCTGACGGTGTGTGTGCGAGTGCATTGTATTCATCACATTATGGGGACACTAATCTGTTCATACACTCACATTATGGGGACTTGTCTCCCAACTAAGGACAAAGATTCAGTCCCCACAAGGATAACAATTTTTTTTTTTTTTTTTAGGATTAAAGAATAAGTCTATTATTATATTTTACTACATTTTTCTTCTTGTCAACAAATCTCATGAAAAGACCCAAACCAACTATCTACTAACAAGTGTTGTGTGTGCGTATCACAGCCTGATGGATCTTCTTCCTTGTTGTGAGGCGTTTTAAAGATTTACGTCTTCAGTAGGAGCCAATGGGCTCGGAGCTGAGAGCCACAGACAGGAAGTCAGACGGTACTGAGAGACGGACTAACGCGTTGTTGGTTTTGTTCTTTTCATGGAATTTGTTGACAGTGAGAAAAGTATAACACCAGACTTACGCCATAACGGCACATAAATCAGTATCAGGCGTATTGACACTTAATATTGATCATCCATCCCTAAAGAAAAAAAGAGTGAGTGAAAAATTAGTCACTGAGGCCTTGTGGTGGATTCATTTTATGCCGTCAACATTTAAAATGAAAGAAAATGTCAGTTTAGAAAAAGCGAAAGTTCTTACTTCTTCTATATTTCTTTCTAAACTGGTTTATTTTTGAAAACCTTTATTTCCGTATATATAAATGACTTCACAGACTCATCCCACAAACTGAAGTGCTCTTCAGTTGTTGTTGTGAACATAAAGATTAAATCTGTTATTGATAAATAACCCTCTACTTCATTACAGTAATGAAACAGTCAAGACACAAATGAGCTGCATGTTGCTGCATGAACACGCCAGAGCCTCGGGCAGTGGTGCATCATGGGACTCTGTCTGTGCAGTGTGTGTGTGTTTAAAGCTTGTGTGTGTGTGTGTGTTTTGCAGGGTGTTTGACTACCAGCGTGTCCCCTCCTCGGTCCCGGTGGATCCCAGTCCTGTCAAACGGCCCCGCCCTTCATCCTCCTCCTCCTCCTCTTCCTCCTCCGCAGCAGCAGCTCTGAGGATGAAGAGCAGCAGAGCTTCCAGCAGGAACAACAACACACACACCTCCAAATGTAAGAGAGATGCTGTACTCACACACTCCACATGTTTGTGTTAGTGAAGTGTGGAGACCCTAACAGCTAATGTCTCTCTCAACTTCTCATTCAGACACATTTCCTCTCACAAACCTGAGTCACTCTCAGATTTAGCAAATATGTTTTGTAGGAAACATAATGCTGTTTGCAACAAGGCACTGTTTATATTGATCCTATTTAAACTTAACTGTTCACTGGTAATGCAAAATGTTCAAGGCACTGTTTATATTGATCCTATTTAAACTTAACTGTTCCCACTCTGCCCCTGCACTCATTGCACATGAAAATATGTTTTGGGGGAGGCCTGAAGGGAGGGGGTGGGATTTTTTCAGTTGGATACTTTCAAAATCCAGCTGTCTCTTGATAGTTTCTCCAGCGTTACCTACCCTAGCTTTAAGTAAAAGTACCAGTACCACAATGTAAAAATACTCCATCACAAGAAAAAGTCCTGCATGAAAAATCCTTCTTCTACTAGAAGTTATGACTTAAGTAAAAATACAGAAGTATTGAATCAGCAAGATGTAATTAAAGCATCACCTGCATCACTTATAGCAACACCTACACCTAAAACCATCCACAGTGATGGAAAACAGTGAGGAAATAAAGGAAATCAGCTAAAAATGTTAATTAAACCCCCTTAAAAAGCACCCCTGTTTTTGTGCACAAGCCAGAAAATCACATACCTGAAATAAAACGTATTATTCTCGAACCATTTTGACTACATTCATGATCCTCTTGGTCTCTTCTCAAAGGTAACTCTTGGTTTACGATCAAAAAGTCAGAATTTGTCTAAGCTTCTAACCACTTCTTGTCAAGTGATTATTAAAAGGCATCAAGTCCATTCTTCTTCAAATTCATCACAGTATTTTCGCATTAGCACGTTAATTGTACGTATTATATCTTCTATGCAAAAGTATGTCATGGATGTTCAGTATTTAATCCCCACAAAGCCAACTTTCCAAGGACTGTCTTGATTTAGATGATTCAGATTTTTCTTAAGCTTTTGTTTGTCAAGTGTATTTATGAGTGGTGCAGTTTCATATACAGTGGTGTGAAAAAGTGTTTGCCCCCTTCCTGATTTATTTTTTTGCATGTTTGTCACACTTAAATGTTTCAGATCATCAAACAAATTTAAATATTAGTCAAAGATAACACAAGTAAACACAAAATGCAGTTTTTAAATGAAGGTTGTTATTATTAAGGGAAAACAAAATCCAAACCTACATGGCCCCTGTGTGAAATAATGATTGCCCCTAAACCTAATAACTGGTTGGGCCACCCTTAGCAGCAACAACTGCAATCAAGAGTTTGCGATAACTTGCAGTGAGTCTTTTACAGCGCTGTGGAGGAATTTTGGCCCACTCATCTTTGCAGAATTGTTGTAATTCAGCCACATTGGAGGGTTTTCGAGCATGAACTGCCTTTTTAAGGTCATGCCACAGCATCTCAATAGGATTCAGGTCAGGACTTTGACTAGGCCACTCCAAAGTCTTCATTTTGTTCTTCTTCAGCCATTCAGAGACCCCACAACAACATCCAAAGAACTGCAGGCCTCACTTGCCTCAGTTAAGGTCAGTGTTCATGACTCCACCATAAGAAAGAGACTGGGCAAAAATGGCCTGCATGGCAGAGTTCCAAGACGAAAACCACCGCTGAGCAAAAAGAACATTAAGGCTCGTCTCATTTTTGCCAGAAAATATCTTGATGATCCCCAAGACTTTTGGGAAAATACTCTGTGGACTGACGAGACAAAAGTTGAACTTTTTGGAAGGTGTGTGTCCCATTACATCTGGCGTAAAATTAACACCGCATTTCAGAAAAAGAACATCATACCAACAGTAAAATATGGTGGTGGTAGTGTGATGGTCTGGGGCTGTTTTTTTGCCCAGTCTCTTTCTTATGGTGGAGTCATGAACACTGACCTTAACTGAGGCAAGTGAGGCCTGCAGTTCTTTGGATAATGTTGTGGGGTCTTTTGTGACCTCTCAGATGAGTCATCGCTGCGCTCTTGGGGTAATTTTGGTCGGTCGGCCACTCCTGGGAAGGTTCACCACTGTTCCATGTTTTCGCCATTTGTGGATAATGACTCACTGTGGTTCGCTGGAGTCCCAAAGCTTTAGAAATGGCTTTATAACCTTTTCCAGACTGATAGATCTCAATTACTTTCTTTCGCATTTGTTCCTGAATTTCTTTGGATCTCGGCATGATGTCTAGCTTTTGAAGATCTTTTGGTCTACTTCACTTTGTCAGGCAGGTCCTATTTAAGTGATTTCTTCATTGAGAACAGGTGTGGCAGTAATCAGGCTTGGGTGTGGCTAGAGAAATTGAACTCAGGTGTGATAAACCACAGTTATGTTTTAACAGGTGGGGCAATCACTTTTTCACACAGGGCCATGTAGGTTTGGATTTTGTTTTCCCTTAATAATAACAACCTTCATTTAAAAACTGCATTTTGTGTTTACTTGTGTTATCTTTGACTAATATTTAAATTTGTTTGATGATCTGAAACATTTAAGTGTGACAAACATGCAAAAAAAAATAAGAAATCAGGAAGGGGGCAAACACTTTTTCACACCACTGTATGCACGGAGATCCACATGATTATTGAACCAAATGAATACATCTAAATTCATTATAACTGGGGTTATGACCATAACGCTGCCGAGTGTGAAGGACGAAAAGAAATATTATGACTGCGAGTGCGTCCTGTAAGTGTGGCAGAAACAGTTCAGGCAGTTGTGTGGGTTTGAATGTTAAAAAGCTTTTAACCAGAGAGGGCAGAGACACCAACACCCTGCAGATGGCAGAGGTCGATACGCAGGGCTGTTAACGCCTCAACCCTCTCCAATTAAAGGCTTTTAAATTTCAAACTCACACAAGAGCCTTGGCCTGGGTGTTCACATTTGTACACACTTGTGGCCGTAATATTTTTCTTTTTTAAAATCTGTAAATCTGCAGCCGACACGAGCGCCTGTGGAAACCTGGAGCACTCGGAGGATCTTTCCCTTTCTAAAACCCTGTTCACGTTATCTACCGGCTGTGTGGTGGCTTGTCTCGGTGGTAGGGCCCCAGGGTGCTGGAGAGAAGGCGGGTGGGGGGGCGCCAGATGGTCTCTTCATTAAAAGCTTCTGTACCGCGGGGCTTTCCTTCCTGCTATAACCCAGCCGAGCCTATCAGCACTCGCAATTAGACTGAGTTAATAGTGCATGGCAAATAAGAATTGTTTATACTAGTTTATTACAAGCCTTAATAGTTTTTACTTTGCCCCATCACAAGAAAATTAGATTGCCTTTGCGAGCTTCCGAGGTCGAAAAGCTTTCAGGAGTGAAGTAGTTTTCAGGGTCGTTTGGTGAGCTGTTGGCGGCGCCGGCGGTCCATTACAGAGCACAGCGAGGGCGAAGGCTCGTGCAGTGGAAGGAGGTGGGAGTGCAGCGCTGAGAGTAATTGATGGTGCAGGACTACAGGCTTGATGACTGCTGGGGTCACTGGATGACATCTGCATGGAGCTGTAAAACCAGACTGGTCCAAACTGCTTTTCAACTATGTTTTTAGCAACTTGTGAAGGGAAAATACAGTTCTGAGTGATCTTACATGTTGGTTTATGTTGTTTTGGGGTGTATTTGTCCTGTTCGCATGGACTAGGAAATAGAGACAATACACAGATGTATGTGGACAGGGGTGTCCACATACTTTTGACAATATAGTGTATCATTCACTTAGCTTATATTGTATTCATATTGTCCCCATTCACCTCTCTCTCTGTCTCTCTGCAGTGAGGATGGCGGAGCTACTTGCCATCAAGAGGGAGCTGACAGTGATCAAGGTTCAGATCGACGGCCTGTTGGACTGTGTAGACAAGATGGACAGACAGAGGAAGGACTGCTCAGGTAGAGACAGCAAACAGTTGGACAGCTTCCTGTCCCTTGCTACTGTTTAGCTGTCTTGTAAAATGTGACAGACATTTTTACACCTGTACTAAAAACAAACCCCGAGGGTCAGAAAGACCTGAGAACTTACACACTTTGACTGATCAGAGATTATGAGGACCCATGAATAAGAAAATACATTTCCAGGTACTATTCCACAGTTCTTAGGACACACTGACAGCAAAAAGCTGGCTCCAAGCATCTGTATGAATATGAATTCAAGTATCCAAAGACACGTATGGCACTTTGTAGTTAGTTAGTTTTATTGTGTATAGGTGTATAGTTAGTGTGTATAGGATGTATTTCGCAATATGATTTGCGTTACCTCGCACCTTACTTTTCTTCTTCCATTCCTTCGGAGCCGTATGTCTGCTTGTACTGGAAGGTAGTGTGGAGATTCTCAAGTTAATGCATTTAGCATTGTGAAATTATTGCGAGGTAATGCAAAACATTTTGCGAGGGAATGCCAAAAGTAGTCCTCAAAAGATTCTCCCCCTGTCCTTTAGGGGGCTCTGTAGTACTTGTATAAACTGTTGGGAAGTTGAGTTTTTAACAAAACCTAATTTTTTTTTAAAGCTATTTGGATGTTTTGTGTGTAAAGTAACTAGTAACTAAAGCTCCCAGACAAATGTAGTGCAGTAAAAAGTACAATATTTCCCTCTGAGATGTAGAGTAGAAGTATAAAGCTGCATGAAAACAAAAGTATCTCAAATTTTTACTTAAGTACAGTACTTGAGTACATGTACTTAGTTACATTCCCCCACTGTCTATAACATTTTTTTTCAGCTGAAATATTATGTCACACCAGAGGCTTCTCATAGACAAACACTGTTAATAAACATGTAATCTGTCAATGTGAATCAAGTCCATCATATCACAGCTGGATGACACCGACTGGTTCAGATCCCAGTTTTATTATAAAGAACAATATCAGCCTCATACATCAGTCTGATCCAGGTTAGATCCAGCCAGAGAACCACTGAACTCTGAACCGAAGTTTATTATTGCAAACGATCTGCGAGGGACTGGTGATGCAGAGAGAGTCGGTTTGTTTACCATCAGATGTGATCCCCTATCATACTGCATCTGTGAGTAATGGTTCAATGACAAAACTGCCGCCAGCGGAGCGTGGATTATGACAGTGAGGTAAACAGCGATAAACACCGGCCTCATAACCTTTCATAAGCTCCCCTTCAGCGCTCAGGAGTTATCTTGTCGTCGACCAACTCTGTGCGTGTGTGTGTGTGTTGGTTTTATTTCTCTACCTTGGAAGAAGAAAATTTCATTGCAAGGATAAAAAAGATGAGGAAATTATCCAAAGTGACACGTTGACAGTCTTCACTTCTTTACATGATGTTTTCCTGACACTAATATTAGAAAACTTCTCTCCCTCCGTGCTGAGGATGAGGTAGCAAGACGGTATACTGGAATAATGAAAACCTGTGTGTGAAAGCCAAACACGAAGATGAACCCAGCAGTGTCACAGATTACATATCTGAAACCCAGAAGGTATTGATTAGGTGATTTACAGACCAAAAGACTCGTAGACTTCTAGGTTAAAAGTGTGCCAAAATGAACATTTTTTAGATGTTAATGTATACACATTTTAATGTTTTTATAAGTAAGAAGTAATGAAGTTGACCCTCTTCTCAGCTGTTAGTTAAGCTTTCTGAAATGGTCAGAAAGGTTAAAATGCTCAACTTAAATGGATGAAGTTTCTATATTTCCTGCTTCACACTGAAATACAGCCATTAAAATGCACTTGGAACAATGGAATTACTTTTCAATAATTAAAGACACTCACAGCTATTTTACAAGAGTTAGTCTGAAGACTTTGATGGGTAAAAACACATTTCTTTATTTCTTTTGTCTCGACCGGTGTTACGGTTTTATGTTTTTGTCCACAATGGAAATAAACCTTGATGTTGGAGCCAGTGAAAGGCTGACAGGAAACGCGGAGAGAGAGGTGGAGGATAACATGCGAAGGGGACGTTACGATTATATGGGCTTAAACCTCCAGGCCACCAGCATGCCCCAAAAGCTCAAAGGCAGAGCAGAGCTGTACGAGCCACACTCCTGGCTTAATAAAGATAACATTTTAAAAAATATATAATAATAGTAATAATTTCTAGGAGAGATTGGCTGTTCGGGTGAAATAACACACTCGTGTTTTCAGAGCAGTGTTGCCATCTTTCATGGTCAAAACACAAAACCTGTGGTCAAATTTGGTACAAAAATCCTTTCAGTCGAAGAATACATGATGTCAGTGATGGTACTCACAACTGTAGAAATACTGTGTGTGTGTGTGTGTGTGTGTGTGTGTGTGTGTGTGTGTGTGTGTGTGTGTCAGAGTGTCCTCAGAGCAGGGAGCCCAGTGTGTCGGACTCTCCTCACCGAGGTTCAGTCAGCAGCCTGGAGAGGGAAAGTCCTGAACCAGGAGAGGCCAGCGAGGACGAGCCGCTGCACTACCAGCACTACTACCCCCACAGCTACCCCCACAGGGTAAATACCCATCCTACCCCCACAGCTGCCCCCACAGGGTAAATACCCATCCTACCCCCACAGCTACCCCCACAGGGTAAATACCCATCCTACCCCCACAGCTGCCCCACAGGGTAAATACTCATCCTACCCCACAGCTACCCCACAGGGTAAATACCCATCCTACCCCCACAGCTGCCCCACAGGGTAAATACCCGTCCTACCCCCACAGCTACCCCCACAGGGTAAACACCCCTAATATTCTTTAAACTACCCACACAGACTTCCTAATAAATACCCTAACTACACCCTCACCTGTCCCCCACGGGGTAAATGATTACCTCAGTATCTGCCCCCTCTGCTTTGAGCTCCACTATAGAAGGTAATGTAATACTGCCATCTTGTGGATAATCTATTATTAACACCGACGTCTGTCAGCTCCATGCATGCATGCGTCTCTGCTGTGAGGTTATTTGGTCTATAAAATGTAAAGTGTTTTAAAATAACTCGACCAACAGTCCAAAAACCAAAGATATTACAATGATATAAAACAGCAAAAAGCAGAATTTAAAAGCTAGAATCGGTGAATTTGTGCTAGAAAAAATTACTTCAATGATCCAATTATAAAAATAGTTAAATTTTCAGTTGATTGACTAATCAATAAATCCATTAAGTGATTCAGCTCTAGGCAGAACAAAACAAATAGACCCGATGGACTAAAGAGTAATTTTGTTTGTGTTACTGGTAGTTCACAATCAGAAATGACTGAAACAGCTTTTTAAACAGAGGAAGGACAAATGAGTTTTATTGTAGTTGATGTTGAACTAAAATTAGGGGATAAAATATTTACCTGCCTCAGTCCATCCCTTCACCCGTCTTTACAATTACCTCTGTCATGTCGAATATCTCAGACTATTCATTACAGTAGTCTCATCGCTCCGCACTGCACAGACTGGCAATTTGCACAATCTGTGGTGGACGACGTGTTTACTGTCGCCTTGCAGGTCTTTTTATTCAGCACCTCGCTGGTGTGAAGCAGATCAGCCGTGCGGAGGAACGGTGCTTTCAGTGTTTCTGTTTCTTTACAGGGAAACATAATGATATGGAATTAGCCTGCAGGCTCTCTACCTGCCTTACAGAGCGAAGCTGCCTCATTAATCTGAGCGGAGGCAGAGAACAGGCCGGCCCTTAATCTGCTGCATTGTTCCTCTGACAGGAAGTGTGTGTGTGTGTGTGTGAATAAGAGAGAGTGTGTTACTAATTACTATTTCTGTGTGTGTGTGCAACAAATTGTGTTAGTAAGAACAGGAAATGTTTTGTGGACTGTGGCAATGTGTGTGTTACACCCAGTGAAGATGAGGCTGCAGTGGCTGCAGTGATGATGATGATGATGATGATGACGATAAGGGAAGGGGGGACGCTGTGTTAATGAGGGCTAACTGCAGTGTGTTTTCACTGTCTCGTTAAGAGCTACTTCCTCTGTGTTTCCAGATAAAGCAGCATCAGTCTGATCTGGAGGACGATCTGTAAAACTGCAACTCAGGTATGAACTCTCACACTGAGACTCTTTAAAGAACCAGACCGCTGGTTTTAGATGTTTTAGCCCATTAAAGGATGAGGCTGGTGTTATATTTTATAATTTTCACATGGTCACACACAAAGCCATTAAAAGGCCATCTCTCAACACTTTCTGACTTCCCTACTCTGTCTGCAGCAGCTCCAAGCCCATTGGTTCCTACTCCACGCTAGCGGTACGGCTCTATGGAGGACAGTGTCGCCTGGTGGGTCAGTCCACCACTTTGTACTGACAGTCATGGTGCTTAGACAGTTAATAAAGACTTTGGTGATCCAATGATTTTAAAACACAGCAGACACTGACCATAACTTTACGATTCCATACCTAGAATAGTAAAATGTAGTCAGCGTTTTTCTTACTTCTTTTAGGCGTGTGTTTTAAAACTTGGATGGAACAAGCCTTTTGGCGGGAGCACAGTACGGGTGGCCAACCGGGTACTGTTTTTTCACTGTTGGCTTGTGAAGTCATAGTATCTTTTTCATCATTTTCAACCTTGTGGTATAGCTTAATGGCATTTGTACGGCTGCCAAAGAGTGCGTTTCTAGGGTTAAGCCATTCCGGTTTTTGTAACCGGCCATAGGAGGCGCTGCTGACAGGATTTACATCGGCCTGAACATGGCATTTCACACACCCGTGAAAAAAACCTGCAAATTCATAGCATGTGCCTGTGGATGCGCTATACCCGTCCACAAAATATGGAACATGTCATACGGAAATACAGAACGACTGTTCTCTGTGATTGTTTGAGCTCAATGTTTTCTGTACGAGCCGCATGTTTCAGCCATTGCATACAGGCCTCTGTATGTGTTGTTCTGCTTCAGGTGTGCCCCTTCATACGTAAGAGCCACAGTGTCTCTGGGCAAAAACTGTGTTTTGAATACACCCATGCAGCTAGATGCCAGAGCGGTGAATGCAAACGGTAATCAAGCTGCGTGCACTCAAGAAAAGTGTCGCGATAAATCATGCATGCCTTGTGCAACACCTCCACATCATTAATGCAGTACCGCCGAGTCTCTTCTAGAAAATCAAAGATTTCTTCGCAGACTGTGACATAGCATGACAGAAAGACCTTTTTCTGACTGTCACTCATACTGTCATACCCAAGATGGATCAGGGTAAGCATCTATGTAGCTCTCATTCTCCCTAGTGTTGAACTTGTGGGGAAAATAACCTTTTTCCACGTCTTCGAACCCTAAGGCTTCGTTTGTTTTACTGACACGCAAACTGAATGAATTACTGCATGCTGTAAAACAGACGTCGCATCGTTTGCAACAATTATGGTATAGAGGGGTTTTATGTGTCTTGTAGCAGTCGTGACAGACATGTGGAGCACCACAAAACCCCGGCTTGCTTTCTGTGAGATAATAGTGTTCATTGTGTAGGTATAACCAAATTGTATGTGGGTGCGGATCCTCATGTGTTTGGAAAGGCTGCAGGTGATCACATCCGGAGCCGTGATGGAAAACTGTGATTTTTACTTTCAGCTGATTCTCGAATTTTCTGATGTCTGAGAAGGATACTTTGCGGACACAGATTGTTGTCTCCCCGGTTGTTTGGGTTGTCAGAAGGAACGCTATCGCCCCGGCTTCTACCCCGGGCTACACTAACTATAAATTCCAATTTGTCGTCTGTCAGAGATGTGTTGTTGCTCTGTATAACCTGAGAAACGTTATCAATAAACAAATCTACATTACGTTGATCATCTGCATTTAAAACTACCTGTATATCGCCAGCCAGGGAGAGACCTCTCAACACCTTTAAAACGCTACCTGACGGTGAATCAGCCATTGCATGCGCGATTACTTACTTGGGATTAATGCCTCTTAAATCAACAGCTGGCGCAGTTCAGAGGCATTAAAAATCCAGTATGTCTCTGTTGTGTATATCACCACCAACCGTGGAGGGTGTGGTAGTAGCCCCTTCAGATTGCCCCACACCATGCTGCCCAAAACCTAGATTATTGTCATCACCGGCGCCCTCCCTGGCGACATCTGTATCAGCAGGTGCAACACAATTAGCCATTACAAGCCTTTAGACGAGCCTGTGTGCTGGATGACGTAGCGTCACCGCCACCTACAGACATGCATGTTATTAAGTGTACATTCGCAGATCTGATAAATGAGGAAAGATCATCTTAACACACAATCTCATAAATAAATCAGCAGTAAATACACTTAAATCACACAGTGACATCGTAGACCTACCTTGTATCCTGTTCAGCATGACTAATCCCCCCTGAATCTCCTTCATTTACCAGTGCGACTCCAAACACACACCAGCAGATCTGATAAATTAGGAAAGACCATATTGACACACAATCTCTCATAAATAAATCAGCAGTAAATACAAATAGATCACATATATATTTAGTGTTACACACCATATAGACCTATTCTGTTCAGTGTGTAGCACCTCCAACACCTTTCGCTGCTTGGCTAATTCACGCTCCGTCCTAATCGCCTTCAGAGAAAGGGATCTTTTACGTCCCTGCGGCCCTTTTAGATTGAAATGGACACACACACACAGTATAATAAACACATGTATTTAATATTAATTCACATTCATTTGCTAATGTGTAGTGGACACATCATCCTGCTGTTTTACACCCAAAAAAATCCCACTATTCTGCAAACGTGTTCTGGCACTCCTGGTACATATATATATATTTTATATAAAAACACTAACCTTCTGTAGTATCAGTAGGAGGAACGCTTTCAATGTCATCCAGGAGGTTAACATCCCACCGGTCGCCTAACAAACAAAACTTTTAAGCAACCCCTACATACATGCCCAGACATATTCTAGGGTTAGGGAGTGCACGCGCCTTATACTACTGTTAGCATGCTAAGCTAAGATTTGTAACATGGTAAACATTACTTTCTAAACATCAGCATGTTAGCATCTTTATTTTGAGCATGTTAGCATGCTGATGTTAGCATTTAGCTCAAAGCACCTCTGCGTGTAATTACAGCCTCACAGAGCAGCTAATTCAGATGTAGTCTTGGTCTTGTTTAAAAAAGACTTAAAAACAGCTGCTCTCTGTAGTTTTTAATCAAACAAACAGGAGGAAATAGTGCATTTGTTGGGGACTATTTTCAGCGGCGGATGAATCCACATGTGGTGCTGTAGTGAGTGTTTGGGGCAGCGGGACGGTGTGTGTGGGACTGAGTCAGAATAAACTACAGTGTGTGTGTTCATGGTGATAAAGGAACATGTCACCCAGTCCCACAGAGCGGCTCACTGATGTGTTTTAATAGTTTCTGGACAACAATGGAGCTCTGTGGCTCAGAGGAAGAAGATATATCTCTCTCTCACACACACACACACACACACACACACACACACACACACACACACACACACACACACACACACAATACTCACTTCATTGTTGGTTTTGGTCTTTTTATGGGATTTATTGACAATAAGAAAAACATAGACTGACACTGATTTCCAATTTTCCAGGCAGCTACCGGTTTCAGTTCACTTCAGTACACCATGAAATCCTGTTGATAAGACTTTCTTGAGATAGTTTGCCCCTCACAGTGAGCAGTTGTTTTGTACCATTTCATTGTCACTGGATAATGCAGCTGACAGCTGAGACCATTTTCGAAACTCTCCTTGGTGGTGCATTTAAGGATGCTTGGACATCAGCAGCTGACTCAAATCTCAGGTGTAGAAGTGTCCTTAAATGCACCAACAGCAATTTCTCAAGACAGTCCTTGCCCAAAACTGTATTACATTGCGACGATAACGTACTTTTAACAAATATAAATAAACGCGGCAAACTGTTTACTGTGAACAATTAACTATCTGCAGCATGTTTCAAGTTGCTCCTCACAGAGCAGTGAAGGAATTGAATCCAATAGCTGCTTGGAGGTAAAAAGCTGATGGTAGGCTGTGGAAAACAGTCAACAGTTTTGTAAAGTACACAATCTGAAGTTAATTAGATCAGAGGGGCATACGCTGCAATGATCTACTTTCCCACTGAGCTCTTTCTCTTTAATTAGACTAAAGAAAACATCAGAACCTTTTGGTTAAACTTATTCGGTTAACGGGGTAAATTACTTGACTTTTAACCAGAAACCTAGACGCTCCCTGATAGGATATTTAAATGCTGGTGGTCTTTACTTTTACTGACTTCAGGACTCTGACGTGATTGTCTACCTGGTGAATTTTCATATTTCTTAGTCTCTGTTTGTGTCCTGGAGACCCATAAACGTCTCATGTGAGACTCCTCTCCTGCTCTCTTTCCAGATCCTTCCAGAAACAAAAGCTGGGATCGGTAACAGCTGGAACAGGAGATGCTTCAAGGAGGCAACATGAACTGCATTGGACTGACTCTCCCCCCGCTCCTGAATCGGTCTCTTATCTGTCACTATCAGTTAGATTTTTATTCTGTTGCACCATCTCCAGTTCTGGTTTCCAGTCCACAATGATGACAAAATCCCCAAAACAATATGTGTTCGTGGTACATCACTGACTCTGGTGCTCCATGCTAACATATTGACACATGGGACAATATAGCTAAACTTCTGTGTTTTTATAAAGCACCATAGCGGTGGATGTGCTTTGTTTTTATGTGATTTCCTACATTTCAGGCAGCCATTGATTTAATTTACAGTAATTTCAGAACTTGAAAAAAAAAACTTGCAGAGACTTAACTTTCTGCAGACAAATAATCCATCACAGTCAGCAATTTATTTGATTTTATTTGGTCTCTCTTTAGTGATGCGATCAAGAATAGTTCAACATCTTAACATTAATAGTGCACCTACAAAGAAAAGCATATAATTCATGAGCTAAGTTTTTTGCAGATGTTTAATTCTTATTATATTGTATTATATTATATATTACTCTATACCCAGATTGAAAAAACTACATTTTCTTTACTAAAAAAGATAATATTGGTCCCATTTATCACCCTAACCTTGCTTCCCATGTTGAACTCCACTCTGATTAATGTTAATAAAGTCAGTGTGGCAGCTGGCAGCTCCTTATCACACAGTTTATTTTCATCAGGTGTGTTGTCATTATGTGTAACCAGATGTGTACAGGACCGCATTATGGGTCATTGTTAAAGGCTCAGTGAGCACAGTTTTATGACTCTCTGGCTGAATTACAGTTTAATTCACTCAGGAAATCAGTCATAAAGTGATATATGGACTCTGACAATTTCCTGAAATGAGCATTTAGTCTGAATAAAAATGACGTGTAGTGGATATAAATGGGAAGATTGCATTTTTCCACCATGAAACAATTATATGACAACATGAGTGAGGGAAGTATATACTTCATGGTCCCATGAAGTATATAGTTGGCAGTTCAATTTATCAACTACCATTTAGCTCACTGGTTTATCAAGTAAAACTGTTGAGTTTAGCTAATCGATTCCTTCAGCAGCTAAAACAGTTTGGTATAGGGTTAACTAATGATTTAGTTCAGCAGCAAAAACAAATTGGTTCAGGTTAGCCTAGCTAAAACAGTCGGCTTTGCATTAGTTAGCAGATCAGTTTAGGAGATAACACAGTTTGGCTCAGGTTAGCTAACAGATCAGTTCAGTAGCTAAAACAGTTTGCTCCATGTAAGCTAACAGAACAGTTTAACGGCACAAAGAGTTGTGCTGCGTCTCAATTCGGATACTTCCGTTAGTACACTTCCATGTAGTACACTCTGTACTTCAAATCGAACACGGCTGTTCTGCCCTTAACAGAAATGACGATCGCAGCATTTGACCACTTCTTCTTCTTTTTTAATGGCGAGTTGCAACCGTCCGCGGTACCAAATCATTAAAGACTACTAAATTAACCCAATAAACATACTGATGGCTTTTATCCTACTAGAGTATAGTTGGATTTGGCAACCGCTCTGCCTGCCCTATGTAGCCAAGATGGCGACCATTGAGGGTGAGAAGTGTCCAGCGTTCCACACTCAACTTTTTTGACCGTTATGAGTACATCATCCGGGTATTCATACTGCATTTTGCCATAATTGTGAGTGTGAACGCACTTATGCAATAGCAAGTGTAAGTACGGAAGAACGCAAATTGAGACACGACATTGGATTCGGTTAGTTAACAGATTAGTTTATCAGAGAAAACTGTTTGGTTCAGGTTAGTTTATGGATCAGTTTGGCAGATAAAAAAAAAATCTCATTCAGGTTAGCTTGATCCAGGTTAGCATTAGGTCCTCGTTCAATCAATGAACTCTACTCCCAGGAAAGTGGTCAGAGTTGAAGAGTAGTCATCAACTGAAGCGAACTGAGGCCATCAGAGTTGAATGTAAAATTACCAAAAGGACCGTTGTCCTTGAACCTGTCATACATTTACAGTATGAAAACAATGTGTTTACTGTGTAGCATGTGCGTTTTAATTGGAATATTGGATATACTATTTGTTTATCACTTTTGATTGTTGTCAAAATGGCAGCAAATTTATTAACACATCCGTACAACGGCACACTTTTGGCTACAGATACGATGCCGTTCCATTTTCTTCTGTACGTCCACCCTACCATCTATCTGTCCGTCCATCCAACACTAAGATGTTCTGTGTTATCTTGACAACTATTGGCCAGATTGCCATGAAATGTGGCATGAATGTCCATGCTCACCAGAGGACGAATGTGAATGTTGTCGATGCCACCACACCCCTTATTTGTGTGTTTTTGCTATGTCTTTCCACCACAATGGTCGTACTACTTCATGTAGTTTCACCGCCGCCGTCATATTTAACTTGCATTTTATGACGTAATGTTTGTTTCACCTGATTTTGGGTGACTGGTTATACGGAGAGCAAAGCCACCAAACTGTTGTCAAGTCAAACACATAAAGACTTTTTCTCTAGCACGTTTACCCTGCTGGACGGTCACAATCACTGTGACTGACTGTAAATATGTCTGGAGCATTCATGTAAAATATTTGTCAGTTTAAAAAATTACTCTTGAAAATATGTATGTGTACAGTAGTGGCTCTTTATACTTAAACATTATTTCAAACCCTTAAAAAAATGATACTAAAATGTTTTAATAAGAAATCCTGTAACTGCAGGTACAGAATCATTTCATTTGGCTTCATTGTAGTTTCTGCTGTTGGTGCTTTTGTGTTTCTCCTCTGTGCTAAATGTGATCTATTTCAGTGTGAGTGTAGTAAAAGTATTTTTCATAAAATAGATGTGTGGTTGGAGCTTTGTGTGTGTAATAATAATAATAATAATATGATTCTCTATTTATATGTGTATTCCATTTTGTTGCTCCATGGACGCCAGTAGTTCTTCCTCTTCTCCTCCTCCAAAGGGAGACCAAAGGTCAAAGGTCAGGTTTGGTAGAAATTTTGTGTCTCACTCAAAGCTGTTCATTTTTTTTGTTTCTTTGTTTTTGTTTTACATCTAGGTATCTATCACTCTTAAATCTACTCACATTAGAAATTGTTTAATCAATTGAACCAGACGCTACAAACGAACAACAAAAAACACTTGGTGTTCAAGCTGAAAAACGGCTCTATGGAGAAAGAAAAGTGGGTAACTAGCATGAGCAGTGATAGACCTGTGGGGAAGAGAAAGAGTGTCTGAGCCAAACTAGAGTTAACATCACCTTTGATGAAAAGATTATTATTATTTTTTTTTTTAAACACTCCAAGAAGAGCGATGAAGATTGATCTTTTTCTACAACGTTGAGCCGTGAAGTCTTGTTTCACATAGGTCTGGTTTTTTGTTCTTTTTCCGGTGGTGCTGTTTTAGAACGAATTGCTGTAAATCTCCTTAAACCCCTTAATCAATGTCTACTTGCAACCCCTCATCGCCGGCTGCATATGTTTACCGGTTCAACTAAAGAGTAATTTTCTTGCTATGTGTGAGTCCTGAAGAAGTAAAACAATCCAGAAATAATTCACAAGACGCAAGCACTTGATTAGAGTCAAGTCTGAAAAAATAAGCCTAACTTTGGGTAGCATAAATATGTTTTTTCTACTTTCCTCCCTTTAGTCATTTTACTATCCCCCAAATTTATCGTGCGACCTCATGTGGGAGCCATCACAAATCAAACCAAAGCAGCGGTTTAGGGCTGAGCTTGGCAATTTGCATGCCAATAAAAAGACCCAGTCAAAGTAGGCGGCGCTTGGACACATTGAACAGACACTTCCTGAATTTGTCAAAGCACCCAATAGCGCCCTTAAAGGCATAGTTTGACAGTTTGGGAAATGTGCTAATTTGCTTTCTGGCAGAGCGTTAGATGAGAAGATCGATACCACTCTCGTGTCTGTCCGTTAGATATAAGGGTGCAGCCAGCAGCTGGTTAGCTTAGCTTAGCACAAAGACTGGAAACAGGGGGACACAGCTTGAGCCAAGAAGAATTTAATGGAATTTGGAGGCGCTATTGGTGCTATAACAAATACAGGAAGTCTGAAAAAAAATCACTGTTAATAGTAGTAGGCAAACGTCTGCCAACGCGAGACTATCTATATATAATAATAATAATAATAATAGCTTCCATTTTCATAGCGTCTTTCAGGGGACCCAAGGACGCTTTACACATATGGAGGCAGACAAAACAAATAACACAAGAACAGAAAATAACAGTAGCAGAAACATGTTCGCAGAAGTGTTCGAAAACACATAAAAAGATTTTGAAACAACAACAATTATGCTGCAATAACACATTTTATGATATGACGACACCCTAATTAAAGAATAACTTTCCATTCAGGCTGTGCTCAATATTATATTGTCAGTGTTTTAATTAAATCAGCAGAGCCTTTTCATGTATGAACAGTTTAATCACAAACAAACACTGAATCACATGTTGTTGACTGAAGGGATCCTGGTTTTAATGATTCATTAGAGCCAGGACAACCTTTGATACCAGGTCTGCTGGGTAAGTGGCTCTGAGCAGTGGGCGGGGGCAGCGATAGTACAACTGGCTGGATGAGTTTTGGGAACTGAAGGAACTCGCTGCGGCAGAGAGGTGCGTTCACACCGAGGTAAGGCTTACTACACTGAAACTCTCTGAGACAAAAGGTTTCTGGGTTTCACACTAAATGCACTTTAATTTTACAAAGTATCACCAGTATATGAGTGATACGTCTCCAGAAAGGACATTTAAAACATTTCACACGAGTGTTTTATCCATATTTTGTTCAGTCAGGATCAATATTTAAGCGTTTATCTCTGATCTTTTTAAGCTCATACTGGTTTTTTTTTTTTTTTCAATTTTAATTAGCCTACCATTTTCTGTACTTTTTAATCTACATGTGTACGTTGTTGATTACTCCTACACAGGGACTCACAGCTCGGAGTTCCTCAGTCTTTGGGTCAACCTTGTGATCTCTTGATAAGCAGAAAAGGTCGTATACCAAAATGCCGGAGTCACATGACCGCTTGAACACTCTAATTGCTGGGGATCATGAGATTTGGGGAAAAGCACAGGGAGGGTCAAGGGTCAAATGGTTAAAAGTCCTTGGACTACTTTGTTCAAATGGGAAGCACAGAGCTTTAATCTGCTGGTCCACCATTGATTTTTTCATTTTAATTCTTGAAATAGATTGAATACATTCCTGCGACATGATTCAAATATGCGTAACAAAACAATCCAAGCTAAGGGATTGGGAAATGGATTTTCCACCTCAGTGTTGGGGAGTAACTACTGCATGTGTGGATAAAAGTCATATAAAGCCTTCAGTGTCTCCAGAGGGAGCTGTGTGGAGTCTGATAAATGTCCTCAGGTGATGTCACTTGAGTCGGCGTCGGTCGGGGCTGAAGACTACAAGTTTGAAGATGAAACAAATCTGTTGGTGTGGAGTTAGAAAGAGGTGAGCTCACCAGACCTCTGCAGCCCGCTGCTCGTCTCTGCTGCAGGCTGCATTAGCCGCTACTAGCATAACACACCACAATCTCAGACTGAACTGTCTGCAGTCGAGTTGCATTGTGGGTAATGTAGGCGCCAGGTTTTGACAAGGAAGAAGAACCTGTGGAATAAAAAAGAGGATATCTCTGGTTCTGCTGCATCGATTTTGATCCTTTTTTTCAAACGGTCCGTTGTGAGTGTGTTATAGAAGTGCGAGGAACTAGCTACTCTTAGCTGCTATATTTGCCACATCTACGCTAACTGGAATTCTGGGTTTAAAAAAAAAAGTCCTAAAAATTGTAATAGTTATGTCTTACTAAGTTTGTCCAATCATGTGTCGGAAGGGTTGACGTCTGAGTGAAGGAGAGAGCTGCCAGTAGATGTAAAGTCTGTCTCCAGTGCCGGTTACCATAAGTTTGTTCACCTCTTTGTTGCCATTAAAGGGCTTTAAAGGCCCTGAAACCTTATTTTCTCAATCAGCTTCTTAACATGAGCAATGGTTTCCGACATGAACACACAATTTTTTGGCCAAAGTTAGAACAGTTTTGGTTATTTCACATTAGAGATTTCTGTTTCTTTTTTTTTTTCTCTGCGCTCTTCTCACACGGCGTAACGTGGGCGGGACTCAGCTGGAGAAAAATGATGTCACGTACGTCCGTGCACCAATCAGGATTATCAATATTTGAATCAAAATGTGATGACAGTTGGTGGGTTGTTGGTTACTGTCAATCAAATCTGATCAAACCACACCCACACAGTCCTGATGAAGCAGGTTAGCTGAGTTTTTGACTTTTAAACTCAGATAAAGTTACACCTAAAGATGTTTTTTTTAATTATGATTGCTGCATTTTAGTCATGATTATTTAATGTTACAGAGAAATACATAAGATTTAAAGCTGGTAGCGCTTGCCATGGTGACTGTGATGTCACATATGTCTCAAGAAATGTATGACCAACATATATTGAGACTGAGGGTGGAAAATGACTTCATCATTGTTTTCATGTATTGTTCTTATCACGAAGCCGGTTGAGACTTTAACTGAAGCTCCTACAGGTAAAGCTGAGCTGTCCACACCTGTGCAGCAGATCATGGCGGCAGCAGAGTCCTGCCCTCTGACCACTCACGTGCTGAACACCGGAGACGGCGTCCCGGCAGCCGGGATGGCCCTCAGCCTGCACCGACTCGACTCCACGCTGAAGATCTGGAACATGCTAAGTGTTGGGTAGGGTTTGAACCTGTGGACAAAATACATCACTGCACTGCTGAAACTTTAGCAAAGGAAACGGTTAACATCAGAGTCTGAGATATTTCATTAATGTTGTTTTCTTAACTAGAAATATATATATATTTTAAATTATGATTAAAACGTAAAATGTATTGACTTTGTGTTGGTAGATTTGTAGTTTTGGGGGGGTTTCATTCACTTCAGTGCAGTTTTTGTTTTCTTTGAGCATAATATAGCAGTCATCACAGGAACTGGAACAGCATTCAACCATGTTGGTTTCCGTTTGCACAATACTACAAATCAAGTTACCTTCCAAATGACACCACGTGTCCTGATCCTGGTCCACAGGTCAGGGGAATTTTGTCTTTAAAAAATGCCACATGGTGGCCTGAAGAGGATGATTGTGTCAAGTTTTAAGTCATAATAAATATTCTAGACGCCACAGCGCCAACCTGAGGAGGAGATACTGTATTTTAACATTAAAACCTTGTGATCAGCCTGCTTGACGGCATAGTTTTTCTGTGAGATGAAAACACTGAAGGAAGGCAGCGAAGAGCTTTTCTTTGTTAGTGAGATACAAGTAGAGGTTACTGATTGAAGTTAATGGTTTAAAACAGTCCTTCTGAGCTTTAAAGAAACTTTACGAACTCAGCAGTTTAATTGTTTTTAGGACAACAAATGAAGATGGCCGCTGCCCGGGACTCATCGGCCGAGAAGCTTTCACCCCCGGCACGTACAAGCTGCGCTTTGAGACGGGTTCATACTGGGAGAATCTGGGTCAGACCTCCTTTTACCCATACGTAGAGGTGAGCTTCAGTGTTCAGTGTGTTTGAAATAATTCAACCGACCGTCATTGTATTTGGACATATGGTTTGCAGTCAGACAAAACTCATATAACTTTACTTGTAGTTCTTAAAATGATCATCTTAGAAATGTGTAATACGTGCAGCTTACTGCAGTTTAATAGCAACAGCTCTTGTATTTGAACTTTTTAAGTACTCCACTGTTTTTGATCAGCCTTCACAAATATGCAACTTTAATGCTGCCACTGGAAATTATACTATTAATAGTCACCAGATAATGACTAAGTGGCAGATGCACATTATTTAAAAAAAAAATACTCCACTGTTGGATTATCTTCTGAATAAAACATCAGATTCATTCCTGGTTTAACCAGGCTGGTTTGTTCAGGGCTTTTGTTTTTGTTTTAATGAATTCATTTAAGAACAGGTGCTTAAAGGACAAGTTATTTTTACAGTTACAAGTTATAAATTATTGCAAACAAATCCTGTAAAAAGACTATTTGTTCTTACTGAAGATGTAAATCTTAAAAAAAAACGGCTCACAAATAGAAAGTTTTACTAAAAAAAGGTCAATAATTTGGAATTATGAAAACGCTTCACCACAAGGTGCCGCCAAATCACACGGACAGACAATCCTCGGGATTGATGAGCGTGTTTTAGTTTAGAAATTAAACATCCTTCATCGGTTTTGCCAACGGTAACGTCTATCATAATATGTCAGTATTATCACAGCATCACGATAAATAACAACACTGATTTATTGCCAGGCAACTGTGACACAATGGAAACCTGAGAGTCTGCAGATTTTCATTTAGAACCAAAACTGAAATCAGCCAATCATTTACCACGCTGACCAACGTAATAGTTATTTGATTTGTAATAAACTTTGCAGATATCAGTTTGTATTTGTTTGTTGCTGACTTGTGCCCGTGTGTGTGTGTGTGTGTGTGTGTGTGTGTGTGTGTTTCCAGGTTGTGTTCACCATCAGTGACCCGGAGCAGAGGTTTCACCTCCCTCTGCTGATGAGTCGGTTCTCCTACAGCAGCTACAGAGGAAGCTGAGAGCTGCGAGGACGACCTGCTTCATCACACTGCAACCAGGGATGGGGACGGATGCGTCTCCGTTGTCTTGTTGTAGATTTCATGACTTTTTATCTATTTGCTTGTTTGTTTTTTGTCGGTTGCAAATTTTTTGTTGCATTTGCTGACTGTTGAGTTTTTAACTTGAATATAGAATACACTGTATTTTATGTATAAATATAAATGTACATTTGGTGTAACATGGGCATTTTAATCATCATCATCATCATCATCATCATCATTAATGTAATTGCAGACTTAGGTGCATAAACAACATTTAGGGCTTCACTTTGTTTTACCCCTTAAAGTTGCTTATTAAATGCATGTTTAACATTTAAATCTATTTGATGTTTCATGTCATTTCTCATAACACTGCAAAGTGTTCTTTTTGGGAAAAAATCTTAATTTACAAATGCATGCAAACCTCTGATTTATTCACGTCTCATTCAGACGGACTGAAAGTTTTATAGAATCCGTCGTCGGATTCATATGAAGAGTATGAAGCAACCGAAAGTACAGCTGGAATGATTGGTGGATTTCATTTTTCTATTTCAACTTATTTTAATAATCGATTAATTATCTGAAGACAATTTTCAAGCAGAAATGTGAAACATTTGCTGGTTGCAGCTTCTTCGCTGTAAGTATTTGCTGGTTTTATGATAGTAAATTAAAAATCTGTGGGTTCTGGACTGTTGATCAGACTAAACGAACAATTTGAAGAAGTCCCAGTAGGCTCAGGGAAGTTGTGACGGATGTTTTTCCACTATTTTCTGAGGTTTAATAGACCAAATTATTAATACAAGATACAAGATAGATTTATTGATCATTGTATAGTGAGATTTAGTTCCCTTTATGCTACTCAAAAACAGTTATATACAGCAGATCAGTGAATAAATAATACATCATAGAAATAATAAGTCTTAGAATTGTAATAATATAATAATCAATAACAAATAATTGTTAGTCGCAGGCTACACTGAAAATTTTAACAAAACACACTTTTGAAGCATAAATAATTTCAATGTGATATGACTGTCCTCTGACTTTTTACGTTTATTTTCGTTTTACTGATCTTGTATTTACTTGTATTTCTTAACACAAACTGTTACATGTATTTTCAATATTTAATTATCTTGTTTAACCGTTAAATTATATAATATTTTACATGTTATATAAAGGATTTCAGTGTGAAAACGCACAGTCATCCCATGTTTTGGTAACAGTTACGCGAGGTTGAGGAAAGCATTGGCCAGAGTGCCTTTCTGTCTCATCCAATCACAGAGAAGGTGTGCTGTGAGGACCCAGTGTTGACTTTTCTGATGCCTGAATGTAATAAAGTAATCTTAAAACGAAATAAATGCGTTTACGTGTTCTAAATTAGTAATATATCTTATTCTATAATAAAGTGTCCTTTTATGATCTAAGGAATTTTAGAATTAATAAATATCTTTCTCCTTACAACAATTTCCGGCAGGCATTGGAAGAGAAAGTCTTTCGGGCCTTTACATCATCCTCCCGTTGACATTTCACGCCGTTGCTCTTACTCAATAACACTTGTAAGGGCTACACGATGAAGTTCAGGGGAGGAAATTAAACAAAAAGCGTTGTGTTTTGGACTGAAAGACCAACGCGGCACGAGTAGGATGTCTCAGGTGCTGAGGCTTCTCTCGGCGGCCGCCCTGCCTCTCTACCGGGCTGCTGGAGCCCGAGCTCGGCTCTCCGCTGGGACGGTAGGACGGCTTTTCACTGCCGGATACCGGAGCGCCGCTGCCCCGGTAAGTAAAGGTTTTCCAGTAGTAACTGTGGTCTAAGAAATGTACGAGTCTGTCAGTGACTTAATGACCCGAATTCCTTCTCCACGTGGGTTGAACGTTACATTTAAACTAAAAATTGTTTGTCTAGAGGAACGATTATCTAGCTAGCCCGACTACGTGCCAAGTTCCATTGCAAAATTATTCAGTTCAGCGGTCGTCTGTTTAATAACAAAATAGCACAACACCTGAAACTCAATTTAAGACCCAATCTGCCTGATTCTAATCTACTTTTTAATTCGGCATTAATCCAATCACGCAAATTCCATCTGTTAGCCTATATCATATTGATTTGTTCTGTGTGGAGACACTGCTCCCCACTAAGTGAAGCTAAAGTGGTACCGATACTTTACCAACTAGGAGTAGTCAGTTGTTATCCCGTTAAAAGCCACAAATGGCAAATACAGTTTGACTGCATATAATATAAAGCATCAGGTTATTGAAAACTGTCATGTCTTGTGTCAAAATGTGCCCATATTACCCAGCTCTAATCTAACGTGTCTGTCTTCTATCTAATGTCAAAAGGGTGTCCACATTCAGCAGTATGTAATAGTTTGACATTTCTTTTTGGAGCTGGCTTTGTGCACGGGGGCATTGTCTTGTTGAAAGAGGAAAGTGACAAAAACAAACTGGGGACAAGCACACTTTTGTGTAAAAGTCATTGTGTGCTGTAGCATTAGAGATTCCCCTTTGTTGGAACTAAGGAGCCCAGACTAAACATGGAAAAACAGACCCAGACCAAAAGTATGTGAACAAGCTTGGCCACATACTTTTTGCGCTTTAGTGTATCAAGACCTGTTTTTGGCCGCGTCGCACACATCTTAATTATTCCTACTGCAATTCAGAATTCACTGGTCAGGAGTTTTAAATAAGTGTGACGTTCAGCGTGCGGTTGTTATATAAAAGCCAGTCATATAAAACATGAGTTGTTTTTCAGCAGAGCCTCTCAGGTTGTTGTTGTTGGTTGTGTGTATTCAGTGCACTAACAGTGGCTCTGTGGTCTTTTTCCAGAACGTCTGTCGGACTCGAGCTGACTTCCTGTCCTGTCGCAGGTTCCAGTCAGCTCAGCGACGACTGTACTCCACTGAACCCAAAGGTGAGAGCTGCTGTGTGTCTGAAGCACAAAGGGTTGGATATCCGACCCCAGGTGGGTTCAGCTGCAGGTCAAAAAGCAGCAAACAAAAAGAAAAAGGAGAGGTTGTCTGCACACTAGAACGTGCAAGCTCCCAAAAGTTTTTTGCAACGTTTTGACCCACAAGATCTTCATCAGGCAAACATCCATGTGAACAAAAAGCAGGATTTATATACAGACAAACATGACAGCTCCACCTACAGTTAGGAGATCATATGCTACAAAATAACCTCAAATATTAATTTATGTACAGAAAAACACATAATGTCCTAATGAATGGACTGCGGCCCATATTTAGCTGCTGTGTGTCTGACATGTAACCAGCAGTGTCACGTGACCCCGGTAATTAAAGATCGTTTTGAGCTTTTCAATCCCTATAATTTAAATTCTAATTGTTTTTACCTTCATTCACCACCATTAAATATATTTTTCAATCAGGTCAGCAAGTTCAATCACTCACATTTAATTCCAGACAGCAGCAGAAACAACTGGAGGCATAATAAACATAAAACCCGTCTAATAAACCACTTGAAATTCTGTGAATTTTAATATGGCGAATAAGCCAATCTGGTGTTTTTCAGGAGAGATGTGAGCGCTTTTCTAAAAGATATCAAATGTTGACATTCGTTGTGTGTCCTGAGGCTGCTGGATATTACAGTCTGTTGATTCTTAACTGATATTTTGGCTGCAGGTTTAGGCCTCGGTGTGACAGGGTTAATATGAAACACCAGAATCAGTACCAGAAACAACATCTTGAAATGTATCTTTCACTGAAAGCAGAGCTGGGATGAAAAATGACACTGGAATGGAAACAAGACAGGAAACACTGGTTTGTCTGACAGATGTGTTAATCTAACTATAACTATAATAATAATAATAATAATGTTACAAAGTGCTTCACAAAGGCAGCAAAATAGTAAAAGTCATAAAACCATCTTGTTTTAAAAGAAAACATAAAACATTTTTAAGTAAAGGACAGTTTAAAGAAAATTTAAACAAGTAAAATCAAGAAAAGCTCTCCGATAAACGTATGTTTTAAGAAGGGACTTAAAAGAGATCACTGGCTCAGCCGTCCTGATTTCCTCGGGCCGGCTGTTCCAGAGCCTCGGGGCCCTGACTGCAAACGCTCGGCCCCCTTTAGTTTTCAGCCGGGTCTCTGGAACAGACTACAGACCTCAGCCCGAGGGTCTCAAGGTTCGTGCCGGCGCATACGGTACTAAGAGGTCGGAGATATAGCAGGGAGAGAGGCCATGAAGTGCCTTAAAAGTAATCAGTCAAATCTTTCATGTGTGAGTTTCAGATGGAAAAGAAGGAGGAGGAGCAGCAGGAGGAGGAGGAGGAAGATCAGGCGGAGGGAAGAGAGGAGGAGGTGGAGGAGGAAAAGACTGGTGGAGCCGAATGCAAAAGGTGAAGACCCAAAATGAAAATGACATCACAATGAAATCATAATCAACAGTTTCTGTATGAAATCTTGTCCAGTGTTCAAAGATTTGTTTTGAGGAGAAAGTGAGATTTTTTTCTGTGTTAAAGGTCCAGTGTGGAGGATTTAGTGGCTTCTAGCGGTGAAATTACAGTTTGCAACCATCTGAATCCCGCTCACCTCACCCTCCCCTTCCAAGCGTGTTGGAGAAACTACGGTGGCCGCAAAACTCGCAAAAAGACCCTCTCTAGAGCCAGTGTTTGGTTTGTCCACTCTGGGCTACTGTAGAAACATGGCGGTGCAACATGGCGGCCTCCGTGGAAGGGGACCCGCTCCCTCTGTAGATATAAACGGCTGATTCTAAAGTAACGAAAACGCTTCTTATTTTCAGCTGATTATACACTAATGAAAACATACTTATGAATATTATATTCTATCTCTGCCGACAGCTGCTCCTCAATGTTCCACACTGGACCTTTAAACTAAAATGAAAAATAAAAGGTGGACTTTCAAGTGAAGGTCTAACTTAACTTTGCTCTTACAGAGTTCACATAACAGGTTCATTAAAGGTGCAGTTTGATGTTGAGTCTTCCAAGCAACTTCTCTTCCTCTACTCTTTTAAAGTTGCTGTTTTGTGATATTAATCTGGCGTCTTTTTTTGTTTTCTTTGTGGCAAATCCTGGGAGGAAAACTGATGAAAACTTTGTTGGAAATATTATTGTCAGAAAACCAGTGTTGGTTTGAAATTTTGCCATTTGACCACAAGGCAGCCAGTTTGTTGGCTTTGTTTCAAATTCAGCTAATCGGAGAAAAGAGAAACATGCAAAGTAAAACGTAACAGCGCTCGATGGCTTTCAAAATGCTAGCAAGCAGCTACATGCCAGTAGAACTGCTATTAGAGCTGCAACGATTCGTCAATTCATCGATTAGTTAAATGACAGAAAATTAAATGGCAACACTTTTGATAATTGATTCGTTTTTAATTTAATTTTTCAAGCAAAAATGCCAGCTTCTCTGTGTCTGACATTATCGTAAACTGAATATCTTTGGATTTTGGACATTTGATGATGTCACTTTTGGCTGGTTTTCTAATATTTCACCGATCAAACAATTCGAATAATTGACAAAATAATTGGCAGATTAATCAATAATAATGAAAATTATCGTTAGTTTCAGCCCTGAATACTATTATCGCTTGTACATTAGCTTAAAATGCACATTATGAATGCATTATGAAGTCTTAGTGGACTTACGAAAGTGATTTTGATGGCAGCAGCCATTTTATTTCTACTCCTTCAGCTGACAGATGTGTTGGATAGCGTTGCCCATTTCCCAGTCACTCTCATTACCAGTTGCTTGCAGATCTTGGTCCAGTAAATGTCCCGTGTGTCATCATCACCCGGGTTGATAACCTGTCCAGACATTAACATCCAGCTGTGTCTCTGCGGCTCCTCAGGGTGACTTCCCCTGGGATGAGAAGGATTTCCGTTACTTGGCGGTCACTGTGGCCGGATTCAGTTCAGCTCTGCTCTACTTCTACTTCAGAGACAACGGCAGAGAGATCACCTGGAAGGACTTCATCCACCGCTACGTGGGCAGAGGAATGGTGAGGAGCACTCTGGGAAATGTATACATTTATATTTATATGCTGAGAACCTAACACGAGTCCAGATGAAAGATGTAAAATCCGCTGTAGACCTGAACACCTCGGACATCCGGAGGCTGGAGCCCTGCTGCTAATGGCCCTGAATTTACTAAAAGTCTTAGAAACAAATAAGAAGTGTTTAAGTAAAAAAGACTGTAAAAATGAAAGTGTGTGCATATATTATTTATTTCTTTATTTTTCTGTCCAGGTGGATCGGTTAGAGGTCGTCAACAAACAGTACGTCAGAGTCATCCTGGTGCCGGGAGCCGACGCTGATGCGGTGAGACGAAACAACCGAAATCTGACACCGAAGCAGAAATGAATGTCTCTTAAAAAAAAACAACTAAACTTTATTAATTTGTTTGATTTTAAAATATCGTAGAAAAGGTTTCAGGCGTAGTCATCTGGACACTGTTTTCAGAATCAAGACGTTTCGGCTCCCATCCGGAAGTCATTCTCAATTGTGAAAAAATGGGGCGGGAACTAGAAATTTAAGCTACTCTGTGTTACATAAGCCCCGCCCTCAGGAAGGAGTCTACCTGAGTATCTGTTGATTAGCTAGTTTCACCTGAAACTGACCTAATTGTTTCCATGATGGCCCAGTAATCAGTAATCAGGCCTATTGTTTAATGGCTGCATCTACTTCATCACTGTTAAGTACCTGATTAGCATATGATTGGTTTGACCACGGTGTTAATACACTGTGGTAGACTTTGGGCAGATTGAATCTCAGACCACCATTTCTGTTCAAAGACGGGTTCTCTTTTTTCACAAAAGGTGAAGCTAGCTAATCAACAGATACAGAACACTCCTGGACGAATGAGGGACTACACCGTCTTGATTTTAAAATGATTGCTCAATATGAATTACTATATATGTGTTTATGTTTGCTTCATTTTGCCAAATATCATGTATATAACGTTAAAATTAAGCAGTGAATCCGAAAATGGGACCAACAAAACATCACGAAATTATGAAATCTTTTATACCACAAGGCCAACAAATGCTCATCTTGCCATACTAGATGTTTCTGTTAATGGTCAGCTTAATGAAATGTAACGTTCTGGATCTTTGTCTATATTGAAATTTTTAAATTTTTTATTTAAATAATTACCACAAAAAAAACCCCAATTAATATAGCATGAAGATTTTGGACTGGCTGAGAAGGTGTAGGATGATGCCGCGTCCTATTGTGCCTACTCTTCTCATTCTTTTATGATGCACAATCTATTTGACGTCATCATTAAATCTTCTGTGACCTGCAGAGCTACGTTTGGTTCAACATCGGCAGCGTCGACACGTTTGAGAGGAACCTGGAGGCGGCGCACATGGAGCTCGGCCTGGAGCCGTCGCACCGACCCGCCGTCGTCTACAGCACCGAGAGCGACGGGTGGGGTTAACACACAGACACGTCCGCCTTTCTCATCAACGTATATGTTATGTAAACCAGTGGCTTTCAACGACGGCCCTGGAAAAAAGTTGTAAAGAGGAATATTTCTACTTTTTGAGAAATATATCTGAGAGATAACATCTGAGATACGACGGGGCCTTACCGATGATGATAACCTTCCTCGTCTGTTTTCCCAGCTCCTTTCTGATCAGCATGGTACCGACACTGCTGCTCATCGGCTTCCTGCTCTTCACCCTGCGGCGAGGACCAATGGGAGGAGGCCCTGGTGGCGGGAGGGGCGGGCCCTTCAGCATGAGTGAGTCGACGGCGAAGATGATGACGGACAACATTGAAGTAAAGTTCAAGGACGTGGCCGGCTGTGAGGAGGCCAAGCTGGAGATCCTGGAGTTCGTCAACTTCCTGAAGAACCCACAACAGTACCTGGACCTCGGAGCCAAGATCCCCAAGGTAAAAACACACACACACACACACACACACACACACACACAGGGCACTATGTGTCGTGACAGAAGCAGGGATTTTAATAAATATTCACCTTAAAGCTGCTGCAGATGATTGTAAGCTCGGTCTAAAACACAGAATGAGACTCAGAGGAACACAGCTGAGATTCTCCCATGTTCGTCTTTGTCCAGCAAACGCAGTTTATTTCAATTATTTTTAAAGAAATTGTATTTTCATTCAAATAATCGTAATAATTGTACCGGCGCAGACGCTAAGCAATGCATTGCTGTGGACGTGGTCAGCAGCAGAACGTATTTTAGCCACCTAAAAGAAAGCCCACTGGAAAAAATCTCTATCAGTTTAAGTGTACGCTGTATCATCATGAATATTTTCAGCGCTTTATCTTGCCGTCAGACAGCCATTTCCTTTTGGAACTACATTTTCTCAACCCTAGAACTTCCGTATTCCTACGCATAAGCGCAACTTGGCCATGCACTGTATAATGTCGAAGTAATACACTGACTACGGATGCGTACCTCATACAGCCCCACTTCAAAAAACACAAACTATCCCTTTAATCTGGGTATTTGTGTCTGTCCTTAAATCCGTTTAGGTTTCATGCAAATTCAAGACTGAAAAGAAGTTTTAAAATGAGGGTTTAAATGTTCATCGGATCTGATTGAGGCTCCAAATGTTTTTGTCGTTCTTTCGCTTATTCTGCTTATCTATAGATCCCAACCATCGGTTTTCTATAACTGCTCGTCCTGTTTATGACTTAAACCGGAAACAACTGAAAATGTATTTTGAATTAAGTTATATTTTAAGCACCACATGAATAGTTTTTTGAATTTTTAACTCTGTAAGTGTTCAAAAGTTCATATCTTGGTCACAACTCTTTAAGAACCAAATCTAAAGAATCCTTTTCAAAAACTGTATGTTGATGTTAAATCAGCTGATAAATCGCTGTAGGAATTATTATTTTTTTTTTTAACTCTTAAATGTTGGGATTGGAATAAACCTCAAACATCAGTCAGCCTTTACTTTGCAGCATTGATGACCATTTTTTAATCAGGCCTTGAACGCACCATCGGGCAGGTTCTCTAAAATGGCTGCTGCTCAGACTGCAGAACCAAACTATAGTTTGACAACATAAAGATGACAAAGCTACAGAATCTGTAGCCAGTTGATTTTTAAAAAAATAGTTTTTATTGCTCTTTTAATTTTGTAATAGGAAATTTTTTTAACTGTGTCATGTATACAACTATGTCCAGCCCACATGGGCTTACAAGACCACAAATAAATATAAACTAGATCCAGAATGCGACGCGTACATTTTCACATAATCCTACAAAAGTCCCAAAATAAAGAATACCAATTTACATAAGTTCGATAATCAGGGTTTTAGACTTTCATGCCGACAGCAAAATTCATAATTACGGGAAAAATCAAAGTAAAGACTAATTAGATTGTTTAGCTTGTCTTCTTTCTCAAACTTTTGAGACAATATATAATATAATATAATCATAATTAAAGAAGCATTAAACAACATGAGTGTGGTATTTAGTTTTTTGGGTGACTGATGTAGTTCCTCAAGTTGTAAATCTACAGTTTATTGTGCGGATGAGTTAAATGTCTCGCCATGTGGTATCCCAGGGTGCTGTGCTGTCCGGACCTCCGGGGACGGGGAAGACTCTGCTGGCTAAAGCCACAGCCGGAGAGGCCAACGTCCCCTTCATCACTGTTAATGGCTCAGAGTTCCTGGAGATGTTTGTGGGCGTCGGTCCTGCCAGGGTGAGTGAAGGAAGCCAGATGAGATATGTGTCGGAGCAGAGGACTCTGGGGAACCTCCTCACTCCCTCCCGAGACCCCTGAATCTGGACGACTTGTTAGAGATGTGAAATCTCAGTGGATAATTTAGGAGAAATGAGACAACATTGAGCTTTCTCCTCCGCAGGTGAGGGACATGTTCTCCATGGCGAGGAAGAACGCCCCCTGCATCCTCTTCATCGATGAGATCGACGCTGTGGGGAGGAAGAGGGGAGGAGGGAACTTTGGAGGTCAGAGTGAACAGGAGAACACCCTGAACCAGCTGCTGGTGGAGATGGACGGTAGGCTGGAGATAAACTGAAGTCTGATTCTTCAGGTCTGATGTTTTCGGTCCTAACTGGTCTTCTGTTGCAGGTTTTAACACCGTTACTAACGTGGTGGTCCTAGCTGGAACCAACAGACCTGACATCCTGGACCCTGCACTGATGAGACCGGGTCGCTTCGACAGACAGATCTACATAGGTAGAGTTCAACACTGAGAGCCGACTGGTGCTTTGATCTCTGACTCTTCATATTAAACATAAAAACACTTATTGGGGTGACCGGGGGAGGGGTCCTCGGGTCAAAGCGTCAAATGTCAGATGTGGGTGAGTCTGTATATCATCAGTTCTTTAATCTCAGCTAACACAGATTCTTAGTACACGAATGTTGATTTATTTTTTTTCCATTGTTAAAGCCAGAGTTGTAGAACAATGTGCACAACTTTTCAACCAAGATCCAATCATCTCTGTATTTAATGACTAACTTGTGATTTTAAAATAGTCAGTGAGGCGGCCATGTTTAGGTTTTGAATAGCAGGTGGCAGAAGACTGAGGGCTTTTCTTTTCTGCCGTATGAACGTCTCCCGTCTCCACTCAGGTCCTCCAGACATCAAGGGCAGGGCGTCCATCTTTAAAGTCCACCTGCGACCGATCAAAGTGGACCCCAACATGGACAAAGATGTTCTGGCCAGGAAGATGGCCGCCGCCACACCGGGATTCACTGGTATGTCACAGCTACATCATCTGTCACAATGTCAGTTTCTTGCTTCTTTCAACCTCAGCGTACTAAACCTTAAAATAAATTCTATGAAAAGTAGCTGGAAACACTTTAAAACCAAATGTTTCAAACCACATGAACAAAAAACAAGATCAGAGTTTGTACAGTTTATAGTTACAGCTCAAAACTACCTTTTTGATTCGGTTTCATTTGTGCGACCGAAAGAGGAAATCAGCATTTTAGAGCTGCTAATACTTCTAGACATACTGCACTTAAAGAGGAAATATGTTTATATACGTACGTATAGTTAATGTGTTTAGTGTCAGAATTCTCAAATGTTTGTTGATGGTTGTATTTTCCGCATCAGGAGCTGACATCGCTAACGTCTGCAACGAGGCCGCGCTGATCGCCGCCAGACACCTGAACCCGTCCGTCAACGGCAAACACTTCGAACAGGCCATCGACCGGGTGATCGGAGGTCAGTGCTGTGGCTTATGTTAAACGTGTCCCTGTATTTGTTGTTTTCGCTCTGCATCGTGATTATTTTCCCTGTTTTAAAGCCTTTTTATGTTGTAAAACATTCATAATAAAAATAACAACCAGAGACAAGAGACAACAGCATAATTGATACCATTAGATATTGGTTTATATTCCTCAGTCTCAGACCTGTGTGTGTGTGTGTGTGTGTGTGTGTGTGTGTTTTCAGGTCTGGAGAAGAAGACTCAGGTCCTGCAGCCCACAGAGAAGAAGACTGTAGCGTATCACGAGGCCGGTCACGCCATCGTGGGCTGGTTCCTGCAGCACGCCGACCCACTGCTGAAGGTGCATCTTCTATCTGTTACTACTAATATGCACTTCTGAACCTTCTGTGTTCATAATTCAGTTCTTCTGTGACCAAACTTGACGTGGGTCAGTATGAAATTTTAATTGTGTAGTCACGAGGACAAAATTATTCTTTGTAGTAATTATGATCCCAATAATAAAGAGTTAATTCATGTTCATAAAAACACTTCACTCAAAGTACAGCAATGCTGTGTGCTCAAAATGCTTTAACTGGACCTGTGCAACGCTTATTCAGATTAAAAATTAAAAATAAAATAAGAATAATAACTTTATTTGTATAGCACCTTTCACACAGAGATGAAGCCCAAATAACTTTGCAAAAACAAAAACAATAATGAAAATAAACCAATAAACCCAACAGGAAACATTAATATAAACACCAAAGGTGAAATTTCAAGAGTTGACTAAAGTGGATTAACACAAATTAAAAGCCAGATTAAAAAAGTTCTTTAATTTCTTTCTAAGAACACTGACAAAGAGTTTTCTGTTCAGAAAGCAGCCTCAGCACATTTCTTGTGGGAAACATTAGAACTTCTAAAAGAAAGTCAGTGGAGCCTCTGAGTTCTTACCTAAAACTTTATAAACAAGAAAAATCAATTTAAAAAAAAAAAAGTGCTGCTTAATCAGAAATAAAACTAAAGAGGAAAACTGTAAATTGATTAAAATGTTTCTAAAAAAAGGTCAAAATTATCAGTATAGCTGCTGTTGCTTTTTTAACAAAGATATATTAATAAATGCCACATCTCTAGTCGGAGCCAAACCTTTATAGCAGATGTGACAAAGTTAGCTAACGTACCGCAGAGCAGAGCGGTGAAATGTCCCTTAAACACACGTCGTGTGTCCAGGTGTCAATCATCCCGCGGGGGAAGGGTCTGGGTTACGCCCAGTACCTGCCCAGAGAGCAGTACCTGTACAGCAGAGAGCAGCTGTTCGACAGGATGTGCATGATGCTGGGAGGCCGCGTGGCCGAGCAGGTCTTCTTCGGCAAGATCACCACCGGAGCTCAGGACGACCTGAAGAAGGTCACGCAGTCCGCCTACGCTCAGGTACGCAACACACACCTGCTGGTTCTGCTTGATTCTTGATTTAGCAGAAGAGCGTTTTTTCCTGCCGTGACACCGGGTTGTCCTCCCTGACCCTCCAGGTGGTGCAGTTTGGGATGAGCGACAAGGTGGGGCAGGTGTCGTTCGACCTGCCCCGGCAGGGCGAGATGGTCATGGAGAAGCCGTACAGCGAGGCCACGGCCGAGCTGATCGACGAGGAGGTCCGAGAGCTGGTGGAGCGAGCGTACCAGAGAACCATGCAGCTCATCGAGGACAAGAAGGAGCTGGTGGAGATGGTGAGACTCTGATTCATCATGTGCTGTCCGCTGTGTAGAGGGTTAAGGGCTGCGTGCCATTTGATCATTTCAAAATTCAAGCAGCTCCAGAGACAAAGGCCATAAAACGGAAACAATGAAGGCTAACCTCAACGTCTGGGGAAAGTTTGATAAACTTTCAGGAGAGTTTTCCGGCTGTATCATAGTTTTTTTTTCTCCCGTCTTGTTACACACATTTATTTTAATCGACAGTTTTCAGACTGAACAGCAGGAAGAAATGAAAGAAGAGAAGGGGGAGAGGATGATTAACGAAATGTTGCGTTAAGGTCACGTTACATTCAGGCTGCAGCAGGAACCTTCTTTATTTAGCAGATTGCTCACTTGACATGATTATTGTTTAATATCCTGTCAGCTTTTAGTTTTGCTGCATTTGTTTTCCTTTATTTTCTCCGCTGTGTCCTCACCGATGGGTATTGTTAGGATTTTATCGATACTCTTAGTGGGTTTTTAAAAAAGAGATTTTTTTTATTGCTGTGCAAAAACATGACAGACATGCTCACAACTACAAAGCCAATATATAATCTCACTAAACCCTCCCTGGAAACAAATGTGAAATGTTAATCAAATGAGTGATTAAACACCGACTGCCGTTTTTAAAAAGAACATCGCTGCTTAATTTTGAAGCCAAATTCTCACAAACATAGTTAATATTTCGTCTCACCGGAATCTGACATTTCACATGTTTTCCTGTGACCTTGAAATTATTACCTCTTTGGAATATATCGCTCCTAAATTATTACAGCAAGAAATTCCTGGGAATAAAGTAATTCATAATAAAATAATGTTTATTCTCATTTTTTTTTAACTTACTGTCTCATATGTTTTCGATTATTTGTTAATATTTTTTTAGTAGAACAACAGTTCCTCTTAAAAGTGCTTTATCTTTGAGGTGGAAAAAACAACCCAATGCCAACCCTCCTGTTTTTCAGAAAATCTTCTCATCAGTTTTGATTCTTCGAGCGGTTATATTGGAGTGTGTTGCTGTCTCGGTAGTCTGAGAAGAATTGTTCTCTTGATGTTCAGTTGCATCGTTGCGGCGATCTTCTGCACTCGATGTCGAACGCTGCTCTTCACTCTGATTGGTTGGATGGAGGTCCGCGTGTTTGATGAAGCCTGTTATTCTACAAACTATTAATTCATTAGTTTAGCTGCCATTTTAGTATGAAAGGTTGTCGGAAGAAACCGCTGCAGCTGAAGTCGAGCCAGTTCTGTTTCAGCTAATATCAGCTGTTCCAGGATATTTGAAGGATGTTATTTTAGTATTTAGGTGTTAGGAGATTCACGAGATGAAAAGACTGACTCTTCCACTAAGACTGAGAAATGATTTATACATTTAATATATAATGGAGAGAAAAAAGCAGTTGGTTTGTCTCTCCCTTCTTTACTTCCTCTTTAAATTTCAGTTCAGCCTTTTGTCGGCAGATCCGTCTGGTTTAGGCTGCCGTTCATGGATAATGATGTAGAGCTACTTAAAGACTTGCTGCCCGTTATTGACAGTGTTTGTGATATGTTGCCTGGCAACAGTGTTGTTTCTTTTGTTGTTTCTGACATTAAACATTTTTTTTAAAATTTCAAAAAAAGCACAAACAATATTTCCCAGGAAAAGCAGCAGATTTTGGCAAGCCCTCCGAGTATTCAGCCCTGATCTCTTCCTCAGGTGGGGAAGCGTCTCCTGGAGAAGGAGGTCCTGGACAAGGCAGACATGTTGGAGCTGCTGGGCCCGCGGCCGTTTGAGGAGAAGTCGACGTACGAGGAGTTTGTGGAGGGGACGGGGAGCTTCGAGGAGGACACGAGTCTGCCGGAGGGCCTCCGAGACTGGAACCAGGAGCGAGGAGGGGAGGCCGAGGAGACGAGCTCCACTCGGGACAAACAGCAGGCCATGTAGAGCCCGAAAACTCAGATATGAAAAACAAACGCTTCACATCCCAGCTGCAAAAAACCAACTCAACGCTGACTCAGTTTCACAGAGCCTGGGAGGGGTGAGGGGGGATTTTTATTAATAATTTCCACTAATTATAGTGATTCAAGTCCTCAATTTACTTTGAATTATTAACCTGAGGGAACCAAACGCTCGAGGATTTGATTTCTAATTTTGGACCGAGACGTGTGGAGACATTTCAGGTTTTTTTGTTACGAAAACTCTTCTTTTTCAGATGGATGTAGAAAAGAGAAGGAAGGGGGCCAATGAATGAATTATTCCTGCTCTTAGTAATTAAAGTTTATTAATGACTAATTTGAGAGAATGTTTGGTCAGAAATGTTCCTCCTGAGAACCACCAGGCTCTGTTCGATCTCCGGTTCAATGTAGAATTTACTTTGATTTCACGGAGGCTGCGATCAGTTTGTTTTTTCACTGTTCGGACAGGAAGACGCTCCGTGGCCTTAAACAGGAGACCAACACACAACAGGCTGTTTGTTTTTAATATTCCTGAACTTTTTTTTAATTTATTATATAAAAAGGGAGTTTTGCTCCCTGACTGACGTCGGCCTTCCTGATAACGAGGAGGGGAAAAAGTTGAACACAGTCTGAAAAACTTTTCTGCAGCTAAAATTTAAAACACTTCTACAGGTTTAAATATTTTGAGAATTGATGTGGAGTTATTTTCCTGTAGTTGTTTTTACAACATTTCAAGGTAACTTTTCTTGCAGTAACTGGTAACTCTGACATGTTTCACTCGCTTCAGTGTTCATGTCAGTCTACCACACCACAGCGGCCGTCAGTTTGGATTTCTTTTATACAAACACCTTGATGCTGTAAAAAGATGTGTAGGTGATTATATACATTTTGTGTGATAATGACTAAACAGGAAGCTGCTACATCAGCCCACTGACTGATGGGAAACATTTAATATTTCAGTTTCTCTGAAGGATTTCTGCTGATTTTAAAGGAGAAATCCCCCGTCGACACTGAAACAAAACAGTCGTGACTTCAGCCTCACAGCTTTCTGATCCGTCTCCGCAGCAGCGTGAAAGGCTTGTCTTTAGTTATCAGCTCCCCTGAAGGTAGTAAAACCAACTAAACTTATCTTACTAACAAGTACTATCTTTATCGTCCAAAAACCATTACAAACACGAGGCGAACTGTTGCATTTGGTGACAAATTCCCTTTATTACAGTGGAGTTTCTCTCCGCAAAGTCTCCTAAAATAAGAGATAAAATACAATAACTGAATTCCACACATCAGGACAGGTTGGCATGTTGTCTCTACTCCCTGAAAACACCGTCTTCTTCTTCTGGGTTAAAATGCAGATTGCAAACCACCACCTATGTAGCAGAATGTAGGTTATTCAAAGTTCATTTAAAACAGTGAAAATTAGTCAAATACAAGGTTAAAAGTAGTATTCGCTCATTTGACTGGTTCCAGACCAAACCGAAGCATTTAAAGACACCATTAACACCTTAAATTCATACAGGCGAGTGTGTAGGATGCAGCCGCACAGCGAACTATGATTGCAGTCGACTGCATAAACGGTCAGCCAGAAATCAGTGGATGAAAATAAAAAGTACAAACGTATATTTAAGTTTCTTTTTTAAAGACATTTAGAATTGAACTCTTTTGTCACAAGAGGAAAAATACATTTCTCTCCAGTTTAACACCAAGAAAACATTTTCATGACATCCAGACCTTAAATTTAAGAACTTGCAGAAACGTTAATAATAAAATCACACATGCCAACGTTTGCATAGTATTAATAATTCAGACTCTGCTTCCATCTGAAGCTTTCTGTAGCAGGCTGCTGGAAGTCACTGAGCTATCAATAACAGTATCTGTAGGGGGATTTGTTCTTTTTAATATCACTTCAGTGTCATTGTTGCAGTTGTCCAGCAGGTGGCGACGTCACTGACTGTAGACAGGATGTGAAAGTGCAGCTGCTGCGAGTCTGTGTACCTGCAGGAGGGTTCGACTAATGAAGATGCTCGATGTTAAACAGCTGCTAAATCTGACTGAACTTCTGTCTTCAGTGTCACGTGAGTCTTTGAACGCTGCTTCAGAGATTTATTAAATTTAATTAGAAGAAGAAATTGATAATATTGGCTTCAAACACATGTATCAGTTGAACCCTCCTGTACATGAACTGTGTATTTAAAGTGTATTTCCTGCTGAAGCCCCGCCCTCCTGTGACCTCACATGCTATGACAGAAACATGGACGTTATATGAATGTGTTTGCCAGCTGTCAGTCATGTGCTGAACAATAAATATTCTTTATATCAAAATCACAACTTGAAAGATTACAGCTTTCATATCACAAGAGCTGCAAGTTTAATTATTTCCACCTTCGTTGTAGAGATTTGGGAAACATAAATCCCTTTGCTGTTAGCTACAATCGCTAATCCAGGGGGCTAATTTCTGTGTTGCCTTTCATTCAGACAATCGTTTGAAATGATTCATGTAAAGTTTATTGGGGAAGCTGTTTTACTGGAGTCGCGTTTCCTGAATCTCTACAACTCAGTCGGAAAGTACAAATTTCTTTTGTAACGAACTGTAAAAAAGTTGAACACCCCTGAAAGTCTTGTTTTTGCTGACCGCTAGTAGTTTAAACTTCTCACCTTGCTGCAGTGATGTACAGGTGTACTCTAGGACACCGTGACATCACTGTTTAGTGTGCTTACAGGTGCAACAGAGCACATGTCCGAGGTCAGACGGGCTCGAAACTCTGCTGTTGGTTTACTGAAAGTTTGATCTGAGACTGTCGACCACGATGACAATACGCTCCACTAAATAATCTTACTAGAAAAACGACCAACGTTTACTTTGATTTCTATTAATTTAATTTAAAACAACATTTGTGACTCACAGCAACTGAACGCACCATGAGGTTGGGGCCTGATCATGCAGCTGTGGTCCTCTGCAGAGCGTCTCATTGGAGGAGGGTCAGTCGTGAGTTGTCATGGTGACCAGTGGAGGCGCGACACTTTAATACGAACACTGACTGCAGTTTGTACGCGAGGACAGGTGTGTTCGTATTAAAGTGTTTCTTTTATCAACAGACGCTGGTGTCAGTTTCGTCTGCCGGCAGAAATGTTCAGCAACTTGGTTTTTGAAATGAACTGAATGAAATACAAATGTACCAACATGTAGAAGTGAAAAATATTACATTTATCAATGTTTTTTTTTTTTTAAATCTTTGATTAAGGACAGTTGTCACACCTGTTTGGACAAAAACAAATTCGTGGATGCGTTTCCTGTTTTTGGTACGCAGCCGGCTCCAAACTCGCACTTTAAAGGTGAACTCTGACCGAGCGCTTGTGCTCAGTCGGACAATAGAAACTGCGTTTGGATGTGAAGAAGCTGTTATTCTAGTGTGTTGCATCACCATATTTAGTACAACGTTATACCAACAAACTGCTTTGGCATCGGGTCCTTTTTCAGAGCTGAGTGAATGGAAGACTCACGTGACCGAACCTTTTAAGAAAAGTCCCAGAGTGCCGTTGGATAACTTCACCTGAACCGTTCCTCCCTCTAGCTGAGACTGTTACTACACGACGCATCGCATCATCGCGCGTCATCAAATGTTTCTGCAACACAAAACGACAGACGACGACGGACGGCAGCTGCCGCTCATTTAAAGGGCTGGATTTCGTGGTGCAGTGTAGACCTGCTTCACACTGAAATACTCACTGAAACAATAGTTATATGCAACTTCGATCTCTGAAAAACAACCACATTTAACCTTTCGACGTCTTCTCACCTGGAAATGACCAAAACAATTCTTACTGGGCCACGATGATGATTTCTTTCATTGACTGACCGTTGTATGAAAACAGTTCGATATTTAAATCTCCAGAAGACGAATCTATTCCTGTCCGGGGAAACCTAAAGTGTAACATGCGACTGCAGTTCTGGTAGAAACCACCGACCCGCCACTAGAGGTCTGTGTGTCTCCGAGGTTCAACTGAAACCTCTGTAAACATCTGCAAGTCTACCTTCTAACAGTGTTGCACTTAATCTGAAGACAAACCGATCACACGACTAAAACTAAAATAATTACCTGCAGGTAAAGTGGATTTTAATGATTTCTGGTCCTTTAACATTTGGCCGCTGGATTTTCTATTTGACCTCTCAGAGACCTGAAAACGTCAGCGTTTAAAGCTCAACCCTTATTCTCCTACTTTTCAAATTGTAAATCATTTGAATGTAAAACTCTACTCGTGTACAATATTTCTGTATCAAAAAGCTACATTCTTTGAGTTTAATGGCAACATTTCTACACACACACACACTTGTCCATCAGAGTCTCCTCCTGCAGCTCTCGAGCTACTTCAGAGTTCAGTTTGTCAGGAAGGAGAAATTAGTCTTAAAAAATAAATAAATCAAAAAGCCCTTTAATCTCCACTGCAGATCAGCTGAAGCTCGTCTGAACAGCAGGAAAGAAAATCTGAGAAGTGACGTCGTCTCTCGCGGCAGGAAAGAGAAAATCCTTTGGCTACCTGCTTCAAGTCCGTGCCGCCGCCTCCTGATTGGTGGGTCGGTCCTGGTTTACGTCCAGCGGTGGAGCGACGAGACGAGCAGAGAGGCCGAGAAGAGAGAGAGCGACAGGGAGATGGCCGCCGCCCCGCCGCAATCCTTAGCATCTTCCTGTTGGACAATTTCACAGCGGTGGGATGTAACTGAGCACATTTACACAAGTACTTTGATTTCCATGTTCTGTTCCTTTATACTTCTGCTCCACTGCATTTATTTGACGTCAGTTACTAATTCCTTTGCACATTCAGATTAATAATACAAAATATAAATCAACTATTACAGATTAAGCTACCCAGCAGTATATAAAGTAATTCAAATTAGCTCCACCTTTACCATTAAAGTGATGAACACATTCATCCATTAATAACTATAATTCAATAATCTATATTATTCTGAAATGGGCCGTTCTGCATCTTGAGTACTTTTACTTTTGGTAAGTATTGACATTAATACTTTTAAACTTTAAAGTAAGATTTTAAACGCAGGACTACTTCTTCCATCGCTGCAATTTCAACATATTAGAGTTAACTAGAAAACATTGATATTATTATTGGTAGTAGATGTATTTGTTTAATAATTATCAGTGTATTTTATTAACTAAATCAATCAATCTTTCATTAAAGTGTTGATTAAAAGATGATTTTCTCAGATGTTCATCAGATTGAATTGACTGAGTGAGTGTAAAGTTCTTGTTTGAAACTAGTGATTTATTGATTATTGATTTATTTAATGATATATTAAACTGAACTAATTGTAAATGTAGGTGTTACCTTGTTTTATTGATATCTGCATAGGTGGAGAAATCTGTGTGTTTCAGAGTCAGGAATCAGAAACATTTATTATGCAAATTAAACAACATTATTTGGTCATTTAGTCTGAAGTTATTAGCATAGCTTTTTGTAATTCGAGGTATGTTGTGTTGTTTTTGTGAAATATAATTTAAAATCTCAGTTTACGTCATCGTTAAACAGCTTTTTAAACAAGTGTGGGGTCAGATGTGACGGACATGTTACATATTTTATACCTTTTATATTCATCAAGCTGAACAGGTCATTTATTAGCCAGTTAGTTGTGTCAGTTCAGTTACACCTGTAGTTACTGGCAGCGGTGGAAAGTAACTAAGTACATTTACTCAAGTACTTTACAGTTTAGAGGTTTTTCCATTTTATGCTACTTTTACTCTACTTCATCTCCGAGAGAAATATTGTACTTTTCACTGTCACTCATTTATTTAAGAGCTTTAGTTACTTCTCAAATTGAGATTTTACATTTAAAACAAACTTAGAAAACATAACAGTGCATAATATGTTTTATAATAAAACACGATCCATTGTTATAGATTAAACTAGTAGTTAACATTAAATTACTGCTTACATATTAATACATCAATAATAATGATCCAATACTATAATAGTTTTTTTTGTTGCTAATACTTTTACTTAAGTGACATTATGAATGCAGAGCTTTTACTTGTAATGGAGTATTTTTCATACTGTGGTTTTGCTACTTTTCCTTTAGTACATGAGTTGAACACTTCTTCCATCGCTGGTTACTGCCTGTAAATATTTAGTGAACACATTTCTACAAAGCACTAGTTGGTGTGGAGGAATGCGTGTTAATTTAGTGAAAAGGTTTCAGTCGTAGTCATCTGGACACTGTTTTCAGAATCAAGACGTTTCGGCTCCCATCCGGAAGTCATTCTCAATTGTGAAAAAATGGGACGGGAACTAAAAATTTAAGCTACTCTGTGTTACATAAGCCCCGCCCTCAGGAAGGAGTCTACCTGAGTATCTGTTGATTAGCTAGTTTCACCTGAAACTGACCTAATAGTTTCCATGATGGCCCAGTAATCAGTAATCAGGCCTATTGTTTTCTGGCTGCACCTCCCTCATCACTGTTAAGTACCTGATTAGCATGTGATTGGCTTGACCAAGGTGTTAATACACTGTGGTAGACTTTGGGCAGATTGAATCTCAGACCACCATTTCTGTTCAAAGAGGGGTTTTCTTTTTTCACAAAAATGGCTTCTTTGACTCCTCTTTCAAACCAACTCTTCTCTCTACTCAGAATCTTCACCTCGCTGTCTTCAAATGTGTGGTTTGTAGCTTTTAGATGCAAACGCACGGCGCTCTGTAATCCTGAGTCAGCATGTCGTCTGTGCTGATAAAGTCTTTTGTGAAGTGGCTGTTTAGTCTCACCTATGAACCATTCTTTGCAGTTTTCCTCACTGCACTGAATGGAGTAGACAACATTGCTCTGTTTTTGTGTGGGCATCTTGTCCTTAGGGTGAACGAGTTTCTGTCTTTAATAAAGTGTTGCCTGGTCTAAAGAAAACAGGAACATCGTGCTGTCTAAAGATCCTTTGTAGTTTTTCAGACAGTCCAGATACATAAGGAATGGAGACACCATTCCTTCTTGGTTCTGTTACACTTTTGTCCTGTTTTTTGGCTCTTTTAACTTTGTTGAGAGCCCAAGTAGGATAACCACAGGCTGAGAGTGCACTCCTCTTCTTTCTCACTCCTTTCTTCTTACCCTCTGAGCCGGTGGGCACTTGGAAACAATTAGGTCAGTTTCAGGTGAAACGACGAATGAGGGACTACACCGTCTTAATTTAGTGAAGCTAAAGTTTGATCAGCTTGCTCACTGTTGTTTTAACTTTTCCCCACTGAAGCCACTTAACAGTTGTCCAAAATCATTAACAGTTCACTTCGTCCTGTGTTCATCAGTTCATGTTGTTGTCTGAATGTCTGGTGACAGTTCCAGAGCTCAGCACTGACCTTTGGGTGGTAGGCGTGGCACGACTCCGGACGCCGCCGCACCTTCTGGGATTTCATCCTGTTGCACTTCACTGTGGCGTTATGTTCACTGACGTTAAGCAAAACAGACCACTCGTCGCCGAGCCCCATCGTTTGAACATTTTTGACAATAGTTCCAATACTATACCTGAGTTTTGGTGCTGATACCAAAATTATACATTTTATCATTTAACAAAAGGAAGAAAAAGTTCCCAAAAGTTATATCTAACTTTTACACGAAATCTATCTAGATAAAATACAGAGCAAAACTCTGAAAATTACAAATTACACGAGGAACTATTTAATCAAAGAATAAGTAAAAAAGACTGCAGACGTTCATTCTCAACTTTCAGTATTTGAGAGTGATGCTCTTCTGCAGACACATTTTGGTTGGTAACAAAAACATTTGAGGTTTGACACCGAGCACCACTGAGGACAAACTCGTTGGACAGACGGTGTGTTCACTGTCCTTCCTGAGTGGTGGTGGACTTACATGAGCACTCTGCGGTCCAATAAGAAGTATTTGAACACACCGCTGACCTCTATGTGAACTAAGAAGCATCTGTAGTAAAGAAACTGTCAGCAGCAGACAATCAGGATAAAATGTGATTGAACAGGATTGTGTCCCCACTGCAGTAACAGGTTGTGTGTATCCAGCAGGGGGCGCTGCTGCTGCTGTTGTCATCTGTCAGTAAGTGAAGGATATATTTGATCTCTTTGGGCTCCAGCAGGATGGGTCCATACTGACGAGAACAGTCACAGTCGGCCTGAGTCACAACCAGAACCAGGTTACTGTCAGGGATCTGCTGCACCACAAACATCCTGAAACACAGACAACAAAGTTACAGCCAATCAATCAACCAACAACCAATCAATCATTAACACTGAGAGGAGGAGCAGCACTGACAGAGGAGAGCTGCAACGTCACATTTCCTCAAATGAAAGTGAAAGTTGGTCTGAGTGACAGCAGAGCTGCAGTCGAGACAAGTCTCTCTGTTTCTCTCTACAGAAACATTCAGCTGAATCCATCAGGTTTTTCTCAACAAAACAGCAGAAGCTCTGCCAAACACTGGTGAGTACACGGCCCAAACTATGCTCCTCTCCCAGGTGTGTCCTCGCCTGGTTTATTTCGTGTACCCAGCTTCGACGTCTGTGTCCGGCTTGCAGTCCATGCTGAACAATAGCGATACCACGAAGCTTTAGTTGTGTACATTTGTTTGAGAGAGAGAGAAGACATAGAGATTGAATAAGGAGAGGGCGCTGGTAGGAGAAATCTGGTGAATCAGAGAAATGAAACGTTTTAGTTATTTTGTCTGATTGTTTCACAGCAGTTACTTTCTAAAGCACAAATAAACACGCCGCACCTCCGCTGTCGTCATGAAGCAGCATTTACTTAGTGACATTGAAGAAAAACACCTGACTGTGTAATGAGCTGTCTTAGTAAATCAGATTCTGAATACTTGCAGATTGAAGCTGCAAATTAATTAACAACCACAGCTCATTTTCTTAGTAAATGTGTCCCTCAGCTGGGTGCAACATAACAACAGAATTCAGGAGGACTCTCCTTTTATTCCACTAATCATTGTTTGATTTTATGAAACAATTAATCAAAAGATATGTCATTACAGTTTTGTTTTTTCACACTTGTGTCCTCAGAGTGTAGATATGTCTGCTGCCAGCTGTCTGCTGACTGAAGATCAGTTTCTGTGCTCCATCTGTCTGGATGTGTTCACTGATCCAGTCAGCACACCATGTGGACACAACTTCTGTAAAACCTGCATCACTGAACACTGGAATATTAATGTCCCGTGTCAGTGTCCCAACTGTAAAGAGGTTTTCTCCACACGACCTGAGCTGCGGGTCAATACCTTCATCTCTGAGATGGCTGCTCAGTTCAGACAGTCAGCTCAACAGAAAGCCAGCAGCAGCAGCAGCTCAGAGCAACACGTTGCCAAACCAGGAGAAGTTCCCTGTGACGTCTGCACTGGAACCAAACTGAAGGCCTTGAAGTCCTGCATGGTGTGTCTGGCCTCCTACTGTGAGACTCACCTGGAGCCTCATCTGACAGTTTCACGTCTGAAAAGACATCAGCTGATCGACCCTGTGGAGAACCTGGAAGGCAGGATGTGTACGAAGCACGATAAACTGCTGGAGCTGTTCTGTAAGACCGACCAGACGTGTGTCTGCATGCTCTGCACTGTTTTAGACCACAAGACACACGAGTTTGTTCCTCTGAAAGAAGAATATGAAGATAAGAAGGCCGAGCTGGGGAAGACAGAGGCTGAAACTCAGCAGCTGATCCAGAAGAGACGACTGAAGATTCAGGAGATCAAACGCTCAGTGCAGCTCAGTAAGGAAGATGCAGACAGAGAGATAGCAGGTGGTGTTCAGGTCTTCACCGCTCTGAAGGAGTCTGTTGAGAGAAGCCAGGCCGAGCTCATCGACACGATCAGAGAGAAGCAGAGAAAGACAGAGAAACAGGCTAAAGGCTTCATCCAAGAGCTGGAACAGGAAATCTCTGAGCTGAAGAAGAGAAGCTCTGAGCTGGAGCAGCTCTCACGCTCTGAAGACCACCTCCACCTCCTCCAAAGCCTCCCGTCCCTGAACGCTGCTCCACCCACCAAGGACTGGACAGAAGTCGGCGTCCGTCCACCTTCATATAAGGGGACTGTGGTGAGAGCTGTGAATCAGCTGGAGGAGACGCTCAGTAAACAGATGAAGAAGCTGCTCACTGAGGCCAAGCTGAAGAGGGTCCAGCAATACGCAGTGGCTGTGACACTTGATCCTGATACAGCAAATCCCTGGCTCATCCTGTGTGATGATGGAAAACAAGTTAAACTCGGTGATGTAAAGAAGAATCTCCCAGACAATCCAGAGAGATTTTCATATTGTGCTATTGTCTTAGCAAAGCAGAGTTTCTCTTCAGGAAGATTTTATTACGAGGTTCAGGTTAAAGGGAAGACTGAATGGGATTTAGGAGTGGCCAGACAGTCGGTCAACAGGAAGGGAGAAATCACAGCGAGTCCTCAGGATGGTTACTGGACGATATGTTTGAGGAATGAAAATGAGTATGAAGCTCTTGCTGGCCCTCCAGTCTCTCTCTCTCTCTGAAGTCTCAGCCTGAGACGGTGGGGGTGTTTGTGGATTATGAGGAGGGTCTGGTCTCCTTTTATGATGCTGATGCTGCAGCTCTGATCTACTCCTTTACTGGCTACTGCTTCACTGAGAAACTCTACCCATTCTTCTGTCCCTGTCCTAATCATGGTGGTAAAAACTCTGCCCCTCTGATCATCTCTCCTGTCAGTCACTCTGAGTAGAACAACCATTTAATCTACAGAAAGATTCACTATCATTTAATGTAATAAATGTATTTATTGCTGATGTATGCTGTATACATTGTTGTTTTATCATTCTTAGATACATTTGTTTCTTTTTTTTGTAAATGTTACTTATTACTACAACACACCAATTTTACCTGATTTACCTGATTTATTTGATCTAATGTCGTCTAATTTATAAATAAATAAATTTAAAAAATAAACAAAAGAAAATCAAGTTTTTATTGTGTCTGATTAAGTTATTGTTTTGGATTGATGTCAAAGCTGAAAAACAGCTGATGGAGTTTCTAATGGCCACCAAATCATGTGATTAAAACACCATCAGCTGTTCTCAGACTAACTTGAGCTGACGAGCTCCGACACCCCATCACATCTGAGGCAGTTGGTAGTGTGAGATAATGTAGTGTTGTTTAAGGTCTGAGGTGTGTTTGAGCAGCTGATATGAAAACTAAACCAGTGCTGCTAGTTTGGAGAGAACAAGTGACATCTGAGGACGTCCTCTAGTGGAGTTCATAACAAACTGCAGCCTGTGGCCACATGAGGACATGCTCTTCATAAATGACTACACAGTCTGATGCTGAAGCAGATCACATGAATGCAGGAGCACAATAAAATCAGAATCAGAAATACTTTATTGATGCCCGAATGGGAAACTCTTTCGTTACAGCTGCTCACTATCACGTCAGTGCACACAGGAATAGAAGTACTAAGCAAATCAAAGTATAATACACTATAATACAGGCAAGATAAATTAAGTACCAAGTGGATATAAGTATAAAATTAAACTAAGTGTAAAGTACAAAGTGGATTTATCGGTTGATGATAAGTATGTACGGTATAATAATACAATGTAATAATATAAGTAATAAGTAATAGTGCAATAATGAGTACTGTCAAGTTAAGTGTAGCTTATTGCACAGCATTAATAGAAGTATGACTAAATATCTAAAAAAGTATATTGCACAGCAGTATTAAACAGAGAATATTGCACAATTATTTCAAGTACTGCAGTGATGTTAGACACTTAGAGGGAGGAGTTAAAGAGTCTGATGGCCACAGGCAGGAATGACTTCCTGTGGCGCTCTGTGGCGCTTTATGGGGGGATGAGTCTTCCGCTGAAGGTGCTCCTTAGTTTGCCCAGCACGTCATGGAGCGCGTGGGAGACACTGTGCAAGATGGCATGTAGTTTGGCCAGCATCCTCCTCTCTGACACCACCAACAGAGAGTCCAGCTCCACCCCCACAATGTCACTGGCCTTACGGATCAGTTTGTTGAGTCTGTTGGCGTCCGCTACCCTCAGCCTGCTGCCCCAGCATGCAACAGCATACAGGATAGCACTGTCCACCACAGACTCATAAAACATCCTCAGCATTGTCCGGCAGATGTTGAAGGACCTCAGCCTCCTCAGGAAACAGAGGCAGCTTGGGCCCTTCCTGTAAAGAGCTTGAGTGTTCTTATCCCAGTCCAGTTTATTGTTCATGTGTACTCCCAGGTACTTGTAATCCTCAACAATGTCCACACTGACCCCCTGGATGGAAACCGGGGTCACTAGTGCCTTGGCCCTTCGTAGGTCTACAACCAGCTGACTTTGTCGCACTGAGCTGCAGATGGTTCTGCTCACACCATGAGACAAAGTTACCCACCACAGCCCTGTACTCAGTCTCATCACCACCACTGATACATCCCACAACAGCAGAGTCATCAGAAAACTTCTGAAGGTGGCAGGACTCTGTGTGGTAGCTGAAGTCCGTGGTATAGATGGTGAAGAGGAAGGGAGAGAGGACAGTCCCCTGAGGGGCCCAGTGTTGCTGACCACGTTGTCCGACACACAGTGCTGCAGACTCACGTGCTGTGGTCTGCCAGTCAGGCAGTCAACAATCCAGGACACGAGGGGGGCATCCACCTGCATCGCTGCCTGCTTCTCACCCAGCAGGGCTGGCCGGATGGTGGCCGTGGCTGGTAGGTGAACTGAAGGGGGTCCAGGAGGGGTCTGACCATGGGACGCAGCTGTTCCAGCACCAGTCTCTCCAGGGTATGAGGTGGTTATGTGGGAGGTTAGTGCCACCAGTCTGTAGTCCTTGGAGCCACTGGGACGCTGCGTGTTCGGCACAGGAACAAGGCAAGATGTCTTCCACAGAATAGGGACCCTTTGAAGACTCAGGCTCAGGTTGAAGACATGTTGAAGGACTCCACATAGCTGGGGGGCACAGGCTTTTAGCACCCTGGGGCAAACGCCACCGGGGCCTGCAGCTGTTGTTTGAGTGGAGTTTCATCAGCTGTCACCTGGTCAGCAGTCAGGCACACAGCAGAGGTTACAGGCGGGAGAGTGGGGGATTAATCAGTCATGAGAGGGCCGTTAGCCTGATAGCCAGTTGAGGGGGAGTAGGACTCTCCCAGGAAGATTGGGGGGGCAGTGGACTCAGAGGAGTCTGAGCGCTGACAGCAGCTGAGTTAGAGGGGGGTTGAGCAGGAGCCGGTGTGTCGAATCTGTTAAAGAACAGATTAAGTTTGTTGGCCCTGTCCAAGCTGCCTTCAACTCCTCTGCTGCCAGTTGGTCTGAAGCCAGTGATGGTCTTCATGCCGCTCCAGACCTCTCATGTTGTTTCAACTCCAGCTTCCTCCTGTACTTCTCCTTGGCCTCCCTGATCTTCACCTTCAGGTCAGCCTGGATTTCCCTCACCTCCTCCCTATTACCATCAGTAAAGGCCCTCCTCTTGGCATTCAGGATGTCTTTTGTTACCCACGGTTTGTTATTTGGATAACAATGGACCATCTTATTTGGGACATTGCAGTCCACACAGAAGTTAATGTAGCCAGTGATGCATTCAGTGAGCCCGTCAATGTCCTCTCTCTCCATGAGGCTCACAGAGTGCATCCCAGTTTGTCACCTCGAAACATCCCTGAAGTGTCTCATAGGCCTCCTCTGACCATCTCCTCACTGTCCTTGTGGTCACAGGCTGCCTTTTAACCAGAGGCACATAGCAGGGTTTGAGGTGGACCAGGTTGTGGGGAGGGGGAAGAGCTGTATGCATCCTTAACATTAGCATACAGCAGGTCCAGTTTCCTCTCCTCTCTAGTAGGACAATTCACAAACTGAGTGAAATTAGTGGCGGGGGGTGGGTAAACAGCCACAACAATGGCATGTGAGAATTCACGTGGCAGATAATATGGCGAGTCCCACAGCTAACAGTTCAATGTCCAGGCTACAGATACTCTGCTTGATAGTAACATGACCAGGGATACACCATCTGTTGTTGACTAGCACAGCAAACCCACTGCCTTTCCACTTACCGCTCCCGGTGTGATCCCTGTCGACCCGAACAGTCTGAAAGCCGTCGATGGAAACGTTATGATCCAGGATGTCCTACTGTAGCCATGTCTCTGGGAAGCACATCAAACTACACTCACAGAACTCTGTCTGACTCCGGGCTAAAGCCGTTAGCTCGTCAATTTTATTCGCCAGTGATATCACGTTGCCCATGACGAGAGAAGGCAGACATGGCTTAAATCTCTTGTTCTTAAGTCTCTTTTGTCTGGACCCTCACCGCTTCGTTCCACCTCTGCATCCTCGGTGTGTCCTCCTCCAGATCTCAGTGGGAACATCGGTTGTCCTGGGCACCATGCCGCTTGGCTTCAGCGCGATCAACTGTTTCCTTGTGTAAACAATGCGGCCAAACAGCTGTTCTGCAGCGGTGCCCTGACCGAGTAGCTGACCAAAAAATACCAAAACACTTTCTACTCTCATTTTCCCACTTGGTACTTAATTTATTTTCTGACCTGTATTATAGTGTATTATATATTTTTTTGCTTAGTACTTCTATTCCTGTGTGCACTGACGTGATAGTGAGCTGCTGTAGTAAAAGAGTTTCCCCTCGGGGATCAATAAAGTATTTCTGATTCTGATTTTGTAAAGAGCGTAGTTTAAATTGTACTTACACACAAGTTACTCAAGTTTTGAAGAAAAGTTGGAAAAAGTAAGACGACGAGACGGAGCTATGGCAACAGGCAGCATGCACGTTGGCACATGCACACTCTGTCACTTTGAAATCTGGGTCTAATTGGTACAAGTACTCTGTCGAATGTCTTTTTGTGTGTTTTGTAGTTTTTGAGCTCATTCTAAAATCAGAAACTTTACTTTCACTTAAGAAGACTAAGTTAAAAAGTATTGTACTTCACCTACTTATAATGAGGGAGACTCACAGAGAAGCCCATTAATCTACTGCTGTGGCCCAGTCAGAAGGATTCTCCATCTCAGCTCAAAACTCTGATTTCCCTCCTTCTAATGTAATCTGAGAGAAATCTTTCAGACAGAGAAAAGCTGCTCAGCACTTTGGAGAACAGCAGTGAAGTGCAGAGGGATTAGTTGCTGTGATGGATCACAGACTGTTTGGAACAGATAAATACTGACATGGTTACAGTCACAATGGCACATTGGCAGAGGCAGGAAGTAACAAATTATATTTACTTTGTAAACTTGGAAAGACTGCTTTTAAATTGAATGCACCTGACTCCTGGAACTAAATGCAGCACCTCCTTAAAATCAGTACACTTGTACCTCGCGGCCAGTTTAGAAACTTGATCTTAAACCTCCGAACTTCTACTTGTAACTGTATTTTATTTTACATTTTAAGTGATCTATCTCAACTGCAAACGTTTTTATTCGATTTATCTATCAAATTTATCTTCCCTTATCAGAAAGTTCCTATTAGCTCATTGTAGTATTGCCTTTCTCTGTTATTATATTTCTTTGTTGTTGTTTTCTTCTTTTCTTTGTTGTTGTAATTGACTCAATGTCATTGTAAATGAGGGTCGCCCCTCAATGATCTCTCGAGTATAAATAAAGGTTGATTGAACTGAGGAGCTTTTTCTAAAATACGCCATTTTAATTTCACTTGAGAGTTCTTTGAAAGAAGTATTTTACTTTTGAAACCTCAGAATCACAGAGAAGCCTACTTGTGGCCCAGTGACAACAGTTTTCCATCTCAGTGTTTCTTTACTTTTCCTTGTAATGTGATGAGTCAGAAATCTGTCACATAAAGAAAAGATGGTAAACAGTTTGGAAAGCAGCAGAAAAGTGAAATTACAGGCGAAACAGTGAGCTGAACATTGGAGTGTGTGTGGGATTGTAGAGGGACCGTAAAGGGAGCGTTGTAGCCTGTTGATCAAAAGATATCTTGCACTGACCTCTTTTGTGATGTTGTCTATTTGTAATTGCATGTTCTTTTGGCTGCTGGATACTTCCATTGTAGAAAAAGGAGAAGAAACAAAAAGTAAAAACTCATCTTGTTCCAAAGCTATAACAAGGTGTTTCCCAAGGAGGCAATAAAAGCTCACTTCCAGAGCTACACTGAGAGGAGGAGCAGCACTGACAGAGGAGAGCTGCAACGTCACATTTCCTCAAATGAAAGTGAAAGTTGGTCTGAGCGACAGCACAGCTGCAGTCGAGACAAGTCTCTCTGTTTCTCTCTAAAGAAACATTCAGCTGAATCCATCAGGTTTTTCGTCAACAAAACAGCAGAAGCTCTGCCAAACACTGGTGAGTACATGGCCCAAACTATGCTCCTCTCCCAGGTGTGTCCTCTCCTAGTTTATTTCGTGTACCCAGCTTCGACGTCTATATCCGGCTTGCAGTCCATGCTGAACAATAGCGATACCACGAAGCTTTAGTTGTGTACATTTGTTTGAGAGAGAGAAGACATAAGGATTGAAAAAGGAGAGGGAGCGCTGGTAGGAGAAATTATTTTCTCTGATTGTTACTTTCTAAAGCACAAATAAACACGCCCGCACCTCCGCGCTGTCGTCATGAAGCAGCATTTACTTAGTGATATTGAAGAAAAACACCTGACTGTGTAATGAGCTGTCTTAGTAAATCAGATTCTGAATACTTGACGCAAATTGAAGCTGCAAATTAATTAACAACCACAGCTCATTTTCTTAGTAAATGTGTTCCTCAGCTGGGTGCAACATAACAACAGAATTCAGGAGGACTTTCCTTTAATTCCACTAATCATTGTTTGATTTTATTAAACGAATAATCAAAAGATATGTCATTACAGTTTTGTTTTTTCACACTTTTGTCCTCAGAGTGTAGATATGTCTGCTGCCAGCTGTCTGCTGACTGAAGATCAGTTTCTGTGCTCCATCTGTCTGGATGTGTTCACTGATCCAGTCACCATACCATGTGGACACAACTTCTGTAAAACCTGCATCACTGAACACTGGAATATTAATGTCCCGTGTCAGTGTCCCAACTGTAAACAGGTTTTCTACACACGACCTGAGCTGCGGGTCAATACCTTCATCTCTGAGATGGCTGCTCAGTTCAGACAGTCAGCTCAACAGAAAGCCAGCAGCAGCAGCTCAGAGCAACACGTTGCCAAACCAGGAGAAGTTCCCTGTGACGTCTGCACTGGAACCAAACTGAAGGCCCTGAAGTCCTGCCTGGTGTGTCTGGCCTCCTACTGTGAGACTCACCTGGAGCCTCATCTGACAATGTCAGGCCTGAAAAGACATCAGATGATCGACCCTGTGGAGAACCTGGAAGGCAGGATGTGTACGAAGCACGATAAACTGCTGGAGCTGTTCTGTAAGACCGACCAGACGTGTGTCTGCATGCTCTGCACTGTTTTAGACCACAAGACACATGATGTTGTTCCTCTGAAAGAAGAATATGAAGATAAGAAGGCCGAGCTGGGGAAGACAGAGGCTGAAACTCAGCAGCTGATCCAGAAGAGACGACTGAAGATTCAGGAGATCAAACGCTCAGTGGAGCTCAGTAAGGAAGATGCAGACAGAGAGATAGCAGGTGGTGTTCAGGTCTTCACTGCTCTGAAGGAGTCTGTTGAGAGAAGCCAGGCCAAGCTCATCGACACGATCAGAGAGAAGCAGAGAAAGACAGAGAAACAGGCTGAAGGCTTCATCCAAGAGCTGGAACAGGAAATCTCTGAGCTGAAGAAGAGAAGCTCTGAGCTGGAGCAGCTCTCACGCTCTGAAGACCACCTCCACCTCCTCCAAAGCCTCCCGTCCTTGAACGCTGCTCCACCCACCAAGGACTGGACAGAAGTCGGCGTCCGTCCACCTTCATATGAGGGGACTGTGGTGAGAGCTGTGAATCAGCTGGAGGAGACGCTCAGTAAACAGATGAAGAAGCTGTTTGAGGCAGAGCTGAAGAGGGTCCAGCAGTACGCAGAGGCTGTGACACTCGATCCTGATACAGCAAATCCCTATCTCATCCTGTCTGATGATGGAAAAAGAGTGCATGACAGTGATGTGAAGAAGAATCTCCCAGACAACCCAGAGAGATTTTCATATTGTGTTAATGTCTTAGCAAAGCAGAGTTTCTCTTCAGGAAGATTTTATTACGAGGTTCAGGTTAAAGGGAAGACTAAGTGGACTTTAGGAGTGGTCAGAGAGTCGATCAACAGGAAGGGACAAATCGCAGCGAGTCCTCAGAATGGTTACTGGACGATATGTTTGAGGAATGAAAACGAGTACAAAGCTTTTGCTGGCTCTACAGTCCGTCTCTCTCTGAAGTCTCAGCCTGAGACGGTGGGGGTGTTTGTGGATTATGAGGAGGGTCTGGTCTCCTTTTATGACCCTGATGCTGCAGCTCTGATCTACTCCTTTACTGGCTGCTGCTTCACTGAGAAACTCTATCCATACTTCAGTCCCTGTTCTAATCATGGTGGTAAAAACTCTGCCCCTCTGATCATCTCTCCTGTCAGTCACTCTGAGTAGAACAACCATGTAATCTACAGAAAGATTCACTATCATTTAATGTAATAAATGTATTTATTGCTGATGTATGCTGTATACATTGTTGTTTTATCATTCTTAGATACATTTGTTTCTTTTTTTTGTAAATGTTTTTCTTTGATGTGCCACATTGCTCCTTATTACTACAACACGCCAATTTTACCTGATTTATTTTATCTAATGTCGTCTAATTTATAAATAAATAAATTAAAAAAATAATCAAAAGCAAAATCAAGTTTTTATTGTGTCTGATTAAGTTATTGTTTTGGATTGATGTCAAAGCTGAAAAACAGCTGATGGAGTTTCTAATGGCCACCAAATCATGTGATTAAAAACACCATCAGCTGTTCTCAGACTGACTTGAGCTGACGAGCTCCGACACCCCATCACATCTGAGGCAGTCGGTAGTGTGAGATCATGTATATATGAGATATGAGATAATGTTCGATTCTTTTCTTTGTTGTTGTAATTGACTCGATGTCATTGTAAATGAGGGTCGCCCCTCAATGATCTCTCGAGTATAAATAAAGGTTGATTGAACTGAGGAGCTTTTTCTAAAATACGCCATTTTAATTTCACTTGAGAGTTCTTTGAAAGAAGTATTTTACTTTTGAAACCTCAGAATCACAGAGAAGCCTACTTGTGGCCCAGTGACAACAGTTTTCCATCTCAGTGTTTCTTTACTTTTCCCTGTAATGTGATGAGTCAGAAATCTGTCACATAAAGAAACGATGGTAAACAGTTTGAAAGCAGCAGAAAAGTTAAATTACAGGCTAAACAGTGAGCTGAACATTGGAGTGTGTGTGGGATTGTAGAGGGACCGTAAAGGGAGTGTTGTAGCCTGTTGATCAAAAGATACAGCATGTTCTTGAATATTTTGCACTGACCTCTTTTGTGATGTTGTCTATTTGTAATTGTCTGTTCTTTTGGCTGCTGGATACTTCCATTGTAGAAAAAGTAGAAGAAACAAAAAGTAAAAACTCATCTTGTTCCAAAGCTATGTCAAGGTGTTTCCCAAGGAGGCATAAAGCTCACTTCCAGAGCTACACTGAGAGGAGGAGCAGCACTGACAGAGGAGAGCAGCAACGTCACATTTCCTCAAATGAAAGTAGGTCTGAGTGACAGCACAGCTGCAGTCGAGACAAGTCTCTCTGTTTCTCTCTACAGAAACATTCAGCTGAATCCATCAGGTTTTTCTCAACAAAACAGCAGAAGCTCTGCCAAACACTGGTGAGTACACGGCCCTACAAAGCCAAAATGCACTGACTACATGTTTGGTCAGTTTAGTTAAAACCAGAGTCTGACTTTAGTGCATCTGTTCAACCATATAAAAATATTCTGCCATAGAAATGTGTTATTTTCTATAAAAGCAACAAGCACATTTAGCTGGAGCTACAACACAAGGTCAGACAGGATGCAGTCACAGCGAGCAAGAGCTTCAGCTGATTGAACAACTTTTTCCAACCTGTTTCCTGTAACTGAAAAATCTGTTTTGATGTTTTTGATATAGCTGTTACACACTTTGGTAACAATACAAGCAGCATCGTAGCAGTATTATTGCATCATTTAACGTGTGTTGTGACAGTCATGGAGGGATCACGTTGCGTTTTTTGGGGTTTGAAATTGAATTCTATTATGATTTTACAAATTTAAATTCTGATATTAACAAGAAGCAGAGGTCTAGGGATGTTTTCACTGCAATGCTTCAGACATCAGATTAGTTTCTCAGTTTCTCTCAAACACCATATTGATCACGTTTCAGACGGTACATGAATGCCTGACGTAACTCACTCATACTGATGTTCTCTCTTCCAACCTTCCTGTGTCACTGACAGCTTCCCAGGCAGGTGCGCAGACCAGGTGTAAACATAGAGCAGATGGGATTTACAGGAGCCACATGCAAGCTTGTGGTGGGGGCAATGAATGTGAATTAAATACAGGTCTATATATAACTGATAAACTATTATTAGAAAGGAAAATAGAGACAAAACTTGAATTGGAACTTGACCATCAATGGCCATCTATCAAAATCACTACAGGCTGCAACAACGTTAAGTTTGGCTGCATTTACATTAATATTAACATCAACACCATCTCCACCTGTTGCAGTAGCTTCTGTATATTTTATGTCTTTGATTTGTCTTATAAGGCTATATCTCTTTTTCCTTTCCAATAAAAATGTGTAGATTAATGCTTGCAAATGTATTAATAATTAGATTTAGCCTCAAGATTATCATATTATATATTTTGAGTAATAATTAGAGAAATAGTCATTTCTCCCAGGCAGCCAAACTAAATGTTTAGGAAAGAAGATCTCTGAGCTCTGCTTCACTCGCAACAAAGTCCAGGACCTGACTACGTAACCAGCTGTCTCAGTAAATCAGATACTGAATAGATGCAAATTCATTGACAACCACAGCTCATATTTGTGTTGCGCCATTTTCTTAGTCAATGTGTCCCTCAGCTGGGAGCAATATAACAACAGAATTCAGGATGACTCTCCTTTTATTCCACTAATCACTGTTTGATTTTATGAAACAAGTAATCAAAAGATATGTCATTACAGTTTTTTTTTTTCACACTTTTGTCCTCAGAGTGTAGATATGTCTGCTGCCAGCTGTCTGCTGACTGAAGATCAGTTTCTGTGCTCCATCTGTCTGGATGTGTTCACTGATCCAGTCACCATACCATGTGGACATAACTTCTGTAAAACCTGCATCACTAAACACTGGAATATTAATGTCCCGTGTCAGTGTCCCAACTGTAAACAGGTTTTCTACACACGACCTGAACTGAGCGTCAATACCTTCATCTCTGAGATGGCTGCTCAGTTCAGACAGTCAGCTCAACAGAAAGCCAGCAGCAGCAGCTCAGAGCAACAAGTTTCCAAACCAGGAGAAGTTCCCTGTGACGTCTGCACTGGAACCAAACTGAAGGCCCTGAAGTCCTGCCTGGTGTGTCTGGCCTCCTACTGTGAGACTCACCTGGAGCCTCATCTGACAGCTTCACGTCTGAAAAGACATCAGCTGATCGACCCCGTGGAGAACCTGGAAGGCAGGATGTGTACGAAGCACGATAAACTGCTGGAGCTGTTCTGTAAGACCGACCAGACGTGTGTCTGCATGCTCTGCACTGTTTTAGACCACAAGACACACGAGTTTGTTCCTCTGAAAGAAGAATATGAAGATAAGAAGGCCGAGCTGGGGAAGACAGAGGCTGAAACTCAGCAGTTGATCCAGGAGAGACGACTGAAGATTCAGGAGATCAAACGCTCAGTGGAGCTCAGTAAGGAAGATGCAGACAGAGAGATAGCAGGTGGTGTTCAGGTCTTCACCGCTCTGAAGGAGTCTGTTGAGAGAAGCCAGGCCGAGCTCATCGACACGATCAGAGAGAAGCAGAGAAAGACAGAGAAACAGGCTGAAGGCTTCATCCAAAAGCTGGAACAGGAAATCTCTGACCTGAAGCAGAGAAGCTCTGAGCTGGAGCAGCTCTCACGCTCTGAAGACCACCTCCACCTCCTCCAAAGCCTCCTGTCCCTGAACGCTGCTTCACCCACCAAGGACTGGACAGAAGTCGCCGTCCATCCACCTTCATATGAGGGGACTGTGGTGAGAGCTGTGAATCAGCTGGAGGAGACGCTCAGTAAACAGATGAAGAAGCTGTTTGAGGCCGAGCTGAAGAGGGTCCAGCAGTACGCAGTGGCTGTGACACTCGATCCTGATACAGCAAATCCCTGGCTCATCCTGTCTGATGATGGAAAACAAGTTAAACACGGTGATGTAGAGAAGAATCTCCCAGACAACCCAAAGAGATTTGATACTTGTGCTATTGTCTTAGCAAAGCAGAGTTTCTCTTCAGGAAGATTTTATTACGAGGTTCAGGTTAAAGGGAAGACTGAATGGGATTTAGGAGTGGTCAGAGAGTCGGTCAACAGGAAGGGACAAATCACAGTGAGTCCTCAGAATGGTTACTGGACGATATGTTTGAGGAATGAAAATGAGTACAAAGCTGCTGCTGGCCCTGCAGTCCGTCTCTCTCTGAAGTCTCAGCCTGAGACGGCGGGGGTGTTTGTGGATTATGAGGATGGTCTGGTCTCCTTTTATGACGCTGATGCTGCAGCTCTGATCTACTCCTTTACTGGCTGCTGCTTCACTGAGAAGCTCTACCCACTCTTCAGTCCCAGTCTTAAAGATGGTGATAAAAACTGTGCCCCTCTGATCATCTCTCCTGTCAGTCACTCTGAGTAGAACAATTATTTGATTTACAGAAAGATTCATTATCATTTAATGTAATAAATATATTTATTGCTGATGTACGCTGAAGCAGATCACATGAATGCAGGAGCACAATGAAATCAGAATCAGAAATACTTTATTGATGCCCGAATGGGAAACTCTTTTTTTACAGCTGCTCACTGTCACGTCAGTGCACACAGGAATAGAAGTACTAAGCAAATCAAAGTATAATACACTATAATACAGGCAAGATAAATTAAGTACAAAGTGGATATAAGTATAAAATTAAAATAAGTGTAAAGTACAAAGTGGATTTATCGGTTGATGATAAGTATGTACGGTATAATAATACAATGTAATAATATAAGTAATAAGTAATAGTGCAATAATGAGTACTGTCAAGTTAAGTGTAGCTTATTAAGATGATTATGAGATGGTGGATATTGCACAGCAGTAATAGAAGTATGACAGAAGTATATCTAAAAAAGAGTATATTGCACAGCAGTATTAAACAGAGAATAATGCACAATTATTTCAAGTATTGCAGTGATGTTAATGGTCCAATGTCCATTTTAGTGACTTAGGGTCATACAGACTGACACTTAGAGGGAGGAGTTAAAGAGTTTGATGGCCACAGGCAGGAATGACTTCCTGTGGCGCTCTGTGGTGCTTTATGGGGGGATGAGTCTTCCGCTGAAGGTGCTCCTTAGTTTGCCCAGCACGTCATGGAGTGGGTGGGAGACACTGTCCAAGATGGCATGTAGTTTGGCCAGCATCCACCTCTCTGACACCACCAACAGAGAGTCCAGCTTCACCCCCACAATGTCACTGGCCTTATGGATCAGTTTGTTGAGTCTGTTAGCGTCCGCTACCCTCAACCTGCTGCCCCATAATGCAACAGCATACAGGATAGCACTGGCCACCACAGACTCATAAAACATCCTCAGCATTGTCCGGCAGATGTTGAAGGACCTCAGCCTCCTCAGGAAATAGAGGCAGCTCGGGCCCTAGGGAGAGAGGACAGTCCCCTGAGGGGCCCAGTGTTGCTGATCATGTTGTCCGACACACAGTGCTGCAGACGCACGTGCTGTGGTCTGCCAGTCAGGCAGTCAACAATCCAGGACACGAGGGGGGCATCCACCTGCATCGCTGCCTGCTTCTCACCCAGCAGGGCTGGCCGGATGGTGTTGAATGCACTGGAGAAGTCAAAAGACATGATCCTCACCGTGCTTGCTGACTTGTCCAGGTGGGTGTAGATGCGGTTGAGCAGGAAGATGATGGCATCCTCAACTCCTAGCCGTGGCTGGTAGGCGAACTGAAGGGGGTCCAGGAGGGGTCTGACCATGGGACGCAGGTTAGTGACACCAGTCTGTAGTCCTTGGAGCCACTGGGACGCTGCGTGTTCGGCACAGGAACGAGGCAAGATGTCTTCCACAGAATAGGGACCGTTTGAAGACTCAGGCTCGGGTTAAAGACATGTTGAAGGACTCCACATAGCTGGGGGGCACAGGCTTTTAGCACCCTGGGGCAAACGCCACCGGGGCCTGCAGCTGTTGTTTGAGTGGAGTTTCATCAGCTGTCCTCTCACCTGGTCAGCAGTCAGGCACACAGCAGAGGTTACAGGCGGGGGACTGGGGCAGTAATCAGTCATGAGAGGGCTGTTAGTCTGATAGCCAGTTGAGGGGTAGGACTCTCCCAGGAAGATTGGGGGTGGGGGTGGCGGGCCTGCAGCTCTTGTTTGAGTGGAGTTACATCAGCTGTCCTCTCACCTGGTCAGCAGTCAGGCACACAGCAGAGGTTACAGGCGGGGTACTGGGGCAGTAATCAGTCATGAGAGGGCTGTTAGCCTGATAGCCAGTTGAGGGGGGAGTAGGACTCTCCCAGGAAGATTGGGGGGTGGGGGGGGTGGCAGTGGACTCTGGAGTCTGAGGGCTGACAGCAGCTGAGACAGAGGGGGGATGAGCAGGAGCCGGTGTGTCGAATCTGTTAAAGAACAGATTAAGTTTGTTGGCCCTGTCCAAGCTGCCTTCAACTCCTCTGCTGCCAGTTGGTCTGAAGCCAGTGATGGTCTTCATGCCGCTCCAGACCTCTCATGTTGTTTCCACTCCAGCTTCCTCCTGTACTTCTCCTTGGCCTCCGTGATCTTCACCTTCAGGTCAGCCTGGATTTCCCTCACCTCCTCCCTATTACCATCAGTAAAGGCCCTCCTCTTGGCATTCAGGATGTCTTTTGTTACCCACGGTTTGTTATTTGGATAACAATGGACCATCTTATTTGGGACATTGCAGTCCACACAGAAGTTAATGTAGCCAGTGATGCATTCAGTGAGCCCGTCAATGTCCTCTCTCTCCATGAGGCTCACAGAGTGCATCCCAGTTTGTCACCTCGAAACATCCCTGAAGTGTCTCATAGGCCTCCTCTGACCATCTCCTCACTGTCCTTGTGGTCGCAGGCTGCCTTTTAACCAGGTACATAGCAGGGTTTGAGGTGAACCAGGTTGTGGGGGAGGGGGGGAAGAGCTGTATGCGTCCTTAACGTTAGCATACAGCAGGTCCAGTGTCCTCTCCTCTCTAGTAGGACAATTCACAAACTGAGTGAAATTGGGGGGGTGAATTCACAATTCAACAATGGCATGTGAGAATTCAAGTGGCAGATAATATGGCCGGAGTCCCACAGCTAACAGTTCAATGTCCGGGCTACAGATACTCTGCTTGATAGTAACATGACCAGGGTTACACCATCTTTTGTTGACTAGCACAGCAAGGCCGCTGCCTTACCACTTACCGCTCCCGGTGTGATCCCTGTCGACCCGAACAGTCTGAAAGCTGTTGATGGAAACGTTATGATCCGGGATGTCCTGCTGTAGCCATGTCTCTGGGAAGCACATCAAACTACACTCATGGAACTCTGTCTGACTCTGGGCTAACGCCGTTAGCTCGTCAATTTTATTCGCCAGTGATATCACGTTGCCCATGACGAGAGAAGGCAGACACAGCTTGAATCTCTTGTTTTTAAGTCTCTTTTGTCTGGACCCCTCTCTCTTCCCTCGCCGCTTCGTTCCACCTCTGCATCCTCGGTGTGTCCTCCTCCAGATCTCAGTGTGAATCGGTTGTCCTGGGCACCATGCCGCTCGGCTTCAGCGTGATCAACTGTTCCCTTGTGTAAACAATGCGGCCAAACAGCTGTTCTGCAGCGGTGCCCTGACCGAGTAGCTGACCAAAAAAAACACAAAACACTTTCTACTCTCATTTTCCCACTTGGTACTTAATTTATTTTCTGACCTGTATTATAGTGTATTATATATTTTTTTGCTTAGTACTTCTATTCCTGTGTGCACTGACGTGATAGTGAGCTGCTGTTGTAAAAGTTTCCCCTCGGGGATCAATAAAGTAATTCTGATTTCGTAAAGAGCGTGGTTTAAATTGTACTTACACACAAGTTACTCACGTTTTGAAGAAAAAGGAAAGCTAAAAGTTGGAAAAAGTAAGACGACGAGACGGAGCTATGGCAACAGGCAGCATGCACGTTGGCGCATGCGCACTTTGTCACTTTGAAATCTGGGTCTAATTGGTACAAGTACTCTGTCGAATGTCTTTTTTGTGTGTTTGGTAGTTTTTTGAGCTCATTCTAAAATCAGAAACTTTACTTTCACTTAAGAAGACTAAGTTAAAAAGTATTGTACTTCACCTACTTATAATGAGGGAGACTCACAGAGAAACCCATTAATCTACTGCCGTGGCCCAATCAGAAGAAGGATTCTCCATCTCAGTTCAAAACTCTGATTTCCCTCCTTCTAATGTAATCTGAGAGAAATCTTTCAGACAGAGAAAAGCTGCTCAGCACTTTGGAGAACAGCAGTGAAGTGCAGAGGGATTAGTTGTTGTGATGGATCACAGACTGTTTGGAACAGATACATACTGACATGGTTACAATCACAATGGCATATTGGCAGAGGCAGGAAGTAACAAAGTGCATTTACTTTGTAAACTTGGAAAGACTGCTTTTAAATTGAATGCACCTGACTCCTGGAATTAAATGTAGCACCTCCTTAAAATCAGTACACTTGTACCTTGCAGCCAGTTTAGAAACTTGATCTTAAACCTCCGAACTTCTACTTGTAACTGGATTTTATTTTACATTTTAAGTGATCTATCTCAACTGCAAACGTTTTTATTCGATTTATCTATCAAATTTATCTTCCCTTATCAGAAAGTTCCTATAAGCTCATTGTGGTATTGCCTTTCTCTGTTATTATATTTCTTTGTTGTTGTTTTCTTCTTTTCTTTGTTGTTGTAATTGACTCAATGTCATTGTAAATGAGGGTCGCCCCTCAATGATCTCTCGAGTATAAATAAAGGTTGATTGAACTGAGGAGCTTTTTCTAAAATACACCATTTTAATTTCACTTGAGAGTTCTTTGAAAGAAGTATTTTACTTTTGAAACCTCAGAATCACAGAGAAGCCTACTTGTGGCCCAGTGACAACAGTTTTCCATCTCAGTGTTTCTTTACTTTTCCCTGTAATGTGATCAGTCAGAAATCTGTCATATAAAGAAACGATGGTAAACAGTTTGGAAAGCAGCAGAAAAGTGAAATTACAGGCTAAACAGTGAGCTGAACATTGGAGTGTGTGTGGGATTGTAGAGGGACCGTAAAGGGAGCGTTGTAGCCTCATGATCAAAAGATACAGTATGTTCTTGAATATTTTGCACTGACCTCTTTTGTGATGTTGTCTATTTGTAATTGTCTGTTTTTTTGGCTGCTGGATACTTCCATTGTAGAAAAAGAAGAAGAAACAAAAAGTAAAAACTCATCTTGTTCCAAAGCTATAACAAGGTGTTTCTCAAGGAGGCAATAAAAGCTCACTTCCAGAGCTACACTGAGAGGAGGAGCAGCACTGACAGAGGAGAGCTGCAATGTCACATTTCCTCAAATGAAAGTGAAAGTAGGTCTGAGTGACAGCACAGCTGCAGTCGGGACAAGTCTCTCTGTTTCTCTCTACAGAAACATTCAGCTGAATCCATCAGGTTTTTCTCAACAAAACAGCAGAAGCTCTGCCAAACACTGGTGAGTACACGGCCCAAACTATGCTCCTCTCCCAGGTGTGTCCTCGCCTGGTTTATTTCGTGTACCCAGCTTCGACGTCTATATCCGGCTTGCAGTCCATGCTGAACAATAGCGATACCACGAAGCTTTAGTTGTGTACATTTGTTTGAGAGAGAGAGAAGACATAGAGATTAAATAAGGAGAGGGAGCGCTGGTAGGAGAAATTTGGTGAATCAGAGAAATGAAACGTTTTAGTTATTTTCTCTGATTGTTTCACAGCGGTTCTTTCTAAAGCACAAATAAACACGCCCGCACCTCCGAGCTGTCGTCATGAAGCAGCATTTACTTAATTAATTTGCAGCTTCAATCTGCAAGTATTCAGAATCTGATTTACTAAGACAGCTCATTACACAGTCAGGTCTTTTTCTTCAATGTCAGTAACAACCACATTTTCTTAGTAAATGTGTCCCTCAGCTGGGTGCAACATAACAACAGAATTCAGGATGACTCTCCTTTTATTCCACTAATCATTGTTTGATTTTATTAAACGAATAATCAAAAGATATGTCATTACAGTTTTGTTTTTTCACACTTTTGTCCTCAGAGTGTAGATATGTCTGCTGCCAGCTGTCTGCTGACTGAAGATCAGTTTCTGTGCTCCATCTGTCTGGATGTGTACACTGATCCAGTCAGCACACCATGTGGACACAACTTCTGTAAAACCTGCATCACTGAACACTGGAATATTAATGTCCCGTGTCAGTGTCCCAACTGTAAAGAGGTTTTCTCTACACGACCTGAGCTGCGGGTCAATATCTTCATCTCTGCGATGGCTGCTCAGTTCAGACAGTCAGCTCAACAGAAAGCCAGCAGCAGCTCAGAGCAACACGTTGCCAAACCAGGAGAAGTTCCCTGTGACGTCTGCACTGGAACCAAACTGAAGGCCCTGAAGTCCTGCCTGGTGTGTCTGGCCTCCTACTGTGAGACTCACCTGGAGCCTCATCTGACAATGTCAGGCCTGAAAAGACATCAGCTGATCGACGCCGTGGAGAACCTGGAAGGCAGGATGTGTACGAAGCACGATAAACTGCTGGAGCTGTTCTGTAAGACCGACCAGACGTGTGTCTGCATGCTCTGCACTGTTTTAGACCACAAGACACACGAGTTTGTTCCTCTGAAAGAAGAATATGAAGATAAGAAGGCCGAGCTGGAGAAGACAGAGGCTGAAACTCAGCAGTTGATCCAGGAGAGACGACTGAAGATTCAGGAGATCAAACGCTCAGTGGAGCTCAGTAAGGAAGATGCAGACAGAGAGATAGCAGGTGGTGTTCAGGTCTTCACCGCTCTGAAGGAGTCTGTTGAGAGAAGCCAGGCCGAGCTCATCGACACGATCAGAGAGAAGCAGAGAAAGACAGAGAAACAGGCTGAAAGCTTCATCCAAGAGCTGGAACAGGAAATCTCTGAGCTGAAGAAGAGAAGCTCTGAGCTGGAGCAGCTCTCACGCTCTGAAGACCACCTCCACCTCCTCCAAAGCCTCCCGTCCCTGAACGCTGCTCCAGCCACCAAGGACTGGACAGAAGTCAGCGTCCGTCCACCTTCATATGAGGGGACTGTGGTGAGAGCTGTGAATCAGCTGGAGGTGACGCTCAGTAAACAGATGAAGAAGCTGTTTGAGGCCGAGCTGAAGAGGGTCCAGCAGTACGCAGTGGCTGTGACACTCGATCCTGATACAGCACATCGTAAACTCATCCTGTCTGATGATGAAAAACAAGTTAAACACGGTGATGTAAAGAAGAATCTCCCAGATAATCCAGAGAGATTTGATACTTGTGTTAATGTCTTAGCAAAGCAGAGTTTCTCTTCAGGAAGATTTTATTACGAGGTTCAGGTTAAAGGGAAGACTGACTGGGATTTAGGAGTGGTCAGAGAGTCCGTCAACAGGAAGGGACAAATCGCAATGAGTCCTCAGAATGGTTACTGGATGATATGTTTGAGGAATGAAAATAAGTACAAAGCTGCTGCTGGCCCTGCAGTCCGTCTCTCTCTGAAGTCTCAGCCTGAGACGGTGGGGGTGTTTGTGGATTATGAGGAGGGTCTGGTCTCCTTTCATGACGCTGATGCTGCAGCTCTGATCTACTCCTTTACTGGCTGCTGCTTCACTGAGAAACTCTACCCATTCTTCTGTCCTTGTCTTAATGATGGTGGTAAAAACTCTGCCCCTCTGATCATCTCTCCTGTCAGTCACTCTGAGTAGAACAACCATTTAATCTACAGAAAGATTCACTATCATTTAATATAATAAATGTATTTATTGCTGATGTACGCTGTATACATTGTTGTTTTTTCATTCTTAGATACATTTGTTTCTTTTTTTTGTAAATGTTTTTCTTTGATGTGCCACATTGCTACTTATTACTACAACACACCAATTTTACCTGATTTATTTCATTTAATGTCGTCTAATTTATAAAAAATAAATTTAAAAAATAAACAAAAGCAAAATCAAGTTTTTATTGTGTCTGATTAAGTTATTGTTTTGGATTGATGTCAAAGCTGAAAAACAGCTGATGGAGTTTCTAATGGCCACCAAATCACGTGATTAAAAACACCATCAGCTGTTCTCAGACTGACTTGAGCTGACGAGCTCCGACACCCCATCACATCTGAGGCAGTTGGTAGTGTGAGATAATGTAGTGTTGTTTAAGGTCTGAGGTGTGTTTGAGCAGCTGATATGAACACTAAACCAGTGCTGCTAGTTTGGAGAGAACAAGTGACATCTGAGGACGCCCTCCAGTGGAGTTCATAACAAACTGCAGCCTGTGGCCACATGAGGACATGCTCTTCATAAATAACTACACAGTCTGATGCTGAAGCAGATCACATGAATGCAGGAGCACAATGAAATCTGGGTCTAATTGGTACAAGTACTCTGTCGAATGTCTTTTTTTGTGTGTTTTGTAGTTTTTTGAGCTCATTCTAAAATCAGAAACTTTACTTTCACTTAAGAAGACTTTAAGTTAAAAGGTATTGTACTTCAACTACTTATAATGAGAGAGACTCACAGAGAAGCCCATTAATCTACTGCCGTGGCCCAATCAGAAGGATTCTCCATCTCAGTTCAAAACTCTGATTTCCCTCCTTCTAATGTAATGTGAGAGAAATCTTTCAGACAGAGAAAAGCTGCTCAGCACTTTGGAGAACAGCAGTGAAGTGCAGAGGGATTAGTTGCTGTGATGGATCACAGACTGTTTGGAACAGATACATACTGACATGGTTACAGTCACAATGGCACATTGGCAGAGGCAGGAAGTAACAAAGTGCATTTACTTTGTAAACTTGGAAAGACTGCTTTTAAATTGAATGCACCTGACTCCTGGAACTAAATGCAGCACCTCCTTAAAATCAGTACACTTGTACCTCGCGGCCAGTTTAGAAACTTGATCTTAAACCTCCAAACCTCTACTTGTAACTGGATTTTATTTTACATTTTAAGTGATCTATCTCAACTGCAAACGGTATTCAATTTATCTATCAAATTTATCTTCCCTTATCAGAAAGTTCCTATTAGCTCATTGTGGTATTGCCTTTCTCTGTTATTATATTTCTTTGTTGTTGTTTTCTTCTTTTCTTTGTTGTTGTAATTGACTCGATGTCGTAAATGAGGGTCGGCCCTCAATGATCTCTCGAGTATAAATAAAGGTTGATTGAACTGAGGAGCTTTTTCTAAAATACGCCATTTTAATTTTACTTGAGAGTTCTTTGAAAGAAGTATTTTACTTTTGAAACCTCAGAATCACAGAGAAGCCTACTTATGGCCCAGTGACAACAGTTTTCCATCTCAGTGTTTCTTTACTTTTCCCTGTAATGTGATCAGTCAGAAATCTGTCATATAAAGAAAAGATGGTAAACAGTTTGGAAAGCAGCAGAAAAGTGAAATTACAGGCGAAACAGTGAGCTGAACATTGGAGTGTGTGTGGGATTGTAGAGGGACCGTAAAGGGAGTGTTGTAGCCTATTGATCAAAAGATATCTTGCACTGACCTCTTTTGTGATGTCTATTTGTAATTGTATGTTCTTTTGGCTGCTGGATACTTCCATTGTAGAAAAAGAAGAAGAAACAAAAAGTAAAAACTCATCTTGTTCCAAAGCTATGTCAAGGTGTTTCCCAAGGAGGCAATAAAAGCTCACTTCCAGAGCTACACTGAGAGGAGGAGCAGCACTGACAGAGGAGAGCTGCAACGTCACATTTCCTCAAATGAAAGTGAAAGTTGGTCTGAGTGACAGCAGAGCTGCAGTCGAGACAAGTCTCTCTGTTTCTCTCTAAAGAAACATTCAGCTGAATCCATCAGGTTTTTCTCAACAAAACAGCAGAAGCTCTGCCAAACACTGGTGAGTACACGGCCCTACAAAGCCAAAATGCACTGACTACATGTTTGGTCAGTTTAGTTAAAACCAGAGTTGAACCAGATGCTGAATACATGCAGAGTAAAGCAGCAAATTCATTGACAACCACAGCTCATATTTGTGCTGCATCATTTTCTTAGTAAATGTGTCCCTCAGCTGGGTGCAATATAACAACAGAATTCAGGATGACTCTACTTATATTACACTAATCATTGTTTGATTTTATGAAACAATCAAAAGATATGTCATTACAGTTTTGTTTTTTCACACTTTTGTCCTCAGAGTAAATATGTCTGCTGCCAGCTGTCTGCTGACTGAAGATCAGTTTCTGTGCTCCATCTGTCTGGATGTGTACACTGATCCAGTCAGCACACCATGTGGACACAACTTCTGTAAAACCTGCATCACTGAACAATGGAATACTAATGTCCCGTGTCAGTGTCCCAACTGTAAAGAGGTTTTCAACACACGACCTGAGCTGCAGGTCAATTCTTTCATCTCTGAGATGGCTGCTCAGTTCAGACAGTCAGCTCAACAGAAAGCCAGCAGCAGCAGCTCAGAGCAACACGTTGCCAAACCAGGAGAAGTTCCCTGTGACGTCTGCACTGGAACCAAACTGAAGGCCCTGAAGTCCTGCCTGGTGTGTCTGGCCTCCTACTGTGAGACTCACCTGGAGCCTCATCTGACAATGTCAGGCCTGAAAAGACATCAGCTGATCGACCCCGTGGAGAACCTGGAAGGCAGGATGTGTACGAAGCACGATAAACTGCTGGAGCTGTTCTGTAAGACCGACCAGACGTGTGTCTGCATGCTCTGCACTATTTCAGACCACAAGACACATGATGTTGTTCCTCTGAAAGAAGAATATGAAGATAAGAAGGCCGAGCTGGGGAAGACAGAGGCTGAAACTCAGCAGCTGATCCAGAAGAGACTACTGAAGATTCAGGAGATCAAACGCTCAGTGCAGCTCAGTAAGGAAGATGCAGACAGAGAGATAGCAGGTGGTGTTCAGGTCTTCACCGCTCTGAAGGAGTCTGTTGAGAGAAGCCAGGCCGAGCTCATCGACACGATCAGAGAGAAGCAGAGAAAGACAGAGAAACAGGCTGAAAGCTTCATCCAAGAGCTGGAACAGGAAATATCTGAGCTGAAGAAGAGAAACTCTGAGCTGGAGCAGCTCTCACGCTCTGAAGACCACCTCCACCTCCTCCAAAGCCTCCTGTCCCTGAACGCTGCTCCGCCCACCAAGGACTGGACAGAAGTCAGCGTCCGTCCACCTTCATATGAGGGGACTGTGGTGAGAGCTGTGAATCAGCTGGAGGAGACGCTCAGTAAACAGATGAAGAAGCTGTTTGAGGCCGAGCTGAAGAGGGTCCAGCAGTACGCAGTGGATGTGACACTCGATCCTGATACAGCACATCCCTATCTGATCCTGTCTGATGATGGAAAACAAGTTAAACACGGTGATGTAAGAAGAATCTCCCAGATAATCCAGAGAGATTTGATACTTGTACTATTGTCTTAGCAAAGCAGAGTTTCTCTTCAGGAAGATTTTATTACGAGGTTCAGGTTAAAGGGAAGACTGACTGGGATTTAGGAGTGGTCAGAGAGTCGATCAACAGGAAGGGACAAATTACACTGAACCCTCAGGATGGTTACTGGACGATATGTTTGAGGAATGAAAATGAATACTCAGCTTTTGCTGGCCCTGCAGTCCGTCTCTCTCTGAAGTCTCAGCCTGAGACGGTGGGGGTGTTTGTGGATTATGAGGAGGGTCTGGTCTCCTTTTATGACGCTGATGCTGCAGCTCTGATCTACTCCTTTACTGGCTGCTGCTTCACTGAGAAACTCTACCCATACTTCTGTCCCAGTCTTAAAGATGGTGGTAAAAACTCTGCCCCTCTGATCATCTCTCCTGTCAGTCACTCTGAGTAGAACAACCATTTGATTTACAGAAAGATTCACTCTCATTTAAAGTAATAAATTTATATTTATTGCTGATGTACGCTGTATATATTGTTGTTTTGTCATTCTTAGATACTTCACCGTCACATTATCTCTCTTATTACACTTTAGATAAAATTAAGAATCAGTTTTTTTGTCGGTAAGTATCACAACAATGAAAGGCAGTTTGACACCTAACCATGGAGAGAAAACTGTAGCATGCAAGTGTATTTAGAGATAAGTTTAAGAGTTAATCATAAGTCATAACATATGTAAAGTATAAATGAATGTGCCTTTGTTGACTATGTTCAGTGTAAAATCAACCCATTATGTACAGTTAAACATGGGTCAGAGTTTTACGTATACAGATAATGTAAATACAGCAGGCATGAAGCTGAATGGTGGTTCTGCAAACAGGACACACTCACACACGCTTTTAAACCCAGCCTGAACGCTGGTGGACAGCTGACTGTTTGTAAATTACTAGAATTCCTATCAAACCTTTTATTTTTTTTTTCATGAATAAAGACAATAACCTTGATGCACTATAAGGTTTCAGTGTTTGACCACAAGATGGGGCTGTAGGTGTGTTTATTTTCATTCTTATGAGAGAGAGAGTCACAGAACTAAAAGGGAAAGTTTAAGGGAATTTGTTGACTTCTGTATGTTGGTAAGAAGATTGTTGAGTGAGCAGGACGAGTAGGTTCAGGTCACATTTAGAGACCTTCTAGACCTTCAGGACACTTTCGGAAAGTGAGGACATTTTGTCTGGTCCTCACTTCCTGTTACTGGTGAGGTAAGACTTCTGCTAAGGTTAGAGGTTAGCGTCAAATGAAGAAGCACCTCAACCCCGTCACATTTACGCTGCTGCTGGTGGCATTGCAAATGTGCGTTGTTCGTATGTGATGGTCGATGGGAACTTGTTTTGTAGCTATCTCAGTTTTCTGGGCTGCAAACGTGTCTGATACAGTCACCATTTCTGTCTTTACCACAGGTGGCTCGCAAACAAACATCCTGGGACCGTGGTTCTGCTTCAACCAGAGAGGCTTCTGCTTTACTCAGAAAACATTTTGCTGAATTAAAACCCAAAGTTTCCTCCTGGAGCTTCATCAGGGGCCAAACAGGAAGAACAGGTTGAAAAGTTTTAACTTTAAATACATTTTCAAACATCACACAAGGCATCCTATAGGATAAATACATGATTCAGGAATCAGACCATCAGCAGTGTTTGCTTCACACACTGTAGCACCATCTTGTGGTTCAGTCAAAACAAAACAACCAAAAGAATAAATCTCATTCCAGTTTCACCTCCAACATATTGATTCAAATCAAAATGATCAAAGTTAACTCTTCCTTCATTAATGTGGTGACAGTGTGTTTAATCTTTACATCCAAAATACTTCCTGTTTCAAAAGCTTTAGATCCAGATTGCCGCCTCGCTGGAGATTCACTTTCTCTTCAGCCTTAAAAGACTAGAGATCGTGTGGCTGCGTTCCAGTGGTGGAAAGTAACTAAGTACATTTACTAAAGTACTGTACTGAAGTACATATTTGAGGTACTTGTACTTTACTTGAGTATTTCTATTTTATGCTACTTTATACTTCTACTCAACTACATGCCAGAGGGAAACATTGTACTTTTTACTGCACTACATTTATTTCACAGCTATAGTTACTTTTCAGAATAAAATTTGACATATAAAACATAAGATTAGTTTAAAGTATGATGCAGTGTTATAGAAAAACTACCCAACAGTATATAAAGCAGTTAAAATGAGCTCAACCTTAAACATCTACAGCAGTAAAACGCAACACATTAATGCAGCAGGAATATGAATCCAGAAACATCAGATATAATAAAACACTGAGGGAGATAAAAGAAAATTTTGATGATAATACTCACATACTTTATTTAGGTAATGTTTTTAATGCGGGGCTTTTACTTGTAGTTAAGTGTAGAGTATTTTTACCCTGTGGTATTGACACTTGTGTGTGTGTGTGTGTGTGTGTGTGTGTCGTACTTCTGGCAGCGTCCACACTTGATGAGGCTGTTGGCCTCTCTGACGGATGGGTCGTACATGAAGCCGGGATACGCCGTGTCGCAGGGCTGCAGAGCCTCCACCTTCTTCTGCTTATGACCTGACACACACACACACACACACACACACACACACACACACACACACACACACACACACGTTAATACACTGTGACCCTAAAACAAGGTCTTCCTAATTTTAATCTAAACTCATCCAGTGAATAAAAGACTGACAACCATCAAAATGTCCTCAAAGTGTGGACCGTTTCGTATCTTTCTGTCTCTGTGAGGACATTTCCTCTATAAATAAATACAACACACACACACACACACACACATACACGTATGCAGACATGTTGTACTCACTTGTATGATAACCAGCCTTGGCTGAGTGGATGAAGGTGGATCACAGTGAAGACACAGATAACACACCCAGGTGATGATGACGACGGTGAAGATGAGGATGGAGATGATGATGAAGATGAGCCGCCATTTTGAAACAGAATGTTTGTAAATGAGACATAAAGCAGTGACGACATGAAGAAAACAAACACACCACCTGTCTGTCTGTCTGCTCTGACAGAGTCGACTCTTTTCTGTTTAATCTTTGTATTTGATTGATTTATTTGTGTTCTTTATTCTGATCTGCTGCTCTCCTACTGGATATTTCAGTAAATGAATCACATCGTATAGTTTAAGTCTGTTTACCACCTGTGATGTGTATTCAGACATCTGCACAGAGCTGAACTCTCAATCACATGTTGATTTATAACTGCTGAGATATGATTCCCCGGTAAAACGACAACAAACAAAAAGAAAAACAGGAGGATTGAGGAATAACAAAGCTCCTGGGGGTTTACCTGCCAGCCAAAGATGCTTTCAAATACTCTTAAGACTCTACAGCTAGCTAGCAGCTCTGTGAGGCTGCACTTAGGCACAGCTGTGTTTTGAGCTAAATGCTAATGTCAGCATGCTAACATGCTCACAATGACAATGCTAACATTTTGATGTTTAGCAGATAGATTTGCTAATTTGCAATAAACACAAAGTCCAGCTGAGGCTGATGGGAACGCCATCAGCTCTGCAGGTATTGTGTTGGACACATTAACATGTCAACCTGATGGTGGCGCTAGATGGAAAGTCAGAGTTCAGCAGAGTTATTACAGTTCATCCTGAGGGGAGCATGAATGTCTGAACCACATTTCATGACGATCCATGCAACAGCTGTTGAGATATTTCACCTAAAACCTCATGGCGGAGGAACAACATTACGCTCCATAGAGTCACGCTGCTAGAAGAGATAAGCATTTCTCGATGATCTGAACATCTTACCGTCCACAAAATAATCAGAGTGCCAGAGACCACAGAGATTAAAGTCCAGCAAGAACCTGACAGGAGACACAAACACACATTTAACATATAGAAGTGTTAATGTCCTGAGGCACACACAGCACTGTGCTGTATCTACACACCGTCGCATCCAAGTCACACAGCAGGTCTTTACTTTTAATGGCTATGAACTGTCAGTCAGCCTTTTCTGTTCAGTGATCCAAGAACTCATCTTTAACTACTGTAATTTGTTTCATTTTTTGGTGAAAAGCCTCCTTTTCTCAGAGGTGGTGAATTTTGTTTCACATTAAAACTCTTTGATTTATGCTTACTAAATAAACTTTAAATCCAGCACACTGGCTCATTATTATTAAATATATCCACAGGACATATTTCACATCCATTTAAGGTTTGAAATGGGTCCAAACTCTCACTGCACCTGTAACACTACCTGCAGCTTTCTCCACATTAGAGACTCATGTCTGAGTTTGATAAATATAAAAAATGACTAAATGACTGATTTTTTTTTTTTAAATGTATAGTCTTTGCTGGTTTAACTTATAGTCCCAGTTACAGAATTACTGCAGTGATCGATTCGACTCTTATTTATTCCTTTAATAACCTTGAAAAATTAAGTTTTCTTCCTTCAATCTCACCTTCACCTGGCTAACTATAAAAAACTGACTTAAATCCTTCACGTCACTGTAACATCCTGCATCCAAATCAGCCTGTTTACCTTTAGTTCCCATCACTCTCCACTGATAAACTACTAAACAAACAGCAGTTGACACTTACATCAGTGCGTTGGAGAAGAACCATCTTATCAACGCCGCGATGCCATAAAACGGCTGCAAGAGAAAAACAAGAAGTTAATACATGAACTGTTCAAATGTTTTGACATAGAATCAATTTTTCCACAGTTTGAGGAAATGAGCTCCTCTGGTTTTTAACATTGCGGGGCCAATAAAAGTGTCAAAATGCAGAAAATCAAGAAAGTCTGAGTCACGTCACTCGTTGGTTTTGTTAAATGGATTTTACTTTTGACAAAAAAACAAACAATCCAACTCTATTTTAACCTGGAAGCAATCAGATGTTTGATATCTACTGTCAGAACTGACTGACAGTGGCAAAGTACTAATACCACACTGTGGAAATACTCCACTACAAGTAAAAGTCCTGCATTCGTACTTAAGTTAGAGTATGTAAGTATTACAAGCTAAATGCACTTAAAGTGTCAAAGTCGTCACTGTGCAGTAAAACGCTCCTGTCAGTGTTTCCTGTTATATCTGATGTTTCTGGATTCATATTCTTGCTTAACTACTTTATATACTGTTGGGTTAGTTTAATCTGCAGCAATCCATCATATGTTTGTATCGTCGCTGTCCTGTGAGAACCACGTATCTCTACAAAGTCAACTTTTCATGAGAAAAACAGCCTGTTTTCCAGCTGATTCGAGGGGGGGTTAAAGAGTTTATACAGCTTCAGGAGGAGGAGAGTTTTCTTAGCACATGAAGGAAACTCTTCATCCTTCAGTTCATCACAAACATCTGGAGATACGTGGTTTTCACTGGACAGGAAGCGTACGAAGGTTTGTAATCTGAAAAGTAAATGTAGTGCAGTAAAAAGTACAATATTTCCCTCTGGGATGTAGCGGAGTAGAAGCATACAGGTGCATAACACTGAAATACTCAAGTAAAGTACAAGTACCTCAGTTTGCACGTAAACGTACTTAGTTACATTCCACCACTGGGAACTGATGCATCTCCCACAACTATGACTATATAATTATTACAGCAACAGTAACTTAACCTAAAGTTGTAACTAATAGAAGTAATCTATGGTTAACAGCTAACTGTGCTGATGTGAAGTGATGAGACTCACACTGAGCAGAGGCCGGGCGCTGTTGGCGTGATGATGACTGTTCTTACACATCGCCTGGTAGTCAAACAAAGACACTCTGCAAACAAACATTCAGATGAACTTCAGTAACATCTACGGAGAGAAATGCTCATGACACTCTTCACACTTCCACCATCTTCAAATCTTTTCAAATCCTACACATAGTGGGTTTAATGTTTTCAGATCTCAATTTACCGTATGCTTAAACAAGCTCATTAAATTCAAAATGCACCAGCATCATCAGTTAAAGGACCACAGAGGACATCACACAACCTCTTGAGGCTATTTGCACTGATTAAGCTTTCTAAACACATTCCTAACATATGTTATCTTAACATACTGTCTCTTATGAAGTATTTTTGCCAGAAAAGGTTTTACGTGTGTCAGTCGTACTTTTTGAACATTCCCATCTTGATCAGCGACGCCATGACAGACCCGTCCACCTCGCCAAAGAAACGGCCGACCTGGAAAAGACAACATGAACAAAGTTCGTTTTTCTGTTATTCCAGTTCAGCAACACAAACACAACACATTAATCCCGACACAGACAGTATCATCAGTCAGCAGATATCACAAACGACACTGATGACTGAAAAAATGTTAAATCATTGTGTTATTTTCTATATCTGGACACATCTGGAGTGCAGTATGGCGTCTATACCAAAACCACTGACCCAAGGAAAAAACTGAAATTAAAGTTAGGTTTTAGACTGATAATCAGACTGAGTTTTTGAGACTGACGTATCTGTTGCCTGTCATTTTCAGTCGACACAGAAAGCTGTGGCAGCTGTTGCTAGAAGCATTTCGCTTAACGTTTTTCACTCAAATTTTGATTTTAAGGCCCTGAAAACCTATTTTCTCAGTCATCGTCTCACTATGAGTGATGGGATCCAACATGGACGCACTGTTTTCGGCCAAAGTTTCAATAGTTTTTGTTATTTCACGAGAGATTTCTATATTTCTATTTTTCTCTGAGCTTTTCTCAGTGGTTTGAAGTGGGCGGGGCTCAGATAGAAAAAGTTGATGTCACTTACTTCCGTACACCAATCAGGACGTAGCAACATTAGACGCAGCATGTGATGACAGTTAGTGGGTTGTTTGTTAGCTGTCAATTAAATCTGATCAAACCACACCCACACAGTCCTGATGAAGCATATTAACTGAGCATTTGAGTGTGAAACTCTTAATAAATAATACCTTAAGTTGTTTTTTTTACTTTGATTGTTGCTTATTTAGTCCAGAATAATTAATGTAACAGAGAAATACTGAAGATTTTAAGTTTTCATGGGCTTTAAGAGTTACTATTTCTGCAGCACGTACAGCCGAGTCACTCTCATCCATGCTTGTCAACATTTCAGGGCATTCTTCTGTCATAGATGCTAACAAAGCTCTGATTGGTGGATTGCTTCTCCAACCAGGGAAACAGCCATCAGTGAGCACAACGCCAGACCAGTTTGAACTCCCGAACAAATCTGAGATGTGGGCGATGGTTCAGAGGTCTGGAAACAAGCTACATCGACAAAAACACAAAACCTGCGCTCACCGACTGTATCTGGCAACCTGTGCTACAGCCGGAGACGCTGCACAGAAGTGCTAGGCGGATGGATACACTGTTCTTCGCAAGAAATAGTTCCAGCACCTAATTCCCTCTAAAACCACAAACTGTAGTTTTTATGTTTCCGTTCGGATTAAACAAAGAAGATATGACATGTTATTAGTGAAATTTAGGGGTATCTGGTCTACATCTGGTAGATGTTTTTTTTTGACCTGTGGACTAGGCTAATTGAGGCTAGCTGTTTCCCCCTGCTTCAAGTCTTTATGCTAAGCTAGGCTAAGCACATCCTGACTCCAGCTCCGTACTTAACACAGACATGATGTTCAGATATCCATCTGAACATCTAACTTACAGAAATAAAGAGAATAAGCGTATTTACCTTCCTCTACTAGTCTGACCACATACTGATCAATAAAGTTTCGGTCCTTATTTTGCTTCCCTGCTGCTGTGACTGATTCAATTTTCCCTTGTTTATCTGACCCGTATTTACTTCTGAATCCCAAAACAAAGCAAACACTTAAATTTAATATCCTAAGTAGATCTTACAAATATTAAAAAGTTTCAAGTAAAGACAGAGACAGAACTCCCCAAAGAATAACATTTTACCAAGTCATAAAATCAATTATCCTCAATTTATTTAATTTCTGCAGGAAATGTCTCTTGGCAGTCTCCCACAGTTTACTACTTACAGAAAAGACAAAACCATGACAGACTGATGTAAATAAAAAATAAAAAGTCTGGTTGTTGAGTAAAATACTGGGAGGTTACACCAGGAATAAAACAGATGGTGTGAAGTGTCAAACTGTGATTTAAAGTCATTTCTGTGTCTGCAGTGTGTCGGTCCTCTCTGGCCCTCAGCAGCAGCAGAGTCTTTGAATTATTCAGAGCGTTTTGTCTCAGCAGCTCGGCTCACGTTTACAAGCTGCTCTCTGCCCACACTTTATCTCCGTCTGGACGGGATTTTCCCAGCAGCCTCGGAGGACTCGCAGGTTGCTGAGTGTTAGCAATTGGATGCTGCTTACACCGAAACTTGACCCTCTGTTTACCCGACAGCCGCAGAGGGTAAACGTGCTGGAACAAACAAAAGAAATAAGGGCGGTAAAAGTGCCAGAGTCAAACTCCTGCCAGGAGCTCTGCAGATGTACAGCAGCAAAACACAAGCTGAGTTCTGCCTCCAGTCTGTAGAAGGCTTCCAACAGAACTGGCAAATTATAATCAGGACTGCACCAGCACCACGAAAGTACAGTTGATCAGCGCCCATTTTTAGTCAAGCTAGCTCTAAGGATTTAAGGTCTGTTAGTCCTTCGCTTTTTAAGTCTTTTGATTCAACAGCTCCATTTGTCTAATACTTCAGTTCATGACAAAGAACCTCTTAGACAAATGTCTGATGAATTCCTGTCAGCTTCAAGCGTCATGTTACACTACTGCTGAATGTTAACTAAGCATTGCATTCATGACATTACCTGTCAAGCACAGGTGAGACTGATGCATGTTGACCCAAGTCTGACAAGCTGAGTCTGCTAACCTTTAGCATGTTAACGCATGTTACACTTACACACCATGTTAAATGTCATCATCTTATCATACTAGCATGTTAACACGCTAACATGCTAGAAATTTGCTCATCAGTGGCGTGTATTGCTGTTTTGTTTTTTTTAAACTACCAAAAAGTCAGACATTTTCTAATTCTACAGCGTGTATATGTTAACATGCCAACTGTACAGTGCAGCTAAGGCTGACAAGGTCCAGTTTAGCATGATGAAAGTTCAACCAAGTCTGAGAACTGTGAGCTGAACAAGCCGAGTCTGAGATGTCCTAAAACGACAGGATACGTGTAAAAGTAATGACTAAATTCCTGTCAGCCTCAGCTGTATTTAGAGATTAATCCTAACATATCAAGCTAACACATCAAACACGTCAACATATCAAATACTGCATTCTTAAAATTACCATGTCAACATCCAATAGTTATTACAGTGTGTCAGTGTGTGTAGATGTATGTATAAGAATATGACTAATTATTTTGATGGTATGACAAACCCGCTGAAAACTGGTGTGGTCTGTGGTTTCAGACTAGTCTTTTTTGATACTAACACTGGGGGGCACCAAAGTCCAGAATTTTCTAATTTTACACAAATTTAACACATGTTAACATGCTTATAGGCGATTTAGCATGCTAACGTTAGCTTTCAGCTCAAAGCACAGCAGAACCTCAGTACAGGCTGACGAAGCCCAGCTTTCACCGATTTGTTGAGAAAGTAGAGCTGAGCCTGACAACATGGTGGCCACCTGATGTGGCCACAACATGGTGGTCCGTAAGTGGCCACCGCACAGAGGATTTTAATATAGTACTTAGTAATAGTAACAATGCCTCTTCTACCCCACTCATGGTGAGAATCTAAGAATAGTGAAGTTGTCTCTCAACTTTCTACCCATCCAGTCATTTAGTTTTCTGGTGTGACTGTTAGTCTTGTTAATTTCAGGACATTATTGACACAATAGGTCGTGTTTATCAGTCTAACCTGTTTCCAGACGTGAGGATCAACAGTGGATTCCTGCAGCAGGTTCTCAGACAGGATCGATGTTCGAACAGACATTTACTCATCAAGCCCTGCGTTTTGCTCCGTCACCCTGCTCACTACACTTCCTCACTCTGACCTATTTCTTTTAGTCAGCACTGATTTAATTTCTCTACTGATTAAATATTTACCGTGCCCTGCAACGCACTACAAGCTGCACCTTCACACCACACCGGGGAGGATTCTGGGTGTTTCCACAAACTTCCTGTAAAGTCCAGAGCTCAGCAAAACATCGAGGAAGCACTTTATCATAATATCTGCTTAGTAAGGCCACTGGGAGCGCAGCAGACATGCAAATAATGAAAAATGAGTTTCTACAGTAAATAATTCTTGCTTTAAAGTTACTCTGCACCAGAACATTTTGCTGCTGTGTGTAGAAGCTGTAATTTCCTTTTAATCACACTTCTCCAACAATGTCACACAATACTGTTTTGATTTAATAACAAATCTCATCACTAATATTTGTTTGTGTTAGAAGTTACAGTCATTTACAAAGGAAAGGAAATTAAATAAAGACTTTCAGGTGATTAAGCTCTCCCCACTGGCCATATATATATATATATACACACACACACAAGCCATATCGGAGGTCTTCGGTCACTAGGTGTTATTGCTCAGATACGATTCATTTTCTGAAACTGATCATTTATTCATCTGAAAAATCGCACCAAACATCCAGGTTCATAGCAGTCATGCAGTTCTTTCTTACAACTTTGCATTTGCTGCTGCTGAACTTAAAGTTACACCCAGTTAGCAGTTTATTAGGTACAGCTAGCTAAAACTAATGTAGTCTAATCCAACAAGTCCTGCAATAAATCCTTCCTTCGTGAAGGTTACAATGTTCAGTTTTTGTTGAAGCTCTTTTAGAGACAACTCTATGATCATTCTGGAGGCTGTAGTTTGTGCTGTTGAACTGTATTGCATTTGACAGAGAAGCGTTTGTTATTTAGCCTACCCTCATTGATACACATGTATTAGACCGCATTAGTTTCAGCTAGGTGTACCAAATAAACTGGCAACTGAGTGTCTAATTCTACAGATTTCAGTCCTGGCTGATGGCAACATCTGTGATTACAGTTGATAACGGCATGTGCAGTTTTTACAAACAATACAAGCCCCAGAGTTCTGTTTGAAATGACACATACAGTGGTGTGAAAAAGTGTTTGTCCACTTCCTGATTTCTTATTTTTTTGCATATTTGTCACACTTAAATGTTTCAGATCATCAAACAAATTTAAATATTAGTCAAAGATAACACAAGTAAACACAAAATGCAGTTTTTAAATGAAGGTTGTTATTAAGGGAAAACAAAATCCAAACCTACATGGCCCTGTGTGAAAAAGTGATTGCCCCCTAAACCTAATAACTGGTTGGGCCACCCTTAGCAGCAACAACTGCAATCAAGCGTTTGCAATAACTTGCAGTGAGTCTTTTACAGCGCTATGGAGGAAGTTTGGCCCACTCATCTTTGCAGAACTGTTGTAATTCAGCCACATTGGAGGGTTTTTGAGCATGAACTGCCCTTTTAAGGTCATGCCACAGCATCTCAATAGGATTCAGGTCAGGACTTTGACTAGGCCACTCCAAAGTCTTCATTTTGTTCTTCTTCAGCCATTCAGAGGTGGACTTGCTGGTGTGTTTTGGATCATTGTCCTGCTGCAGAACCCAAGTTCGCTTCAGCTTGAGGTCACGAACAGATTCTCCTTCAGGAGTTTTTGGTTGACAGCAGAATTCATGGTTCCATTTATCACAGCAAGTCTTCCAGGTCCTGAAGCAGCAAAACAGCCCCAGACCATCACACTACCACCACCATATTTTACTGTTGGTATGATGTTCTTTTTCTGAAATGCAGTGTTAATTTTACACCAGATGTAATGAGACACAGGCCTGGGTGTGGCTAGAGAAATTTAACTCAGGTGTGATAAACCACAGTTAAGTTATGTTTTAACAGGTGGGGCAATCACTTTTTCACACAGGGCCATGTAGGTTTGGATTTTGTTTTCCCTTAATAATAACAACCTTCATTTAAAAACTGCATTTTGTGTTTACTTGTGTTATCTTTGACTAATATTTGTTTGATGATCTGAAACATTAAAGCTTTTTCACACCACTGTATATATTGAATGACCATCACAAAATACACTGAATGACCACTGCTGAAAAAATGCCAGCCATAAAGACGATCAAAGCTAACGTTGTTCAACAGTTGTGTCTTCAGCCCAGTCTCTCTCTCTGATATTTAATTGTTTTTCCCCACCATTATTTGGTAATTGTATTATTTTACTTCATTCCACCTAAATGAAACAATGTCTGGTCACACACTCTGTTTATTATCGAAGTTTCCATTCTTACTAGTTATGACTTTGTTTTATTTAATGTGTGGTTATGTATTCTAATTTATGAAGAGCGTTGTTGTTTAGTGTTTTTGCAGAGTATATCTTCAGATTAAAGACATTCAGATATTAAAGCTGCAATAAGAGTTTTTTGGGCCACAACGGAACAAGCTGAACACGTAACATCTGATATATTATCACCGTATAAAGTTGATACAGCAAATGTGTTAGTTGTCTACTTCCACATCCAACAGACACGGAGCAACATGGTCACCCCACTGGAGTCACGTTCGTGTCCACCTGATGGACGTTAGTCAGTCTTCTCTCTGTGTTTGGTCTCCAGCAGCTCCTGAGGGAAACATCTGGCTCTTCAGCTGCTAAAAGCTCCACTATGTTCAGCAGCTGCTCTCTGACTGAGTCTGTCTGCTGTTTGCTGCTGAGCAGCTCGTGTTCAGCAGGTTTATCAGAGCTTGTTTGATAAGAGAAAGTTTGCCGGCTGTAAAACCAAAACAATGAGCTGAAAGATGCTCAAGTGCTCCGTATGGTGTCCCAGAACATGTGAAAATGTTTTTACCTGCTTTGTGAATTTCAGTAGTAACACTGAACTAGTTTGCAAGGTCAACAGTTAGTTTAGATGACCTAAACTGACTCTTGTCTCGTTTAAAGTTAAGACTAAAGCTCAGGAAAAGACAGGTAACTGAGTCTCATTAACATCGATTTGGAAATAAATCTACCAGATCAGACTGTTCACTTGGATCCACAACAAACTGCTTCAGCTCTCTGTTCATAGTCTGGTCAGATTTACACGTTATTACATAAGAGATAATTCACAGTGTTCCTCTGTCACCAGGACTGCACGTATACATTCATTCAGCAGCGCTGTACTCAAGCTGGAGGTCTATTTGACCCCGACACCATTACAGATGTCACAGAGTCACTGGACGACAGCTAAGCCTCATCTGGCCTCAGCAGAGCCAGCTGCTGCTGAACAGCTGGCAGCCCCGCGGTCACCGAGACCGTCCTGTAACACAAACATCACAGGTTCAACTCCCAGTAACAAGTCCTGAACCAAACAACAAGCTGAAGCTCTGGAGAGAGATTACAGAACTGAAGGAGAAGTAAACATCTCAGCAGAGGAGGAGATGTGGGGCGTGAACTGGGTGTGGCTGCTCAGCTGAGTGTGTGTTTATGGTAGCATGGTGGCCTCTGGATTAGTCCTCAGTAATATGGCTCTTAACAGGCCGAGTTAATCCGGAGCTAACGAGCAGCTGTCAGATGGACAGCGGGCTCTCAGTCCGCACGTCTCTAAAACACACAAAGACACTTCAAAATCATATCCGAAATGTATGGATGCCCATTTCCGGCCAGGAAAAGAAAAACGGATGAAAAGCAACACAAACATTCATTGTATTTATGAGAAATAAGTACAAATTAGTGAGATACTAAATCTATCAATCTATCAGAGCAATGTTTTTATAAGTGGGCCCCTGTTTTGTTTGTATCACGCACGCACACGAGGAAGCATTTGCACGCAGGCGGCGCGGTAACGCACCGGCAAAGACAGTGATGAGGAAGACTGCGCAATGATGCACAATTTAAAACATGTTTAGAAACTGGCTTCACAAATATTTAATGAGGAAGGAAATGTTTTCAATATGTTTGTTAGTCTTTAAGGATACAACAAGTTAAACTGACGGATCAAACCTGCCGTGCATCCGGCAGCTCGGCCCGCTCCGGTTAAGCTCCGCCCACGGTCAGCTGAGGTCAGCAGGTGCAGCAGCTGCTATATTTCACTGCTAATGCGCCGCGCACACACACAGATTAAGACCAAAAGTGTCCTCAAATCCTGTGAGCCATCCAGATGTTGTTTATGATTATATCATTAAATGATCCAAACAGCTGCAGTGAAGCTGAGAAACCTCACGACTGAAAAACTCATCCTGATTGTTAAAAGAATCAACTTCCTGACTTCAAGCAGTTTAAACCAAGCAGGTCCAAGTGTTCCCATTTAATTAACTGAGGACTTAAAGGACCTTCTCTGTATTTATACTTATTTTTTTCCAAATCTTACCATTCAGATTTTCCGCCTTCCAGACACAGTTTATGTTCATTTCAGTAAACCAAAAAAATAAACCTAAAATTGACTTGAATCATTATGTTTTGGTCAAAGTCACATTATTGTAGCATGCAAGGAGGGGATATTTTGAAAACGCTTCTTGAGAGTAAGCTGCTGAACAGCAACCTTTGCAAAAATCACCAGAGTCACATTATCCCTTTCACAACATTCACGTTTGTTTCAAAGTTTTGTTTTCTGGGTTTGATTTACTAAAAATGAATGTGGTGCTCTGTGACTCTTAACTCTCAAATATCATATGTTGAAGCATCCTTGAACACTCAAAGCAGAGTTTTAAAAACAATTCCTGCTCACAAGTGAAGTACCAAACAATGACAACATGCCTTTGGCTAACAAAACATGAAGGTGACTGAACGATGACTGTGATGAACTGAAGCCAAAGGCTGCCAAGGAGAAAGGAAGTGATGCACTATAGTGTACATACAAAGTGTGGTTAATAAAACACTCAAAACCAGCAAATATGGAACTTAATGCAAAAATTACTTCTGTAAAATGTAGCGCAGCACACACCAGCCGCACACACCCAACACGTGATACAAACAGAAGTATTATTCAAGGTACAGCAGCTGGAAAGTGACAATCCGAGCAATAAAAATGATAGAATTGCTGCTTTTCTGGAGATAAAAAGATAAAACTGCTGCTATGAGGGCTTACATAGATAACAACGGGTGCAGGCGTGCCATACACCACCGGTGTGTGTAGCCTTTAATGAGTATTTACATTATCTATTAATCAATAAATTATTAAGCCTATAAAATGTCAGAAAATAGTGAAAAATGACGTCTCAGATTACTTCTTCTGTCCAACCAACAGTCCAAGATATTCAATTTACGATGACATAAAACACAGAAGAGCAGGAACAAGAGTGTATTTGCAAAAAATCGACTTATTGTCGAAGCATTTTTAGAATAACGACTCATTTGGTTTAAGTTTTGCGATTATGATCTCTTTGCAAGTTTACATGGACCGATTTTTCATGTCTGTCTGCATGAATCTATACACTGTGATCTTCTCTAGTTTCCTGAAGTTTAGATCATTTTAACATCAACTTTGTCTTTTAAGTCAATGAAAACCAAGTGGGGTCAGGTGAGGTCAGGGATCTCACCTCGCTCCTCTCTTTGGACAGCAGGGTGAAGCCATTGTTGTCGACCAGGAAACAGTTCAGATCCTGAACAGGAAGCAGAAGAAGAGAAGTGTGTGTTTAGGGTTTTTAAACATGAAGGACTGATGTTTGGTGATGAGCACATAGAGCAGGCAGGGTTACTTACAACACTCTCACAGCTAAGAGGACACACGCCTTCGATGTTTGAACACTGAGAGAAAGAGAGAGGTGTAAGAGAGGCAGGGTCAAAGGTCATCAGGAGGAGCTACGTTACAGTCCAGCTTAACACACTACCATCTCACTGCAAGAGGAAGGTGAAGATAAACTCCAGGGAATAAATGTTTTGCAGTAGAAAAGCAAACTACAATTTTATCAAACAAGAAAAGGTTATATCTGTGTAAGTGAGAGACGGTGTACAACTTTTAACAGCTGTATTGTTGTCAGAGAAACATCTATAGTAAGATCTTCTTCACCAAGGTGGGAAAAATTATTTAAAATGTAATTAAAGAAACCGGCAGTGATTGGATTCACGAGTTTGAGAAATAAATATAAACTATGATCTGTAATTTTCATCATTATACAAAATTACTGTAAAAAGGTAGTTAGTTTCTAATTGTCTGCACAAAGAGAATTAGATTCAATAAAGGTTCATTTAAATTGAAGTAACCAGGATGTGATGCATGTGAAGATTGTGCCTTTAATATTACAACGTGGTGTGACATGTTTTTATTACATTTCTCAGATGGTTTCCTTCTTTCATCGACAAAACTTAGAAATTAACTACTTACAAACACAGTCGAACGAGTGCCATCCAAACTAAAGTCAACTTTGAGTTTAGCCGTGGCAACAGCTGCCAAAAATGACTCTAACGTGATGAAAAGTGAATAACACACAAGCTTTAAATCAATAATCAGCGTTTACTCACGTCAGTGTCGCTGGGCTGGAAGCAACAAGAGTCGAGGAAAGTTGAGGAGGGAAAAAACACAGTCGATATCATTAAACTACAAACTAATAGAGATATTTTAACATCGTAACAACATTTCTTAGCGTGCAGTATATTTTCATTCTGTGTTTGGGCCGTGCCACATGTAGTCTGTCAAACTGAAAAATAAAACACATTGTGTGACAGTAGGATTTCTCCCTGACAATTACAACTTAATTTGCAGTCTGTGTAAAATAACAAATAAGAAAAAAACAAAGTAAAAAGACTTTGTGCTGTTGAAATCCAAATGGAGCCCTACACCATCTTTTCAGTTTTGTGCTATTTTACAGTCAAGGCACGTAACTTAGCTAGCTTTTAGAGATTTTAACTTGGTTTGTAAAAATGTGGTTGTTTTTTTTTAAATAGATGGATCTGTATTAAATGACCACTGACAGCTTCAGTTTCCTCACGTAGTGAAACAAATGCAACAGGCCACAAATACTGATTATAAATAGAAGTCCTGTTTCAGGATGAAGATCAGAGACTGTTAATGTAAGATAAGAACCTTGTATCTCCAGAATACAAACTGCTCAGCAGCTGAGAGAAGCAGCCTATTGCCAGATCGACTTTTTTATTGAATGGGAGAAACATTATATAAACTTCCGAAACTGTAGATCAGTGGCGACAGGATGTAAATGTGGTCTGTGGATGACTGTGAATATATTAAAGCAGCCTGTCACAGCTGTCAGCTCTCATTAATAAAGTTATCTGCACCATCAACCTCTACAGGACATCTGCACACATTCAGCTGCAGCTCTGCTTCACTGAACTGCAGGAGACGTTCACAAGGTCAGAGACCTGTAGAGAGTGTGTGTGTGTGTGTGTGTGTGTGTGTGTGTGTGTGTGTGTGTGTGTGTGTGTGAATGTTGTCTGCCTTATGTCATTTCTGGGGACAAATTTTATAACAAGATTAGAAGTCTGTAGCCAAACGAGGGTCCACGAGGGGCTGCAGAGCCAGAAAACAAACAAAACTGTCGGATAGATAAAAATGGAGAGGCAAGTTTTCTTTTATTAGATCCTGACCGCTAGCGGGGTGAAAATAAAAAAACAAATGACCTTTGAAGGAATGAAGAGCCAGAGTCCAAAATAGAGGATGCTATCACAAATGGGGTCTACAGTGTGTCTTGAGACAAGCTAGTCAGCATGCCAGCCAGCTTGGCAGGCTACTGTGGCTGGCCTGCGTTATCATGTTACCTGTTAGCATGCCAGCCATGGTAGCTCACCTGCTATCTCTGGCAGTAACTACATCCTCAAACTTCCAACACAACCTACTGTGCAAGGACGCAAAAAACTATTTCACTGTGCGACCGAACACTTTGAGCTGATTCAGACTTTGTCAGAATCAGCTGCACTTAAGCTCAGCTGGTGCTTTGAGCTGAGCGCTAAACTTAGCATGCTAACATGGAAACATCACCATATTAACATGCCTACAGTCAACATGTCAGCTAACATGTTAACTACTGAATGTTAACATGCTAACATTTAGCATGAACGTGTAACATTTAGCATGTTATTAGTACAGGTACCGTGGTGTTTTGATTTTTTATAGTGGGGGCCGATTTATTTAGAATTAGATTGTCGATTGTTCCTTTAAATCACTGAATTTAATATATCAGCTTTACCTTCATTGGCAAATATAGGAAAGAGGCCACTTAAATTAAATAATGAAAACGCTCTCTCGTGAAAGTGAGAGCAGACTGAAGAGCATAAGAAACACTCATCTTTACTTTGGTCTCTTAAGGCTCAAATCCAGTTGTTTTGCATCTTAATTGGACCTTATTCTGTGCACATTCCACTTTAATCTTAATATGAAAAGTCTAAAGGACTTAATGCATATAATTAACTCTGTTAGCTCTGTTCCCTAATGAAGGAAAAGCAAAATTGAAAACATGACCTCTGAATCCAGAGGATTATTGTTGGATAGTCACGCAGCAAAAATCATTTGTTCGTCCTTGGAAACTTGGTGTTGCTCGAAACTTGTCGACGCACTTAATATTTGCATCGCTAACTAGTAGACTCCTGTCTGACTGCAGATCATCAGAAATCAGAAATACTTTATTGATCCCCGAGGGGAAACTCTTTACTTTTAGATCATGCTGCCTCTCTTTGTGGAGCAGTTCATACTCACACAGAACAGGGAGCAACACAGCTAATGTGATAGCTTCCTTCATTTTGGACTCTCTCTGGCTCTCTGTTCCCTCAAAGGTCAGCACAGTCCGAGCCTTCCAACCAAACCCGCCAGAGCAAATAGTTTGCACAAGGTATTGCTTGCTCAATTTAGTTGAACTTTGGTCAAAAAACGTGGCAGAAAACAGTGTGGTGTGTGTGTCCTTGTGGCTAGTAAAGCTAGATGTCCTAATTCAATTTCAATGTCGAATTTGCGCTTTTTGGTGTTTAGAGCCCAGTTACACGGTTTGCAATCGGTCAAGAACGCAACTTTGCATGTTAAAGTTCACCAAAGTTGAACTGTACACGAAAGCAACACATAAATGTACCTGATTTGCACAATCCCACACTCGCGAGTGAATCCACTGATCACAGCAGTAACATTGAAATGAAGTAAATTCAGTCCAAAATGTTTAGGGACACATGATATATATCGGGCCGCTTAATTATCGGTCGATAATGGGAAATTTATATTATTATGCATAATTCTGATAATGAAATTATAGCCGATAACTAGAGCCGATAATACAAAGCCAACATTGCTTATATTGACTTAACTAGCGTAGCAGCTGTAACTGTGCAGACAGAGAGCCAAACATGTCATCGCCGGTGTGTATGTATCAGCTGAACGTTTGATATGCTTTATGTTCTATGTTTGTGAAGTTTTTTTGATGAACTTTACTAGAATAAATAAATGAACATTTGAAGAGTCAGAACTGCTCTTTGTTTTTGTTGTGTTAACGATAGTGATGTCGGTTAGATTTGGTTAAGTCAGAGCTAAATCATCCCATCTTTGCTCACTACATCTTAGCCTTTCATACCCTCAGGTGTGCATAAACTACAGGTTACTTGCTAGGAACTTATTTTTAAAATACAAAAATGTGAAATTTCTTATCGGTATCGGCCATGAGAAGCAGGTAAAAAATATCCATATCGTGCATCCCTAAAAATGTTGCTGTTATACTCTAAATACTGTTGTGACCGAGCACTTAAATGCAACAATATCATCTGGGGACAAAGTTTAGGTCGAAGTTTTAGGAGGAGCTATTGGCAGAAATGGAATATAATGTGTGTTTTCATTAGTGTTTAATCACCGGAAAATAAGACTCGTTGCGTTTTCGTTACCTTAGAATAAGCCGTTTATATCTACAGAGGGAGCGGGTCCCCTTCCACGGAGGCCGCCATGTTGAACCACCATTTTTCTACAGTAGCCCAGAACGGACAAACCAATCGCTGGCTCTAGACAAACCAAGTTTCTCCTACACACTTGGAAGGGGAGGGTGAGGCGAGCGGTATTCAAATGGTTGCAAACTGCAGTTTCACCGCTAGATGCCACTAAATCCTCCACACTAGGAGCTTTAAAGGTCCCCTGTGGCGTTTTTAACCACTGGTAGCGCTATGGAGCAATGTTTTTGAGACTGGGTCCCTGTTTTGTTAGTTCTTGTGCACACACATGAGGATGCACATGTACAAGCTGATCGTTGGTGGCAGTAGAGTGCACCAAGAAACGAGCAGTGAGCAAAGGCAGAGAAGAAGACTAGAGCTAGAAAGGAAACGTATGTAAACAATTATTTCAAAATTTTAAAAATTTGGATTTGCAAATGTTTTATGACGATGGGAATGCATCCGACACTGAAGGATACACAAGCTTGTGTCGTTGTGGTCAGGTTATCGGTTACGGTTAGTGTCAGCCTCTGAGAAATAAACAATGAAATGTCCCCGAAAATGACATCAGCCAAGATGTGTGAGAGTGAGTCTTCTGGTCACCTGCTTCGTGATGGCCCAGAACCTTTTTTCCAGCCAATCCAAGGACATCTGCACCCCGATAGCTAAAAATAGAAAACACAAACACATGCACACATTAAAGACAGACGCAGGACAAGATGGACTGTGCAGAGCTGAACAGTTTGCTGTGTTTGTGGAGGAAAGGAGGAAGACAGGAAATCAATTCGACCCTGGGTTCACCTTTGTCGTGTCCTGACGCTAATGAAGGGATGTAAACACTGATGAGCCTGATGGTGTGTGTGCTCCCTGCAGACTGGGTAATGACGCCCTCAGTCCCTCAGTAATGTAGCAGCTTTATTACTCTGAGTATCAAAGTGAAGTACACAGCAAGCATTTAGGAGCAAGATGAATGGCGAACAGTTGAAACTCGAAGGCAGATGTGCGCTCGAGTCGTCAAACAATGTGTTGCCGGTTTTAGACTCACCATCCAACTGAATCATTTCTTAACTCTTCCCCTGAACAACTGTCCAATCATAGCAATTCTGTCTTTTTTTTAAAATAACCTGTGCAAGGAATGGAATAAACAGTGCTTTGATATGAACTGCTAATGTTAGCATGCCCGCGTGACTAGCTTAAGTACCTTAGTGATACTTCCAAGACCAAGAGTTAGCATATCATTAGCAACCTTCATCATTATGTGGGGTTACAGGTTACGTGCCTGTTACTTGAGTTTAAGCTAACGTTAGCATCTCTGTCGTGCTCTTTATTGGACTTGGGGAAGTGAAAAATATGAACACTGAAGCTTAAATTGAATATTTGTTTGTTTTTCTATAGTTAGCATCCAAATGAAGTTATGTTAGAAAGAAATAACAGATTTTCCTCACTAACACTGTATTATAAATGTATCATAAGCTGATGAGGATGCTGAGCATTAGCCTCAGTCTTTTTTAAATCATTACAATGAGTCAGCATGATATCATACATGCCATCAAGTGCATATTTAAGACCCCCCTTTTTTCAGATTTCTCATTTTCAGTTCGCCAGACACATTACAAAGGCGTTTCCAACCAACTCATGGATTTAATAAAGACTTAATGTTAGCTAATCTAACATTAACATTATCTGATCTAGAACAGTAAATGATTAAATCTATTACTTACAACTTATTGGAAAGTGGTACCAGAGGCGTCAAATGATGCATCGTTGGTGAGTTTTGGACTAGAGCCAATAAATTGGACCGTTGATATTATCTTATCACAGATATGTCATTATGAGCATATATGTAAGAAAATAAGAACAGAAATGTCAAAGAAATGTTTGAGGTCATTGAGAAACTGTAAAACGTCCTGCTCAGAACGTATTTTGGTCACAACGTTAAAAAACTAATTTAAGAAAATAATTTTAATGTTATGTGTTTGTCAAAAGTTAATATTGGCTGATATATTGTTTAAACTCTCAAATAACCTCAAATATCTAGTTACAGTCGGACTGTATTTTGGACGTTTCTTGCTACCACCTGATTAGCACATTCTATGTATGTTAACTTAATTATTACTTAATTAAAATCACTACCAGAGCGATGAAAAACACAGTCTGCCTGCTGAGATACAAAGATCCAGTCTGAGCCAGTGGCCCCCGTCCACAGCAGCCCCCTCCGCCCGTCACTCAGTGGCCGCAGCGTTAGCGAACCAGCGGGGGTCGTTTCCAGTCAGACTAACATAATAACTGCAACTGTTTTTGTCACTTCAATAATGAGAACCCTTCCTCACACAGGCAGCTTGCAGTCTCACACACACAGATGAGTGATACGAGGCGACATGTCGAGCCTCTTGTGTGCTGTCATTATTGGAAAAGCAGAGCAGCTGTAAAACATTTTATTTGTGGTCATTTCTGGATATTGAGCTTCTTGTTATTAAGCATTTTGCAGGCTGCAGATTCTCCTTCGATGCTGCAGTACAGAAAAAAAAAACTGCTGTCTCTTCAGAACAATGTAGGAAATCAGGTGTGACCAAGTAAAGGTTATTAACTTTGTTACCTTGATGTCATCTTAAGAGACTTCTCACCCTTTTGATTGAAATTTTTATCAAAGCCGGAAATATTAACTTTGCTTTATTGGCAAACAAAAACTTCTGTTTATTCCTCCAAGATTAGCTGCCAGTCTATCCAATGGTAATGCCTCAGTGCTCCAGTACAGAAAACTGCATTTGTCTCTGCAACTGAAGTATCTGTGTGTGTGTGTGTGTGTGTGTAGGAGAGTACTGTTTATTGGTTTCTTTGTGACTCCCCCCCTTGTTATTTCTCCTGTTTAAAGGCAATCATCATGCATAAAAGTACTCTCAACTTGTATGAGAATTGAAGAAATATATGTTTAAAGGATCCTGGCTAGCTACGTTGGGATTTTGGTTCAACTCTAAAGGTCCAACTGGTTACTCCGTCAGTGTTGGAAGTCAGTTCATGTGTTGGTTAAAAAGTTTTATTCTATATGAAAGATATCTTTATGTTAAAAAGGGACAGTTTAGTTGTGTGGACTGTGGTGCTGGGACTGAATGTATTCATAACGATGAAAATAGTTTTGTTTGAATTCATCACTCAATACAGACTGGATAAAAGGCGCCCCCCTCCCCTTGTTTTTCCATGTGTAGGAGTTCAACACTTGCTGTTATGTGTTGCCCTTGATGCCAGAGGTAGTGCTAGATGAAGAGCTAAACAGTCATTTAAGAGAGTCAAGTTTTGAACTGGGACGCGTCTACAAGCTCAGTGTGAAGCAGGAGGGTTGTAGCAGAGGGAAGAAATGTGATGCTGCGTTTGTGTTCAGAGAGAGTTGCGACCTTCGGGACCTTTAAACCTCTTAAGGCATCACTCTCCTTCATTCTTTTAAAATAGCCTCTCTGCAGACTCAGTGGTCTGCAGCTTTGCTCTGCTGTTTGATTTCATTTCTGTTTTTTTTTTTTTTTTTGCCTCCTTTCCTGTCAGCAGCGTCCTTATCGCCGCCCTTCAGCGCTGCAGCTGCACTGTTTCTGCTGCAGTCTGCACTCTCAAACAGGGACCGGTCCACGACGGGACAAAACACATCCGACACAGTTATTCTACTTTTTAACCGTCAAACATCAATAACTCGCAAATATTTCATAGTCTGCACGCTCTCGGGACGTGTCTTTTTATGGACACGAGGAGAGAATGATGACAAAATGAGAGAATCTGCAGCTGCTTTATTATTCTTACACGTGTGCATTTTATTTTACTAGTCGACACAACTTCTCCCGTGTGATGTAACTGTGTGTCAAGCTGCAAAACTGAGCGCACCACTGAGAACAGTAAAATGTTATGGTCCAATTTTCTACCAGCACTGTTTATACTTTTTGGGTGTTTCTTAGTATTTCTAGTGTGCCAGGCTTTCTCCATACGTGCCTTCACAGATCCGTCGTTGAATAATATTTATATTTCTACCTCACATGCGCTCCCGCTGGAAGTCTTACTGTGATTTTTGATACTTCTTATTGTCTCTGTTTTTAATTGCAGTTGTTGTTTCTGGAACCTGCTGCAAAATGTGCTGCAACCAGCCAGTTTTCACCACAGTGATCAATACATTTTCATCTAATTTAGTTTCATCTCATCTGAACCTTTTGTTCTGACAGTGCAGTATGGCAACACACACAGACTGGCCTAGACAGTTTCTCTTGACTTGAATAATTTAGGGGTTTTTTTTTCCTGGCTGATGCTACTGTAGTTTGGACTCTGATGATACGTACATCTGTCAGAGTTTTTCATGGTGATAAAGCAAGGCTCACCATTTCTAGTTTTTAGAAATGTTTACAGAGAAACACCAACATCAGCTAAAATCTAGCAGATACGTTTGAGCTTATTTTCACTTGGATTTTATGTCCTAATGAATCCAAAAGTTGTTTAATGTCCTGCAGTTTACAGTACACAAGGTCCTGTTGTGGTGAGCACAATAAAAGGTTCTGGTAATAAAAAGTGAACAAAATATGGGGGGGGACACAAAATGGGTTTAGGCATAAGATTAAGTAGTCAAATAGTCTTCACAGCTATAAAACTGTAGTTAAGAGTTAAATACAGTTATGTTTAGCTGAAGTTTAAAGATGGCTAGATAAGTGGTGTGTCTAAAATAATAGTTTAACATTTTTGGAAATGCGCTTGCTTTTTCCCCCCAGAAGAGATGAGAAGATAGATATCAACCTTATGTCTGAGTGTTAAGTACAGAGCCGGCGTAAGGATGTGGTTAGCTTAGCATCAACACCGGAAGCAGCTAGCCTGTTGCTGTTCAAAGTTCAAAATTACACCGACCCACACCTCTACAGCTCACTAATTAACACGTTGAATCTCGGTTGTTTAATCTGTACACAAACCAAAGCAGAAAAACAACAATTTGTGAAGGCAAAAGGTGGAACAATTCCTTTAAGAGTACGCCACCGATTTAGCATTTTACGTCTATAACATTGTCAAACTCACGATGGACAGGGATCAAAATCGATGCAGGAGAATCAGAGATAGTCTTTTTTATTCCACACATTCTTCTTCCTTCTCAAAATCTGGCGCCTACTTTACCCACAATGCAACTCGACTGCAGGCAGTTCAGTCGGAGTGCGTTATGCTAGTAGCGGCTAATGTAGCCTCGAGCCTCTAGACTGCAGCAGAGATGAGCAGCGGGCTGCAGAGGTAATATCTCAACACTGTAAAGGAGCTGAGACTCTATTGAACTGTTGCTATAGAAATGCTGTTTGTTAACTAATGCCAAAATACTAAAAGTACAGGCTAATGATAAAAAAAAGTAATGAAATTGAATGATCTCTCTGTCTCATACCTGCGCACAGTTAGTCAATATAATTTAATTCACTTCTGCAGACTTTAAAGGAACTAATATCATAAAAACAATATTGCCAGAGTCTCTAAAAAGAATGGAGGGGAAAGAAAACTCAACACAATTCCTAAGAGGAAATGGGAGAAACATTTAGATAATGAAATATACAGATTTGTTACAGAATTTTTACAACTGACAAAAACAAAAACAGTTGAAGAGCAGTACGAAAGTAAAAGTAAGATCAAATCAATAATAGTGATGGTTGCAGAGGATTAAATAAAGTTTAGGATTATTAGGGATGTTCTGTTCGTCACACAGAGTGTCTAAATATCCTGCCTGTCCCTCAGCAGCAAGTAGAATCTGGTCTCTAATTTCATCTGGTTTCTTTAGATTCAGGATTAAAGGATGAGGCTGGTGACATCCTGCATCTGTCTTATTGCCTGCATGTATTTTGAAAAAAACAAACCCAGCAGTGAATATATCAACTAACGAGTGTTGTGTGTGAATCACAGCCTGATGGATCTTCTTCCTCCATTGTTGTCCAGAAACTATTAAAACACATCAGTGAGCCGCTCTGCTGCACTGGGTGACATGTTGCTTCATCACCATGAACACACACACTGTAGTTTATTCTGACTCAGTCCCACACACACCGTCCTGCTGCCCCAAACACTCACTACAGCACCACATGTGGATTCATCCGCCGCTGAAAATAGTCCCCAACAAATGCATTATTTCCTCCTGTTTGTTTGATAAAAAGGAAGGTTTTGGGAAATAACTGAGCCTTTTCACTATATATTTGTCATTTTTTAAAGAGTAACTCACACTAGATTTTGGAAGGAAGAAGAGCATAGCTGAACTGGCCATGGGACCCAACATCACAGCTGGATGTGGTCCGTGGTGTCTGTTGTACGTCTGACCACTGCCAGCTGTGATGCAGCTTGGTACTACCGTGCAACGGTACATCTTCATCTTTGGAAGCTGTAGTGGAACAACTTTACCACAGGGTGGCAGCAAACATGGTGAGGGTACTTTGGGGGCGGGGCAACACATATATTTCCACCACTGAGTCACACATGTAGCCACACCCCAACTTTCAGCTTGCGACGCGGGGGTACTTAACCTTATCCTTTGACACATTCAATTTCTTAGTCTCTCTCTCATACAGTCTTTTTTTTGGGTTAAATTTGCTCTATTGGCATGTGCATAGTTCTGCAAAGAAATACTAAATATTACAGTCTCTCTCTCATACAAAGTGTATCTCTCTCTCTCTTCATTCATAGCTCAGCCTGCAGCTGCAACACTCTGCTGTTACTATTTCTGTCAAACTCTGCTTTAATGCACATTACACACTCAGTACAACACACACACACACACACACACACACACACACACACACCACATTAGTGGCAGCTCAGCGGCAGCATGTGGCTTCTCTAGCTCTCTCTCTCTCTAAAACACACAGAGAGGCTCGCTCGCCCTCAGTCGGCAGGCTGGGTGTGTGTTGGACAGAGCTCTGAGACGATCAGAGGCAGCAGCGATGAGGATGAAGAGGAGGAGGACGAGCAGTGTTTGATCCGGAATAAAACTCCAGTCCAGCTTCTGGTTTGAAGACGTTTTCGGGGTTTTAACGAGGAATCAAGCTTCTGGCGTTTCAGGCAGGGACCAGTTTCTGTCCTTGAAGACAAGTCTGGTCTCAGATTTGAAAGACAAATCCAGGTTTTGGTTTTAAGAGAGAAGAGCTTCAGTCCATTTTCAGTTCAGATTTTTCAGCTTGTTTTCTGAACGCTGCAGATGAAGGAGAAGAAGAACAGTTTCTGTCTTCTTTCTCTGTTTGGAGGCTGAAGCAGCAGAGCAGATGGTGAGCGGTGTGTGTGTGTGTGTGTGTGTGTGTGTGTGTAGATACTAAATATACAACAACGTGCATGTGCCTTTGAAAGTGAGAAAGAGTGTGTTTTTGTCCATGCACCTGTATGTGTGTGCATGTACACTGTATGGCCAGAAGTAAGTGGACACTAGTTCAAATGAAGGGAAATCTTCATGCTACAGTATAAGGGACCTGCAACTAATAATTATTTTCATTGTCAATCAATTTTGATTATTTTCATGATTAGTCGATTAATGGTTTTGTCTACAAATATTGAATAATGTCCATCCCTGTTTCCCAGAGCCCAAGGTGGGTGTCTTCAAATGTCGTTTTGTCCAACCAAGAGTTCAAAAGTTGCTTAAAATAATGACTTAATGATTAACCGATTATCAAAATAGTTGCCCATTAGTTTCAATCGACTAATTGTTTCAGCTAATTGTTGTACGGCACACAACAATATTTTAGACAATAGTGTGTCGACAGTTTGTGTTTGTCGCTTTCCTGTTTGAACATGACAATGCCCACGTGCACAAAGCAGCTCCATAAAGAAATGGTGTGTCCTGACCTCAACCCCAATCCAACACACCTTTGGGCTGAACTGGAACGCCGACTGTGAGCCAGACCTGATCTCCCAACACTCAGTGTTGGACCTCACTAATGCTCTTGTGTTTGAATGGGAGCAAATCCCTGCAGTCAGGTTCCAACATCTGATGGAAAAAAAGTGAAACCAGAAGAGCGGAGGCTGTTGTAGCAACAGATCAATGCCCATGGCTTTGGAATGACATGCCTATCACTATCACATACGGGTGAAATCTTCGGCTACTTTTGGCCACGTTGAATACAAGTGCATATCTGTGCTTTTAATAGTAAGAGAGTCTAAAAGCATGTAGGAGTGAGCTTGAGTGTGTTTTGGTGTGCAGTCAGCGTGTGTGTGCGCTCGTTGTTTCCTCACTTATCCTGCCTCAGTGTGGATGCTGCACTGTGTTTGTGCTCTCGGCCTTTTGGACCGACGCTCAGCTGCCTCGTTCTCAGGCTGTTTGGAGGAAAAGTGCAGCCACGGGGTGGGGGGGGGGTCCACGCCTGTCAGAGGCCATTAAGCAGCCAGCGGGACGCCACGTTAGAGCCCAGAATACCGGAGCGATGCACTGCAGATGAAGCAGGGAACATCACATCGGCAGGACTTCAATGACAAAATCCAGACAGCAGAGTTTTAAATCGAGATAATAATCCACCACTTTTCCACGTGAAAAAATGGCTGCTTTGCCGATTTTTCTAACAAAATGTCAACCCACAAATAGGAGCTTGAGGCCAGAGGGCTGCTGGTTTGAATCCCTGTTGCGTCTCAACAATGCACAAACCATCAACAGTGTTATAAAAACATAGCTGTGGCATCAGTGACGTTTTCCACAGTTTTTTGAGGGGATGTCTTGAAGCCTCAAGGTTGGATTTATTGATCGCTGCCTTGTCATTAGCGGAGCATTTGATCAAAGAGGTTTTGGAGCTGAGGTGATGGGAGCAAACCATGGCTGAGAGTGATAGGCCGAGACAATCACACAGACATCCACCACCACAAAGAGTTAAAGTAGAATTAGCTGCTGAGAGCCAAACTTTTTGAAGGAAAACATTTATAATATGGCTTTGCATTCTTTGGGAAAATCACGATAATATTTTTTAGTTTCATTCCCCATCAAAGTTTCAGTGACATCCAGCGTTTCCACAGGCACTCTGACGCTTAGCCTGATAATCAGACTGAATTTCTATTTCATTTTCCCTTCATTATTCAGTCTGACATCGTGTTCATGCCCTAACCAATCATCAGTGACTGACGCAGCCGTCCAATCAACGTCACTTTAAGTTGACACAGAAGCTGCTGCAGCTGTTCCCAGGAGCAGTTTTTTTGCATCGGTAAAAGAAATGTGGATTTAAAAGTTATTTCTGTAAGTCAGTTTACAGCAACTTGTACAGCTGCGTCCATCTTGTCCATGCTTGGCTTTGGCACAAAGAGATGATGTCCTCATTATTAGTCCTGCCTACTAAACTCTGATTGGCACAGTTCCACTGTGGAAACAGCCGTCAATGAGCACAACCCCAGACATTTGAATGGCTGAATCTGATATGTACGCAACGATTCACAGGTGTGGGACCAGACCATTGATGTATAAAAGAGAGCTGGATATGGCGCCCCCGCTCAGCCTCGCTGCCAATGTTCCCCTGTGGCCTAAGCATTTCCCCATTGACCACCATTATACAAGAGACATCTTTAAAACACCTGGAACCTGCCAACAAAGTCAATTATCACTGTTTGCATTATGATTTTTTAATACATGTTAATGTGCGTTACGGTATAAAATAACTGGACCGAGCGGGACCTAGTGGGCAGGACCAGGGGAAGGAAACCAGGAAGCTAGAAAACTTTTTGTTGGCTTAGGCGCGCAGCTAGCAATTTTATTCAAATAACTCTGGAGTCTGGTATCTAGTTCTTATAATAAATCCACTGACCAGACCTGTCGTCGGCCATGCTAACTAAACTACATAACAACTCATTCAATTTGAATACAGGCAACGTGAGCATGAGCACCAATATGGACAAACTAAAGAGCACCAGCTATAAAAACTCAAACTACAACAACAGAAAATCTAAAAGGAGAATGGGGCCTCAGCCCCACCAACGCTGTTTGGTTTAAAGCTGCTAACATGGCGCTTAGCTCACCAGAACATCTGTTCCGGGTTTTGCAGTCTGTTAGCTAGCTAACTGACCAGCAGGTTCAGTAAGGACAGCAACTAATGCTAATGTTTACATACTAGGAAAAGGAAAAGCAGATGTGGTAACAATGACACAATCAATCAGATTGATGAGAGATGAAATGATCAGTTCAGAGTTAGAAAAGGCCAGAAACTGGGCATGTCTGTTAAATTCTACAGAGGCAGACAGAAACACCAACAGCTGTTCAGAGCCACTGTTGGACCGATAACAGCCGCCAGAAAGTGCGTCATGCTATCATCCGTGTCCCGTTCTGAGTACCTCACTGGTTATGAGCTTATCAGCTAACATATAAAGAGTGTACTGTTTATGTACTACAGCTTTTGTGAAAGTCTCAACATAACAGCAGATGTGTGATAATGACGGCAGTCAAAACAGAGCACATCGGGCAGGGGGCTCCTGGACCAGTTGTTCCAACACCATCTGGACTACCGGACAGACTCCTGTCCCGTTCAGGGATTGAAACCACAGTTTTAATCTGTGACCCGTCACTGCTGTGTGGGCGGCGCTAATCTGGTTGATGGTGCTTTTCACAAACTGTTTCAACGACTCCATAAAAATCAACTACTGAAGGACATGAAGACATTTTTCTCTTTAGTTTCTATAACTATGGAAGCATTTTCTAAGCTGTCATCACAAGAGGATCCTTCCTGTACTGTAAAATTAGGTGAACCGTGTTCTTCTGGAGCAGGAAACCCAATTTATGGACATGAAGTGACATAAAATCCACAATCAAAATCACAGTAAAAACAAAGCACGAGGCATCTTTATGGAAAGCACAGTTCACTTTTCGTACTATTTCAAAACCCGCCTCCTACCAGGAAGTTGGATCAGCCAATCAGCATGGGTTAAGTGCAGGGGTGAACAACGCATTTTAGATGAAAAGTCACAGGATCACCAAAGTTATTACAGTTCGTCCTGAGGGGAACATGAACATTTCAGTTGATAAGTGAAAACTTCGACCTGCTGGTGGCGCTAGAGGAAAAGCCAGGGGATCACCAAAGTCATTAGGATCCTCTGGAGTACCACATTTCATGGCAATGCATCCAACATCTGTTCAGATGTTTCAGTCTGGACCAAAGAGGTGGACCGAACCACTGACTTGGCCAACTCAGGCATTATCAAAAAACTTGAAACCAGACCTAGCCCTAGTGAGTAGGCTGCTAATCATCCCTCTTTAAAGTCTCATTTTATGAGTTACATTATCAGATAAAAGCACCATCCACATCCTAAAATAAAACATGATGATGATGTGTACAAAAGACACAAGTCCGTGATTTTCTTTGGCCTGGAAAGGTTGGTAGACTTTGTATTTTACAGATAAACCTGCCGGGTAAAGTTTGAGTTTAGGTGAATCTGACGTCCTCGACCTACACCCAGCAGTCTCTATGCTCTCTGTGGTTTCCATAAAAGCCACAAGTCCAAAGAAAGAGACGCCAAGGAGTGCAGAGAGGAGGGCATGCTCAGAGTGACGAATGAATGAGGAGAGCTGGTGAACAGCAGAAAAGCAGCCAGGAGCAACTTCAGCTCTTGATAAACAGAAGATGACATACCAACCCCTACGTTTGGTTTTGTTTTGGTCCTCGGCTTGCAGCTATATATGTGTTTGAGTGTGTAAAATCACGCAACAGTGGGTGCGTGCAGTGTTTTGATGGTGTACAATGTTGTACGTTATTCCCAAAGTTAAAGTCTTTCGACAAAGACGTCGCAGTGGACTTCGTGGTTATAATTATTCGGCAGTGTCTGCAGGATTTATGTAAGGCGAGATCGTGTTTTTCTGTAAATCCTTCCTCCTGTTTCCACAATGTGTAACATGATTCAATGTCCATCTGTTACAACCATCAGACAGGGAGAGAGGTCAGAGGTCATCTTCTCCATAGGACATTCTAGGGTCTGATAAAACTTAATGTCACAGCTCCGAAACGACCCACGTAACTGTCCGATTTAGATTTATATGAGCTTTTTCTGACGCACATTTTCACTGTAATTGTACATGTTTGCAGTTCAGCCTCTGACTGATGTTACTCCTTTTTCCTCTTGTCTCTATGTTTCGATGGTGGAAACATAAAGCTTGGGGACAGTTCCAGACTTTTTGCTCAAGTAAAAACATTTTCAAGTCCTTGATGCAATTTCGCATATGTTTGCCTACTTCCATTTTCCATTAATCTACATTGCTGTCATTCAGATTTTAAAATTCACTTCGCATTTAGTGTAAATATTAAAACTACCCAGTTAAGATTATAAAAAGATTGCCTTCATGGTTAAAAGAAACCACTGTAGGCACTGTTTTGGTGATTTGCAGATCAAAAGATGACTAGATGTCTAAGATTAACTTGGGGTAAATGTGTTTGGAAAGTGAAAGCTGTTTTAGATGTCTAAGTTCTATATATATATATATATATATATATATATATATATATATATATATATATATATATACCATTGTTTCATCAGGTAATCTTAGTGGGATCAACATCTCTTTTGCAAGAGACATCTGAGTATAGCAGAAGAAATTAATAGAGATCAACAATAAACATAGCCAGTCACACACAAGCATGTACAGTATATACAAATAGCATCATAGACATCTCTAAAAAGGTCCAAAATTAAAAGTTTAAATTCACCCAATGGGTTGAGACATTCAAGTTAGCAGCTCCTAATTACATGTTGAAATATAGTCATCAACATTTGTTGAGACAAGATATTAAACGTAAACATCAAAAAAACTGCAAATCACTAAATCAGTGCTTAAGTGGGAATTATACTTCTGCGAAACACACAAACTTCTTTGCAGATCTACGCAGAGAAGGGTGTTATGGGTAACTACTGTAGGTTGCAGAGGCTCGAAGAGGAGCCCGACACAACTAGCAAGTCTCAACAACTTGTTGTGTGGCCCAGCATGTCAAACAAGCATATTGGTTGATCCAACTTCATGTCAGGAGGCAGATTTGAAAGTATTAACATTATACTCAAAATCCATACAGCTCAAAAGAAAATACTCGCGCAAACGTCTCTGAGCGACACCTGTGCGTGTGCAGACTGAGAAGCATGTTCAAGCCTGGATTTGGCAACGATGACGATGACTGATTGATGCAAACTTTCATATGCGTTGTATACTCAGCCACCCACCCGTCCTCCTCCTTGAGAGGTTTTGTGGTAATATATCATTATTTGCATGACAGCAAGAGGTCACCTCAGGAAACGCAAACATGGGTTGTTTCAGCCGTTTTTCTGGTACGAAAGGTCTAAACCTGCAAATACTCTGAGCATCAGTACTTACTGTACTTCATCCTCTATACATATGTAGAGGATTTGTTTGTGATTATCACCTGGGAACTAAAGCTCTGACTTTGCACTTCTACTTTTTGGTCTCTTGATGATGTGAAGTGACGTCAAATATTCTTTGGGAGTCACATTTGCCTCTCCATATGTCCTCCGATTATCTCCCTCCTCTACCTGCATTGTAATTTCTCCTGTTTTGTAATGTCAGTTGTGGCCTGAAGGCACCTTCCTGCCTCACGCAGTCCGCAACAGACTGACAGGCATCTTTGTGCCAACTTAACAATAGAAAAGTCCTGCAACAAAAGAAAGACCTTGAGGCAGCGTTTCTCTGGCTCTTTATAGCAGCTACAGACGGATGATGGAGTGACAGCGCTTTTCTTTTCTTCTGCAGCTTTATCTCTCATGCACACTTCCCCCTGCATATCTGAGTGCCTCAAACTGCCAGAGATATCAAGAGGAGGAAAATGAGTGAATTAAAAACGAACGAATCATCAAAAAAACATTTTTCTTAATTGTGTGAAAAAATGCTGACGCGCTACTGTATCTGCAGCGTACAGGAATTGCAAGTGGGCGTTAAGGAGACAGAAGTTGGCATTGACTTTTCTCCGGTGTTGGTTTTGCTGGATGAAAACAGAGGATTATTTCACTTCATCGTGAAGCTCCTTGTGTGTTCTCTCTGAGCGAGAAAGGCAAAGAATGAAAAGGAATGAGGACGCTGTGAATTGCAGCACAACTCCGGCCTGTAATGCCAATACACTGTAGATCAGCTCTACCAGAGACTAAGCTGTTGATGTTTTTTTAAATCAGTACACACAAAATACTCCACTTAATCTTGCCTATCGAGATGCACTCTTTATGGCGGCCGAGAGGTTTGAGAAACAGGCTTGTGAAAAGAAAATCATCAGTTTGAATCCCTGCTGCACAATTAATCGCAATTATTATTGAAATCGCAGAAGCTGCAATTTTTTGATAAAGGTAAAATGTGAGACAAACCAGCGTTATAATGAAGTACTGTAGAGCTGCAGAGACGCCCCGGCCTACAATTCTTGTTCTCCAGATGTAAGAAAACATGTTTGTTTGGTACAGACTCCAACAAATGTCACATCATCATGATTTTATTAGTTTTTGCAGTGAAAATGAAAATTGTGATCATTCACACTAATCCTGAATCATATCGCAATCGTAATATCTATCAAAATAATCGCAATATGATTTTTTTTTACCATAATGTGCAGCCCTAGTGAATTTATAATTTGCTAACAGTGAGATGAATGAAAGTAAAGGCATGTGGAGCTGAAAGAGAGCAAAATAAATCTAAACAAAGCTCAAAGGAAATTATTCTGGAAATGCAGTAGAACATGAAACTCTTGTGGTTTTAATCACCAGTACAAAAAATGACTGCGCTAAAAATATCAGGTTTTTAGTAAAAAGTCAAAAGGTACACGCCTGTGGGCACAAAAACTGAAACAGAATCTCAGCTTTTCAGAAAGAAACATCCAATCTCAGAGTTTAAATTCTGCTGTGTGCTCCACTAACAGCGAGCTGAAGCTAAAGATTACGCATTGTATCATTCAATTAATGTTGAGGAACACTGAGTACATCATTAAAAGAAAACTTTCAAATTTCAATTTACAGGGGGGAAAATACTTCTAGAAACAGCTGCACTTTTCACTTCACAACTCCATGTCTCCTGAACAACCATCTCCTCTTCTGTTTCTGTTTTCCAGGACCTTCTCCACAGCTGGACGTTGGTGTGAGCCGGCAGAGAGCGAGGACAGCCTGATGAGAGTCTAAAGCTGCAGTAGAGTCGAGGTGACAGACATGAGGAACCTGGACCAGTATGGACGAATTCACCTGGAGAGTCTGGGTGAGTCTGGACAGACGCTTCATCCGTCACACTGATGCTTGTATCCACGTTTAGAGCTGGTACAGAATGTATGTAGTTTGTAATCCACATCACAACAACAATCGACTCCACAGGTGTAAATGAAGCAGACAGTGAACCATTTTTATGAAGTTTTAGCTTTGATTTCCTTTCTATTCTTTATAATTTCCTCAATTGTTGTTGCTGCAGTGTTGTTGTGACTTCAAAATTCAGATTCAACAAGATTTTTTTGTAAATCTGAAGCAGAAGTTTGACTGTTCGAAACAGACGCAGCACCTTCAAATTCAGCGTTCTGTTCTGTATCTTGCTGACTTTTGAGCCTCAGTTACTCCAAACCTCCATGAGCTTGATGAATCAGAGGTCTGGTTCCATGAGACAAAAATCTACCAACTACAACGAAGAGCCACATTCAAGAAAACAAAGGGAACAGCTTGAATTCACAGACTTACAATGAGCGCAGAAATAGAATAAAAGTTTCATAAACCAACAGAATTACAAACAAGTTAATGGTGAGATGTCGCTGCAAGATAACTGATAAAAAGTGTCTCTGTATAGTTTTGAGTTTTGGCAGTTTAATGGATGCCGTTGTCCTGTTTGTTTCTCATGCCTTCCAGTCTGTGCAGGAATGTCCAGTCTGGTGTTGGTTCTACTGGGACTGCTGGGCTCGGTCCACGGCTGTCCTGGTGTCTGCACCTGCTATGGTAACACCACTGACTGCTCCGCTGTCGGCCTTCTCTCTCTGACGCCCATCCTGGTACTGGTGGACCAGGACTCTCTGATCCTCCGCCTACCCCAGAACAACCTCTCCTCCCTGGGCACGACTGAATTGTCGAACCTCAGCAGCCTGGAGCTCCTGGATCTTTCCCAGAACCACTTTTCCACCCTACAGCCTGGAGCTTTTTCTGGCCTGAGCAGCCTGCGCTGGCTCAATATCTCTGCTAACTACCTCGGGGTGCGCCTGGCAACGGCTGACCCCAACAGCAGCACAGAGGTCCAGCAGGGCTTGAATGGAAGTCAAGGGAGCGTTGGCCTGAGCAAGGAGGCTTTCAAGGGGCTGTGGCGGCTGCGAGGGCTCGACCTGTCCTCCAATGGCCTCCTGTGGCTGCCCAAGGGCCTGCTGGATCCGCTTCCGAGACTCGCCTGGCTGTCCTTGGCCAGCAACCGGCTGGTGGCCCTTGACAGAGTCACCTTCGAGCCCCTGGTGGGGCTACAGCAGCTCCAGCTGGCGGGAAATCCCTGGGAGTGCGACTGCAAGCTGAGAGACTTCAAGCACTGGATGGAGTGGTTGATTTACAGGGGTGAGCAGGGCTGTTAGCAGGCCTCTCCAAATCTCAAATACTCTTAAGATGATAGTTTTGGCAGTCGGCTTACAGTGCTTTAAGACCGTACCGGAACAAATCACTTTGTATTTTGAGTCTGTACTTCAAAAGCTGTCTAATCGAAGCAATTAATCTCCGCTTTGTAGGATGGATGTATGCTGAGCAAAGACATCTAAGAATATAATGACCTCGATCTCTCTAAATCCTCCCCTGTCTCTCCCGGTATCTTTCTTCCTCCTCTCCTCTACTTCACCTTTTCCCTCCCCCTCTCTTTTTTTGTTTCCTCTCTCCGTCTGTTTTATAGATGGGCAGGTAGATGCATTGCAGTGCAGTCTCCCTGGGGATTTGAAGGGCAGGGATATCCGCAGCGTGCCAGCAGAGATGTTCAGCTACTGCCTGCAGAGTCCGACCAAAGAGGGCGCATCAGGTTATGCCACCCGGCCTCCCTGCCCGCCTGGCCGGGTCAGCAGCAACGAGGAATGTGTTCGCCAGCGGTACCGGCCCGTCAGTGTCCGCCGAGCACACGGCACGCAAATAGTTGCGGGTGTGATTTGTGGCACAGTGTGTGTCATGATGGTGGTCGCAGCAACTTACGGCTGCGTCTACGCCTCGCTGATGGCGCGGTACCAGAGGGAGATGAAGAACCGTGGCCAGCCCCTGATGGCTGAGTCCGGAGCCGAGACAGACCTGGAGGACGGGCAAATGTCATCTCCGAACTCGCCAAAGGAGACGCTGCCCAAAGAGGCCTGCAGCATCGTGCATGGGTATCGAATCAGCAGCTTCTGACCCACTGCTTTTTACTGATTTCAGATCCTTCCGGGCCGCTCTGACTGCTTCTGCTCTCATCATTGATGACACAGCGTCTGCAGAGAGAAACCCTGCAGCTCTGTGATTGTGCTGAAAATCTCTGGGCGGGCACTGATTGTACAGCTAATGGACCGGACTAGATTCAGTGAAACTGGAATGCTGCAGCACTTCTTTTAATGTATGGATGCTCTGTGAATTGTTGTTCCCCGCGCTGCATCTCTCAGCCAGCTTTTAAATTCCTCTGAAGCTGCTGTTTGGCACTTCTGCACCTCGACTTCCCTTCATCTGTGTTTTTGATTCTTCTTTAGAAATATGAAACTACCTTTTTGTTCAAGCTGTCTGTCTTTGTATGTGAGCCCAACAAGCACAAGCTCCAAAACTACAAAAGTACAAATGTCTGTGAATCTGTGAAATGTGACATTTCTCCTGTTGTTTGTTGCACAAATGCTCCTTATACTTCTTGATCAGTTGTGTATTTTATTTATTTGTGTTATCTTTAACGCCCCCACTTTGAGAAATTATTCTTTGTACCTCTGTTACGTGGATGGCCTGTTGAATTCCCTCCAAAAACCAGACACTTTAAACCATGTTAAGAGCTCTACTGCTGTCAGAGAAGTGTTGTTTTAAGCCTAATCACCGAGTTACAATGCATTCAAACAATACTAGAGCTGTACTGCCACCTAGAGAAAAAAGCTTTGAGCTACAACTACTTTCAGTCCAGCACAAACAAACTCTCAAGCTCTATGACAAACAGGTAAAACAACAATTATTCCCACCATAGCAAAGTTTGAGATACTGACTGAAAATGTGTGAGGGTATCACCCCACATATACTGCAAATGCCATGTGTTTTGATTTATTTAGTCCATATTTTCTGTGATATGCACATGAAACATTGTCTCAAATTCAACTCAAGGACTGTTAATCATGCTGAAGATAATAAAATCTATTTATCTAAACAGTTTATATTTTCTTCTTGACAGCCACAGAACAAGACGGCTCAGTTCACATGACGACTCAAAGTGAACCACACTCTCAAGATGAAATGAAAGAAAATTCAAGGATTCGGCATTGACATGTTCTGTTGACATGTTCTGCGATTAAGACAAACAACATGATCATGTTTATCTCCACATCACGTCAAGTCAAGAAATCCTGCTGAAATCCTCTCAGGAATACTGATGAAATTCATCAACTCTCTGAACTTAGACATTTGAATCTATGGACTTATCAAACAAACAAAGCAATAAAAATAAAAAAAACCTTTCAAGGCCATTCATTCATTTTCTCAAACACTTAAGACCTTGTTTTATTCTATTCCTCTCATATCCACAAAAATCTTTAACGACTTGCCAGAGCTGTGAAACTCCACCATCACAGTAACATCACAGTCTCTGCGCAGTTAGGGATTAGTATCAACACTAATAGTAGCAAACTAGATGCTTTGTGTCGGGATGTTTGAATCCCTTTGAAATTGTCTATTTACTGAGAATCCCTGACTCCTGACACTGTGGATTCCTCAACTATTTAATACAAAAAAAGATGGAAGAAAGGTAACATCTTACTGCAGGTTCTACGACAGGCTTGCAAACATTTTCTTATCTCTTTAAGTCAAGCATTACAATATCCAAAATGTAACCTGGTCACGCATCCTGGACAACTCCAGATTCATGCTTGAATTTTCTTATTTTATGTCAATGAAAAGCCATAAACGTGTGGAAAGTGGAAATATTTAGTCAGTCTCAGGTTGCAGCTGGTAGTCCCTTTTCTCTAGTCAGCTGTTGCTTTGACAAATGTTACTCTCTTGTTTTGGTTCTCATGTTATTTAAATTTCCAGCTCCATAGTCACATTTTAAAAGACTCCACAGCTTGAATGTTGAGTGTTTTGAATCAGAGCTGCAGCAGTGCGACTCACCTCCAGCCATGGCCGTCTTTCCTTCAGATGACACCGTCACTGCTGTCGTCGCTATGATGTATTTCACTCCTGTTGAGAGAAGATTTACCTCAGGATTAGCTGATTGGGGACATATCTAATGATAGTGATAATCTACTTTTTTGTAGTAGAAATAAATGTTAAGCGCTGAAGAGACGGACCTTTGTCGTTGACGGGGTAGTAGTAGAAGCTTCCAGGAGTGTTTTCCACGGCCAGGCGGTACCACAGGGGGAAGTGATCGATGGTGTACAGGTTGTCTTTATCAGCCGGAGTCAGAAACTTTCTGTCGAGTGGAAGTTCAACTTCAGACAACATTTTACTTTGAAACCTGGCACAGAAATTAACTTTGACTATGTTTTTGTTTCCTTGAGTTTCTTTTTGTTGAGTCTCTGTCTGTAAACTCCTCAGAGACAAACTGTGTGCTGAACAAAGTGAACTGGACACACAAACTGTGAACGCTGTCTGGTTTGAGTCTTACTTTGCCACTCTGGTCTCCACTCCTGCGTATCTCATGATCCTCATCAGGCCGGCACGAGTACCGAGGAAGGCCGTCTCAACCCCTGGCTCCACCCTGCACACACACACACACACACACACACACACACACACACACACACAGAAACACAAGACAGAGGATGGAAGTTAATTATCTGTTTAACAGCTTGTTTTGTCTCTCCTGCAGTGAACTACAAGTTCAGACAAACCAAACGTCACAGCAGCTGATTTCACTCATCTCGTCCTCCTTTTTAACGGCAGTTCGCAGTGAAATCAGCTACAGCCGTGTTTGTGAGGAGTAAAAAAAACTGCAGAACGACGGCTCATAACACCACAAACGTGAATAGGATTTTGTTGCGGTGGTCGAAGCAGGAAAACGCAACAGCAGTGAGTTTTTGCAGAAACTGTCACTGTCAAAAGTTTTATTATTCCCTTTATCTTTGATAGAAAGCTATTTCAGGTTCCAAGTGTTTGCAGCAAGATGTTTTTATTTATTCATGTATTTTTGGGTGAACTGACCCTTTAATGCTTCACATTATCAGGTGTAAAATGTAAATGTGCTGAATATCTCAGGTCTCACCTGTCGTTGAGCATCAGGGCGTTCCAGTAGGCTTCTAGCGGAGCCGTTACCACGGCGTCAAACAGAGTCTGCTGCAGCAGCACCTCGTCGCCTAGGCAACAGACAGGCCCGGTCAAACAAAGGTGACTTTTAAATTAAGGTCAAATAAACAAACAAATCACTCTGAACAAGAACTTCTTAAATGTTAAGATTCTCATATTGACCCTTTCATCAAAGTATTATAATTCATTAAAACGGACTTATAATTTGTATAAATATAAAATGGAGCTAATAGAAATATATGGGAGAGACACTTCATGGGTTTATTATTTTAGTGTCAGAAACCTACACTTGAGGTCGGGTTCCTTGCCCAGCAGGTAGCGGATGGCGGCTTGAAGCTGAGTGTATTTTCGGTGGCTGGGGTCGATGTCCGTCTCACAGTACGTCCTGAGGAAACGAGGTTTATTAAACCGGGATAAACAGCGACACAGAAACCTGCCTACATGCTGCTGGGAGTTTAATACGTTTTCAATTGATTCTAGATAGAGTTTAGGGGAAAAAACACATTATTTGATTTCTGAAAAGATTTTAGGGAAGGGAAAGACTTAAATCGTACAAATCCTGACTTACTTTTAAATACACATCTCTAATCTTATGTCATTCCATTACTTGGACTCCCATTACACATAAATGATTAAAGTAGACTAATTAACCTTCTGCTATTCCTGCTCTCACTACTGACCCCTCCCACTCACCTTGTAATGTACGGTACAATAATACAACATTATTTGTCATTTGGTGATCGGTTTGACTCATTCGTCTGTGTCTTCTGCACATATAACCTGATTAAAGGTTGAATTGCTGCGTTCTGATGAAATCTACTGTTTTAAATATCAGTTCATGTTTACATACCACTCAGTAGCGATGCTGAGGTCTGGGGAGGTGAGATCATGCAGGCCTGCGGAGGAAGGTACAAACACACAGATTTACTTCCGTGCACTTCAGTTTAAGAAGCTGTCGTGTGGTCGTGTGTATGAGGCTGTATTTTTCTAGAGGATTCAGCACCCCGTCTACACATTCTGGGATTGAGTGTGTTGATTCATTGACTAAGTCGCATTTTTCTAACCAACTGCAGCATCAGATACAGCAGTTATTACGGGAAATCGTACCTTCCTCCACAGACACATTTCCCATAATCATCAGCTTTCCGTGACCCCTCGTCAGCACCATGCCGAAGCTGCAGAGACACATGGAAGAGGTGAGACAGGGAAACCTCTCAACACTGACTGGACATTTAATAATAAACAGTTTAAAATGCTGCCCTCTAGTGGTCAAATCACACAGATACAACTGAAGAAAAACACCACAGTTTAGAGACGGTGTCCTTTTGGTCAAATTCACTGCGGAGGGATGACAACAGAGACCGGCCAATACTGGATTTATGAGGTTGACATCTGTGATACAAAAAACTGATACAAACGATATATTGGCTAATATTTTTTTTTTTTTAAATAAACACATAATATAAACACACTTTTTTGATAAGGATCCCTTAATTTCAAATGTTTTTAAATGAGCCAAAGATGCACTGAGTGGAACATTTAAATCCAATTAAATCTTTATCAACTATAAACAATATTAGGGAAATTTTTTGCAACGAAAGTCAAGTTGCATGTTATTTTATTGACATTATCAACATGAACCGCATGTTTCCTTCAACCTTTACCTAAGTTACTGTTCTGCAATTAAAAGATGTAAGTTAAACTTGCAGAGTTTGTTTTCCTGCTACACTTAGGGTGAACATGAGAGAAAAATCCATTTATACTTACTAATACTTATTTTTCTCTTCGTCAATCTGTCCATCTTGTACTTTACATGTTGTTTTGCTGTTTGAATACGTCGTGCTAACCTGCATCTTCAATTCTACTTTACTTTGAACGACGAGCCGCTCGCATTTGACTCTCTAGTGCAGCAGTAGATACTCTTTTATCAGGACAGAAAACCTCAGTATCATGTTGTAGATTTGTATGAGCCAAGAAAGAAACCCTGTATGAGACAATACAACTTCAACCTCTAACACCAGAATTATTTTTGGAACAATGCGTAAAACACATCAACAGCAGGAAGGAAAGGCAATTAACTATAGCATATGCTAACATCTTAATATGGAGAAACTAGTGACTGATGTACCAGGGACACATGATGGATCTTTTGACGGATGCCTCACAGGACAGTTTAACAAAGACTTACTCAATTACCTTAAATGATCAGGCACAGATGGAATAAAACATCAGTTTAGCGTCTTCAAAAGACCCTGTAAAGTTGTTTAAAAGGCTTGAAGAGAAAACAACTGATTTACCTGAAAGGTGTCTCATCGATGTTTGTGTAGAAGTAGTCATTGACGAGGTACAGAGGTCGTTTCTGTTGGAGGAGAAGGGAACCACGTTATGATCTGTGTTATCAGTCACTGTCGCTGTCGAACATTTTAACTGTTCAGTCACAAACCAACCGGCTGGATCCCCATCACAGCTAATCCAGCATCCAGGCTGTGAGCAGAGCTGGAGCAGCTTGTTGTGTCTGTACATCCATCCAGTCTCGTCAGGTAGATTCCATAAGTTTACTGCGACTCATAAAAGTCTCATCTTTAGCTCTGGTCTCCACTACAGAACACTGACATGACTCACCTGTGTTAGCCTGAACTGTCAGCTAGCCAATTAGCCCACAGTTTTATCTAACAGATACTGATGGTAAAGATATGCCAATGCTAATGCTGGCCTCTGGTAGCTACTTCAGCTGGTGTGATGCATGTGACAGTGAGGGTTAGCTAAACAGTTGTTATGGTTAGCTGACAGCTAAAATCAGCTGTGTTCAGACAAACTGACATTTTAAAAGCACAACCGGCTGTTCTCAATAACTGTTGCCAGTCAGATGAAGACCAATCAGGGAGCGTTCTTCTTCGTGGAATTAAGCACAAAGCATTACTGCCAACTACTGAGCTGGAGGGAAACTACAGGTTAGTCCTAATTCCATACAATATACTATAAAGTCAACATTATGTACACACTTGTGACAGTACTTAATAGTAGTATACAATGAATTACTGTCAGTAAATCCTAAAAAGTTTGATTGTGCACTGACAAACATAACACTAAACTGTGATGGTGGAAACACTACTGTCAATTTCAAGTATTAAAATGTCTCAAAAAGCTAGTGACACTTCTTTCCTAGACTTTATGACTTATTTTAAAGTTTTCTGAGCTGTGAGAAGCAGTTTAGTTTCTGTTAAGTTCATCAACACCACACTAAAAATCCTGTGATTTTATTCTGAATGCTGGTATTGAACTATTTGCCATACTACACTGTGTCAGCAATGGCAGCTGTCACTGCTCATGCTAACAACTCAGTGCTACTTCTGCAGTTTATTTCAAACAAACCAGAAACTTTAATTACATCACTTGTTGTGTGGTAAAGGCAGTATGATGCAGACACCACTTAAAGAGACACACCTGACTGACATCTCCAGGATAGATCGCATCATCCCTACATTTTGTTATAGAAACAAAACTTTTACTTGTATGAAAATGATTTGGGGTGTTGTATTAAGATACTGTGATTAAAACTATGTGAATTGATTGACTCCTCACCCCTTTATCCACTGACGCTCTGATGCTCAGGCTGCTGCTGCCAGTCTCTCCCTTCACCATGGCTGTTCTCAGCTGGAGGTGCGAGGCAAGAACAAGTTTAATACAAAGTCAAATTCGTTTTTGCTTCCTCTTATGCCGGGTTCAGACTACATGAGACTTTTGTCTGTTAAGATGGTCACTGTGTCAGATTAAGCGATTATAGAGTCATAAATTCTTGCTGTGACTCGGCCGAGAGACATGACCCCGCCCAATCATAGCTTGCTGTCTTTCACGACCATAGACTGTATAAAACATGGACGTAGTGTCCGTGACGTCACCCGTAGGTTTCTGAAGAACCATTATGAAGCTCAAAGTGGGCGGCTCCCAGCGGCTCCGGCCGACGCCATCTTGGCAGTCCCAGACTCCGGCTAATCAAAAAATGAGCCAAGAGGTGGAGCTGAGGCGGGCCGAAGGAAGCCGGTTGCGGAACCACCTAGCGGCAATCCACCTGATAGGACACCCACCTGTCACTCAAAGCGGCCACGTCCTTAATTATGTGTAACTTTAAGCCTTAATATAATTTAAACCGGTGAGTTATTAAAAAAAATCACCCCCTCACAGTTGTCATGAACGGGGAAATTAGCTACAGAGACCAAAACCGTTTTTCGTTCCAGGCTGTAAACATGTTTATTTCTGCTGTGAAGTTGGACATTTTCACACGGGGCTCTGTGGGGACTGACTCGCTTTTGGAGGCCGCCTCAAGTGGCCATTTAATGAACTGCAGTTTTTGGCACTTCCTGTTGGCTTCATTTTTCAGCTCCGGAGGTTGCCGCTTGGTCACAACCGTCATGATGTCATCAGGAAGGAGGTTATATATATGTGTGTATGTATCTATGGAAGGAGGTGCTAGGGACCGACTTCCGGAAACAAGAATGTAAACAAACAATGGCGTCTGAAGTGGTGTGTATGATACTGGCTGTTCGGAAAAAGCCTAAAAAACAAAAAAGACGACTGTGACCTTTCCTCTGTTTCACAGCACCAGCAACATCCTTACTCTTTCGCTTCGCCGTGTTTACAGTTGTAGAGTGCTGCTTTTGGTGAACGTCACAGAACACGCCCGCCTTTCTGTCGGGACGTCGTGAGGCGTCCCAGATGCCGGCGTCGGTTGTTGTCGACTATGATGCACTACATGGGATAAAACCATCAATTGTCGCATCAGACGCCCGTTTTTGTTCCCGACGCCCTACGTCTGTCGGGTCGGGCTATTGTCAGGCTGATATCGTGTAGTCTGAGCCCGGCATTAGACTATAAATTACAGATAGATAGATTACAATATGTGAAGGGTGTCATTCCAACATGCTGTTCATCCACCATCCAAATTTCGCTAGTTGAGTGTGTGTGTGTGTGTGTGTGTGTGTGTGTGTAGTTGCCTTCTCCTCTGTATCCTCCCACTCCACCTCAGACAGATCCACACTGTTGTAGTTCGGCTTTGGCTTCAGTTTCTTTCCATCTTTATACTGTAGGATAGAGGACACACTGTTACTGTGTGTGTCAGTAGTGAAATACTGTATAACTGTCCTTTTAAATACTTAATACCTTTTCCCCTTAATGGACCCTTCAGGACATCTGCTACACCGTCAGAGCACATCTCTATTCTGAGATCTAGTAAATCAGAGCTCCTGCGGCTCTTGAGCTAAATATGTCTTCTGCAGTAATGAAACAGAACTCACCAGAGGTCGAAGGTCAGGATGAGCCAGGATGTAACCGTTGTTGGTGATGAGGAAGGCGTAGCCGTGAGCTCCCAGCTGTGGAGGAAGAAGAAGAAACACGTGAAAGGAAGCTCAAGGAATGTTGGCATTTAAGCTTTTATTTTGAAATCTGTTGTCTGATGTCTTATTGTGGATAAAAACCGCAAAATTAGTAGAAATGATTCAAACATTTCCAAGAACAACTTTCCTACACATCTTAAACAGGCCTGAGCTCACCATGTATCTGGGTGCCAGCTTCATCACCTCCATCAGTGGGATGTCGGAGCCGACCACACCCAGCAGGATCCCATGGGACAGCTGGAGAGACAGGCAGCAGGGTCACTAATACTACTTAATTATATAGAGTTTAGACACCTGAAGAAATCTCCCCTCTGACACTATTAGATCTCATCGATCTGCGATGTTTAATACAACAACAATTTTGTGATGTGAAGTATTTCAAATGTTAAATTACATTTAAACTGCATTTAAAATACAATTAAATCACTTTTTGTCTGTTTCCTGCTCCCGTGGAAGTACAAAGTGGCGTTTTTAGCTTGTACTCCTGATGTCCTATCAGTAAATTAGTCTATCTGCTACCTATTTGTTCTGGAGCCGTGGTACTGTGTGGAAGCATTTAGATGAAATATAGATTGCAAAATCTTGGATGAAGGCTGTTTGCTGACTTTCTGTCTGCAATCAATTTGGTTTCCTGCAAACATTAATTAACATGTTAACGTTTAGCTAAACGTTTAGCTCATGTTAGCTTGTTAAAATATGTACAATTTGCATGCTAAAGTTTAGCATGTTTTCCGTGTGAGGCTCACAGAAACGGAGGCATTAGTTTTGGAGGTCATGAAGTGTTGGACAAACTTCGACCTGCTGCTGGCACTAGAGGAAAAGTCGGGATCACCACTAGGAATCATCCTATTTAATGGCAATAAAATCTAATATTTGTTGAGATATTTCACTCTGGACCAAAGAAAGACAAAACCAACATCATAAGAATCAACTTCTCTCCACTTAAAAAAAAAAAAATGGCAGAACTTTTGGGTTTACAGTTAATGTGACTCATCGTACTTCATTCTTAGATAAATGTGCAGAGTTGACACCGACCGTTTCCCTTTTCTTGCTGAAGACCGGCATGGCCACTGAAGTCATCAGCAGCAGACTCTGAGCTTTGGTGGTGAAGAGCTGGGACGCAGCAAAACATTCAACACACACTGTGGTCATTTTTAAAACACACACTTTCAAACACAAATGAGGAAAAGATTTTTAAAGATAAGACGGACATTTAAAATGGCGGCGCATAGCATTACTTCTCTACCCGGCTATCAGTGATGTGCCAGGAGAACTATTTCTTTGAATTTTATTTACAAAGCATATTCTTTTCTATCTATACACTAATATAATATGTTTATTATGACACTGTATGCAACTAGTGCAGCTCTGAGGTTGATCTCCAGGTGGCGCTGTAGGACTGCTGCAGTTCTGTGTAAATTTAAAGACACCCTGGTGGTAAAAGTACTACAGTCACTACAATCTAAACCTGTGGTTCTCAACATGAGGGGCAGGCAACTCCAGGAGGTCATGAAATAACTTAGAAGACATTAATATATATGTTAACGTATCTCGAAATTGCATTTTTGAAAAGTCTGACACTGCTCTCTTCCTGGAAAGTGTGGGAGCACATAAAGCCAATAAAATGTGAACAGAGAGTTTGGGGCAACTAAGTCAACAAAACCTGTAGGTCTTCTGTACTTATTTGAACTTGTGTTAACTTTCAAAACTTAAACAATGAGCTGGGAGAGGATCTTTTGATTTAAGGGTGCTGTCGTCACGCAGCAGGAGTAACACTGGAGTCTCTCTGCTGCCAAAGGCTCAAACATACATTTTCCTAAGAAGTAATTAAAGTATTAAAACCATATTCAAAGAGAGTCTGGAGCCAAACAGATTGAGAACCGTCCTGTTCTACATGTAAACTCCTGCAGGAATGAAGATGAAGAACTAACTGTTTATCTATAACTACTTCTTCTTCTTCTTTACCTCCTTGGTGTTGGGAAGCTGCCGGAGCGATGGAGGGAAAGGCCCAGAGGATCATGGGAGAATGAGCCGAAACACAAGGAGGAAGCAGACAGACAGATGAAGGTGAAGTGACGATGATGATGATAATGAAGATGATTGTACAGTATGTCGATTTAAAGGAGTAGTTCGCTTTTAAATCAACATGAAAATGTAGAAAAAGGTTTTATTACTTCATATCTGATACAATTAGGGAAGATGCTTAAATGCTTATGTGAATCCCTAGTATAAACAATGAACTGCTCCTTTAAGCTCTCTGATTGGCCGGCTCGGCTCACCACAGTGTCCATGTAGGCTTCCGTCCAAATGATGTCATGGTCGTGGTTGATGACCATTGGTCGGCTGAGCACGTGCAGGTACTCCATGACGTTCTCCTGCACGTCGGCCAGCGTGGAGATGTGGGTGTAGTAACCTGAGAAAACACACAGACACACACAGTATATGACTGCATGTATGCAAAGAAACACAGGTGAACACACACACACACACACACACACTGACCGCTGACCTTTGTTGTTGCAGGCGATCCACTTGGTGTTTTGAGCGAAGGTCATCTCTCTGCCGATCAGGTAGGTGAAGACTCGCACCTGAACAGAGAAACACACCTGTTTACACCCGGCTGTGTGTGTTGTGGCAGGATTTGGTGCTTCCAGCTATGGTTGAATGTTTTCTCGTGGTATTAAATTACTTACTTTCTAAACTTATCATGTTTTTGGATTAGAAAATGGTGCGTATTCTTATTTTTGTTGTGTTACATCCCCCCACAGGTGGAGGTGTATCTGATGAAATGTGTTCAAATGTGCTGTGTTGGTCCTCGGGCTCTGTGGGTCTCAGCTCTAGCTCCTCCTCCTCCTCCCTTGTGCTATTGGCTGGTCAATCTGGGGAGCCAATCATGGTCCGTCTGGGGGTATATAAAGGCTGAGGAGCTGCACTTCAAGGCCTCTTACACCCAGAGTGTTTGTGTATTGTGAGCTATTTTGTCAGGACTTGGTTCACAGCTCCTTTGTATGTTGTCGGATTAATGTCAGAAAGGAAGTGATTTCGCTGTTAGATCAGATAATCAATTAGTTAAGGAAGTTTTTTGTATCTTAACGTCTACCTTTAACTCCTTCCCAGCTGCTATTCTTGTTACATTCCCTTTTCTCCTGTTTTTCTTTGTGTTGATAGGGAGTTGAGGGTTGTAACTTTTTGGGTAGTTTTAGTATTGTGATTTTATTTCTACTCAGGGCTGGTTGGTTTGTTATTTTGGCCAGGTTCTCCCTGATGCTACATCTATATCTATATCTTTTCTATATCTGGCAATAAAAGATTGAAATACTGAACAAACTGACTCCAGGTATTCTTCATCTACTTTTATGTTACTCTCCTCTCCTCTCCCCTTTGTAACAGCTGTCAGTCTTTAAAGTCACTATGTGTAGATTGTTTCTGTAATTATGGCATCTTTTTTTAATTTGAGTATATTTTTTTGATGATCACCAGACGTACACTGTTATAATTAAAGCTTTTAACCAATAACCATGAGCTCCTGACCTTCCTCCAGATTCTGCCTCATTGACCCGTTTCTTGAGGTAACAAGTTGAGCTTCAATAGCAGTCATAGAACAAACTATTCCTGATGATGTATGTCCATCTTTTTTTATTGCTGTTCTGAAGTTTTTTTTAATGTATTCAGGGGCATGAAAGAAGAACCCGTCACATGTGCAGTAGGCATTTTTGGTGAGGGGTTCGTCCAGCTGTTTGGGTTGTTTAAGGTACAGGAGTTTTGTTCCAGGACATTTACTTTCAAAGTTTTTCTGCACTTCTGCCTTACTGACATTATTCCAACTGAATTTTGCCATTTAAGCATGAAATTAACTGGATCAGTAATAACTGCACTTTGTGATAACACACAGTAGTAGGTCTTCAGTAAATGTGCACACAAACATACAGGCATGCTCATGCTAAAAATGCACAGTTCCAGCAGTTCATTTCATTGGTGAAGGGGAGTGTATTTTGCCAGGAAATCCCAGTTAATCTGGGGGGTCTCCTTTTCTGGGCCTCAGCCCTGGTTCTCACCCTGCGATCAGGCCAGTTGAACTCCTCAAAGACAGACTCAAAGTCCTCCATGGCTCCGTCTGTGATCAGCATGATGGCCTGGTTACACATGCTGCCCTGACCGTTCACCCTCGCCTGCACACAAACACACAACAACTGCAAAAGACTCCAGTCCACTTCATTCAAAACACAATATAAGAACCAGCTATACTCTTGCAGCGAATACAGTGTCTGCATCACATTCAGTTCAGGACTTGAGTCCTGCAGCCTTGAGTTTTTCTGATTTATTCTTAGAGTTAGTGTCAAGGCTGGATTACCAGCCAGGCAAAGCGGGGACAGTCCTAGAGCCACAGAAACCCAGGTTCACTGTCTGTCAGCTGGTTTTAGTAACTGCAAATATGTTACAAATATTCTATGGTGTACTGTCCACATATATACACCACACATCGTCTCAAGTTAAACGCTCTGTAAACTGCTGAGTCAACAGCAACAGTGGTAACAAATTAAGTTCGTATTTTACAAAAGTAATCACACAGAGCTTTAAAGTCGTATTTTGTTTGTTTAATAGTTTAGTTTCATTTTGTGCCGTCAGTCTTTTTGCTCCTGTGATCATTAAGAGACACAAACCTCATTGAGGATTTTGAAGGATTCCTTCATAGCGTTCTTGATCTTCGCTTCTCCTTTAACATGCAGGTCCTCCACCAGCAGCTTAAAGTGCTGAGAGAGAGAGATTTCCTACATCAACAGATTGTATTGTAATGACATGAAGATGGTTGTATTTGTCCAGGTTTTAAGGTATTTGGCCTCCCACACACAATGGAGGTGAATGGAATTTATATTGTGGTTCAAAAAGTACTGAAAAATATCATTTGTAAAATTCAACAGCAGTGTGTCTTTCCAGAAACAATGTCCTGGTTACTCTGGACAATCACAGACGTCACTGTGACAGTTTTTCTTCAATAGAAAGTAGTCCCAGTGGGTGAACAGGCCCTGTTAACCCTAAAACCAAGTCTTTCCTTTAAAGAAGTTAGGACTAGACAGGACAAAATGTCTTCACTTTCCAAAAACATGCTCTCACTCTAAAGGTCTCGAACTCATGTCGGTCCTCACAAAGATAAAAGTAGCTTAAGGTCGACTTGTGCCAAGAAGGAGGCCAAGAGGTTGATCTGACAGTGACGTTGAGGGTATTCCTCTGTGTGTGTGTGTGTGTGTGTGTGTGTGTGTGTTGGCTGCCACGTCAGCTCTTTAAGCCTCCATGAAGCACATAATGGTCTTACCTCTCTGTTGTCCAAGTCGGCCTGGACCAGAGTTCCTCTGAAGCACGGCTCCACGTACCGAACATAGTCAGTGTACTGCACACAGGAGGAGACAGGTTCATTAGCAACTAGCAGTCGCTGGTTCAAATCCCTGGACCAGTAACAGCACCTGAGCCTTCATACTGCCAGTCACAAGCAGGACCAGAACCTCTCAGTGCATGTAATGTAGTGGTAGAATGTAACTAAGTACATTTACTCAAGTACTGTACTTGAGGTACTAATTTGAGGTACTTGTACGTTACTATTTCCAACTTCGACTCCGCTACATCTCAGAGGGAAATATTGTGCTTTTTGCTTCACTACATTAATCTGAGGGCTTTAGTTACTTTACAGATTAAGATTTTTGCACACAAAACATACAAAGAGCTTTTAAAATATGTTCATTAACTAAATTAAACTACCCAACAGTTTATTCAAGTACAGCTGAAATGATTAGTCGATTAATTAAGCAGTCGATTCACAGAAAATGAATTGCCAACTGTCATTTTTCGTGTAAAATCACTTCCTGGCTGCAGCTTCTCAGATGTGCAGATTTTCTGCTTTTCCTCTGAACGACTGTAATAACTGTAATGTTTGTTAATAACGTCGAGCTTTGGACTGTCGGTCGGACACAACGTCACGGTGAAGGCGTCACTTTGGGCTCTGGGTCGACGTTTCTCATGGTTTTCACAAGTTTCACAAGCCGAACAATCGATCGATCGATCAATGGATGGACGGAGAAAAGAATCAGCAGATGGATCCAGAATGAAAAGCATCATCAGCTGCAGTCCGATACAAACCGGTTCAACATGAGCTCCAGCTCCACCAGCTGCAGCAGCAACATCCTGCTTTACATTAATGCACGAGGAATAATAACCTGATGATAGAATATATAACAGCACAGCAGCCACAGGGACGCTGCACTGCTTTAATACTTTAAGCACTTTTTCCTGATCACACTCAGACTTTTACTTTCAATGCAGAACTTTTACTTAAACAGAGTATTTTAACAGTGTGGTGTTAGTACTTGGATCTGAATACACGTATGCGACACTGCGTTTGGCCGTTGAAATACGTGTGTGTGTGTTTTTCTCACAGCGATGACGTTGACGAAGTCGTTCTCTCCCAGTGTGTCCAGGATGGTGTTGATGGTGTGTTTGGCGATGGTCATCTTCAGCCCCTTCATGCTGCCGCTGATGTCCACCATGATGATGATGTCCTTCGGAGACGTGGCTGCCTGGATGTACCTGAACACAGGACGACGGAAGACACTCACTGATTATTTATTGCATTTATTAAGCAAAGCGAATGCCGAGACAGACTTCCCTCTCACTATGGGATTCCACAATGGCCAACATCAAACACATAAGCCATTATGAAATGAATAAATACAGTCAAATATTTAAAATGTCCCTTTTCATTCCAGTGGTGCTGTCACCAGTCCTCGCCTCCCTCACCTCAACCAATCACACGCTGCTCAGCAACTGTCCCTAACATAAATAATGCCACTATGAAATAAAAACTGGCTTTTAAAAAACTGGTGCACAAGAAAGTTTGAACTTCTGCACACTGTCTCCGCTATTGACCTTCGTCAGGCATCAAACTGTCAACATGAAACATATTTATACTAAAGTAACAAACAACTGAGACAACTACATCATCAATAATAGATTCAAAACATTATTATTTTGCGTTTTTTTATGTCTCCTTCGCCCCTTTATACCAGCTGTGCATCAAACAGAGCTTCATTTCAAATTAATATTGATATAAAATAAAGAACTCCAATGAAACTATGAAAATAACAATTATTTAAAAAATAAAGATCATTTATTTGTGTTTTATTTTACAATTAATTGGTTCATATTTATTGTATTTATTAATTCATATCGCTATTGACTAAAAACACTAAACATCTCTGACAAAAACAAACCATTATGAAGTGTTATTTCAAATATTATGAACTTTAACCAAATCCTGAAATGGAAAATGTATCACATTACAAACAGTCGTACATACAGGAGTGTTTATGAATGTGTCTGATATTAACAGCTCATAATAGATTATTTAAAGAAGCAATCCTTAATTTTGTGTGATCATATTACATTTGAACTACATCCACTGACATAAGTGAGTTCAATCAGCATTTTGTTTGTTTCTAAACGGATCAGATTTGACAGTATATGCCCGTTACTCGACATTATTGATATAAACAAGTAAAAACGTGTCACCCTGAGTTGCGGTTTTCTCCCAGCAGACGCATGCTGCAGCTTTCGCAGCTCAGCTGCAGTAATGCAGCGTGACGAGGCGTTCGGGGACATATGCAGCTCTCTGGTATTATTTAGAAATGCATGAACAGTCACATATGGTGCCATGTGGGCCGCAGTGACCCGGCTAAGGAGCAGCTTATCGTCTTTTCCAGAGGATCAGGACTCTGGCTGGCCGCTGCTCAGCCGACACACAACCAGCAGCACGAGCGCCTCGGACTGACTGAAGCTCAGCGTTACACAGGGATTTTCTCCTTTTTTTATTGTACTCATTTCTCTTGTTATGTGGTAAATAGACAGAGGGTGGACAAAATACCAGAAACACTTAACAACATCAGTTTAGGGAGGTTTTTAATGTCCGAGGTGTTGACTCAACTTGATGGTCATTTTTGAGGTTGTAGTTTGTAATTTGTGGTATAAATATCATGTCAAGTGTCTTTCAGTCGGTGTTTGTGCGGGTTTACTTACTTTAATCACTGTTCCTCTTTGCAAATGCAGTTTTCCTGCAATTTTAGAGACTTTTCTTCTTCCCACGCTATGAAAGTGTGGCCCTTTACACTTATACTACTGCCATACTTATACTATACTTCCTGGTCCTGTACATACATATTCTACTGCACTGGCTCCACCTGTTTATTTACCTGGTTACACCTGTTTACATCTGAGTATATATATTTATTTTACTACCTGTTTATAAGGTGTTTATCCATCTCGTATGTGTGTGTGTGTGTGTATATATATATATATATTTTTTTTTTTATGTGCATACCTGTCTACAACCTGTTCTTGTTATGTATATAAATTAACTACATTACTGCACAACCTGTTTACATTACAGTTTATACATTTTACTCGTACTGTACCTGTCTACCACAGTATTATATTATATTTTATTCCTATATTTTAGCTGCTGCACTATTTTATGTCTTAGATTCTAAATATATTTTATTTACGTGACTTTTTTTATACATATCTTCACTGTAATTGTTGTTGACAATAAAGAACTTGAACTTTGTGACTGATATATTTTCAGGCAGACGCATCTTTTGTACCAAAAAGATTTGTCTATTTTAACATGCTGAGTATCAACAAACAGAGAATGGCAAGTTGTAGTTGTCTTCTGTAAAACCTATAAATAGACAAATTCACAGCATCATCTAGTTGCTTCCAGCCTCTTCTGTTACTGGACTTTATGTCCCTGTTTCCAGCTCTGCTGGCGAGCTGACACCTTTATCAACACACTAAACTTAGCAACCCATCTGTCTGCGTGTTTACAGCAGACCAGATAAGTACTGAATATAATTTACATATGTGAACAAACCTAGTTCAATGAGTTCCTTCAAACACGACGTCAAAGCTGACACCTCCACCAGCTTCATATAATTCCAGCAGAGCACGTCACTGGTTGTTTAAAAAAGTGTCCTCTTGCGTGAATAATGAAAGTTTTCTCTCAGAGGTAAAGGAAACGTGAAAAACACTACCAGTCTCTACAGCCATGCTAGCAGCTCTGTGAGGTTGTACTTTATGCTAACGTCGGCATGCTAACATGCTCACAATGACAACATGCTGATGATTAGCTGGTATAATGTTCAGAATGCGTGTTAGCATGCTAACATTTGCCAATTAGCAGTAAACACAAAGTAGAGCTGAGGTTGATGGGAATGTTATTAGTTCAGCCCCCCCCCAGCCGACAGCTGACTTGACTTTTGCGGGTATTTGGTCATGAACCAAAGTATTAACAAATTGAAATTTTGACCTGATGATGGAACTAGATGAAAAGTCAGAGGATCACCAAAGTCAGGGGATTACCTATTAAATCATGTATTCAATTTCATGATAATCCATCCAATAACTGTTGAGATATTTCCGTCCGTGTGTGCAAAGTGCTGGATTGATCGACTGCATTGTCATTTTACTGTTTACATAGGAGAGCTTGTTGGTGGACTGAACTCACCAGTTTCTGTTCCTGCAGTCAAAAGCCGCCACACCGTTGGAGTCTGGAGTCCATTTAATACCTGAGGGAGACACACGGAGTCAGTTCACAGCACCTTTACCTTTCTGATACTGATAATAGTATTGCCCACAGTTAACCTGGAAACATTTCAACAGATTATGTAGACTATAAATTAGAAATATACCGTGGATCCACGAATAGTGCTATTAAGGGGAGTTTCATTTTGTTCTTTCTCACGATATATCCGACGATAGAACGATGTCATTACCGCTTTATGCAAATACGGTTTAAAACTATATGATTGGCTGTATGAAAACAAGTTCTCATCCACATACACTGAGAACTAACAGTGTTCGGATTGGTTAATGCAAAGACAGGGGGCGCCATCATTAAAAACCAAACAAATGTACATTTCTCTCTTTTGGTTTCAAATGTTTTCTCAGAGGAGAGCAGAGTAGATTTGCTGCTGTAGCAGGAAAAAATCACGCATTTCAGTCGGACAAAAATCAGCTAACTCAAGAGATGAATCTGAAACTCACCGGGGTAGATTCTGAAGAAACCGGTGGAGCTGCCGAAGTACTGCCAGGTGAGCGTCGGATCCTTCTGGAAGTTACTGATGAAGACGTCGTTTAACGCCTCAGAGTTGTAGATGGCATTGAGGATGTTGGGATCTGCACACAGAGGGCAGAAACATCCCGAGTCAGACCCGAGGGCAAAGCTAAACCTCACAGGCGCTGCTGTGTACTGAAGAAACGGTCCCAGAAGGAACCTGTTCACAGACATAAAGGACGACCTCTGACCTTTGTTGTAGACGTTGGTGGGAATCTGGATGTCGCTCAGCTGCGTGTTCACCAGCAGTTTGTTGAAGTGTTCGTTCTCCTCCAGGGGAAACTCGCCGCCCAGCTCCACGTTGTTCCCGTCCTCGTCCACCGTGTTGATCAGCATGGAGTTGTAGTAATCAAACTGAGAGGAGACAGGAAGAGGTTTGACTTGTAGAGAAACGTTAGAGAAAGGCTTGAGTTCTCACAATAAACCACCTTAAATAACCTGAAGACATTACAACAAGGTGCCTCTCCAAAATTAAATGTTCAGAATTTTCAAATATAATTAATTTGGCTTTCATTCACATTTAGATTAGAGGCACCTTTCACTTGAATATATTCACTTAATATTCAGCTGTTAAAAAGTATTTTTATTTATATTTTGCTGAGTTGATTTTACTCTGAAAGTTTGACTAGAATTGTTAAAACTGGAAAATCTAAAAATGAAAGTTACTTGTTTTTTTACATTTGGAGAGATTTTTCAATTTGAGGATTGTTCAGTTTGTATTTTGACAAATGGAGACTTGTTGCTGTTTCATTGCAATTTAAAAAAAGACCTTTTGAGTGATTATCAATGGAAAGGTACTTCAGTTTTACTGTATTCTGTAAAAAAAAGTGTTATTTCGCCTAAAATCCTTATTATGTACTATACTTTACTTTATTTATAATATTTTTATTCTCATATCAAGTTTAAAACTTATAACAGTTTGATGTATTTTCATGATCCAGAATAGACACTAAATTCTTGACATTTCATATTAATAATCATGTGAAATATGTTATTTAAGTGCTGAATGCAGGCAATTTGCTAATTAGCTCCATTTAGCAGAACATACAGCTTACAGCTACGAGCTGCATATTGAGTCTCATCCTACAAACATCGACTGGACTTCTGGTCGCGGTTCAGAGAATCTGGGTTTGTGTGTGGATGAGCTGAGAGTGCTGACTCGCCAAAAGGAGGATTTACGGCATCAGACTACAAGTTCCATTGATTTCTTGTTTCACATACAACCGATAATATTAAAAAGTTAACTTTTCCTGCATAGCCTAACACTGCAATAAATAACCAAACTGGCTGATTTTCTCACACACGCAACATGCTGTCATAAACAGAAGAGCTCATAGTCAATATTATCTATTATTATTATGTATAAGTGAGGTTGTTTAGCGAGAGACAGAACTGGTCTGAATAAATGAGTAAAGTCTACACTACTGTATACTTTACTGCTGCTTGAATACTCTCTCATAACTGTGCTGTACTTTAACAGGACCTTCATGGCCTCCTGTGTTTTTATTTTCTTCGCTGCAGTGTCGACCCAGTTTCCTCACAGGATCAGGGAAGTTTGACCTAATCTAAATTCAGGTGTCAGCTGAAGCTCTAACGCTTCAATCTGCTGCAGAGTCTGCTGCAGACTGGCCTGCAGTTACCTCTGATCCACACACAGTTAGCATGCTAACGTTAGCATTCAGCTGAGCCAAAGTACACCTGAGCATGACAAATTACAGCTTAGACCAATTAAACGTTTGATGGATTATCTACTTTTTGCAGGTTTCATTTCTCTGCAGGTTTCTTCAGGTTTCAGTGTGGAGTAAAAGAAATAAAAACTAAGGCCTGCCTGAACAGCTGTCCTTTAAAAATCAGCTGGTTAGTTATCAGGACAAAACAAGCGCACCAACCGATAATGAAGCGTTGAATTCATGGTACAGGTCAGCATCCTCTGCAGACTCCGCTAACCTCTGAGGCGAGAAACAGACAAGAAGAATGACTTTAAGAGTTGTACGGAGTGCAATGGGGAATAAAAACAACTTGTACCAAGCGAAGGATAATCTGCCTGTGTGGACTGTTAACATCCTGTAATGCAGTGGTTCCCAACCTTTTTGGATTGTGACCCCGTGAAATTAAGTAATCATCATCATCATCATCATCACAGGTTACGTAAGACCAAGAGCTGTGAGCAACCAAAGCAGTTAAACCCTTAAAACCCTCTCAGATTGTTTCATTTGAATCATTTTTAGAGCCAGTATTTCACAAAAAAAAGAAATTAGAGAGAGAGGAACAATCACACTCTGACAGAATGACGCTCCACCGATTCTACACATCAGTCACTTAGTTATGGTTGTATAATGTCTTCTGTGTCTCTGGAGGAGAAAACAACCCTGATGATGTCACAGTGATGTCATCAGGGTTATCAGATTGGGCTTGGAGACTATACATTTATACCAGAAAGTCTGTTTCACAGACTGGACGCGTGGAGTTTCAAAGAGGAAGAAGAAAGAAAAGAAGAGTCTGATCCATACTGGGAGCTAAAAGTCAGGAAAGTTTGGCATCTGCTCCGTTTTTAATCTGGCAAGTCCCCCAACTTCATGGATGTGAAGCACTTTAATGGATTTAATATTAGCAGCTGATATACTGCTCTGGTCTATGCAGCATCCCATCCTGTACACCACATTTGGACTGAAGAAGCCTCTTTGTCCTCACCTTCACCGACTTCATCTTGCTTCCCAACATTCGCTCGATTTCATCAGAGTATTCCTTCACCAAGTCGTCTCCGTTCACCTCCACGATCTTAACGATGGACTCGACATCTTTCAGTTTCTGAAAAGGAAAACAAAAACAGATTTTGAACAGCTAGCTTCAAGGCTACATAAACACGTTTGTATTCGCATGCTAAACTTCGGGAACTACTGTTTCTCTGTTGTTCGTGTTCTTAAACCAAATAATCTGGTGGTGCCAAATCCACGAACAAAGAGTTTGACGAGAACTGTTCTTTATCCACCAACAGCAGACAGACCAAAAGTAGATTTGCTTTCAAAATGTCACTAAGACAAAAAATGATCCATCTCACATACAAGGTACTTTAGTTTTTGCTGTTTTGTTTTTTATTTTCTTCTGGTTGCTGTGTATTTGTGACCATTTTGCTGCTATTGTTTATTGTTTCATATGTAGAGTTAAATCATTTATTTTCTGATCTTTATATTTGGCTTGTTTTGCCTTCTCATGTTTTATTGACACTGTGGGATTTTAAATTGTTAACGTGTGGAGCCCGGGAAGACCAGCAACTGCTTTGTGGAAGCCGATAAACCGACGCATATAAAGAATAATGATCTTTAATAAACACGGACAAACTCACGGTTTGTGTCATCATTATTAAACTGAGTAAATGGGTCTCAGAAAATGATTTGCCAACGAGTTATGAAGCAAAATCTCTTGTTTATAGCATCTTTATCAATCCAGGCGGTAATCTTGATTTGATCTGCTTCACATCAGGATGTTTCCACACAGTAATCGAAACAGGTGAAACTGATTTAATGCTGTTGGCAGGTTGGTTTGTTTTGAACAGATCATTCAGACTGAGAGACTCACTCTCAGATTAAATCAACTGCTGTGATGTGGAGATGCGTGTGGTTGGTTGTTTTTTTTTTACAGCGAGGCTCTCTGAGGTAATCAGGTCACTTTCTCTGGATCAAGGAGCTCGAGGTGGATCAGCCAGCTGAGAGCGAGGAGGGACAGCCCAGTCGGGTTATTTACACTCTGAATCACTCGATTAAGTCATTCACTAATTCCAATTAGTCCAAGCAACCCACGAACTGAGGCGAATACGTGAGCACATGTAGTGTTACCTCAGCGGATGTCTCCTGTCTGATCTGCATCCATTCACACAGAAAACTCAACACCCGGGACTTTACGTTGGACTGATGCAGGTTTTTCCCGGCTGATAAATCTGCTATTTTTGGATTGAAGCTGCTGACGGCTGATATTTGTAGAAGAAATACTTTTTTTTTTTTTTTTTTTCAAATGAAACGTTCTGCAGAAACAAACTAATTACATGGCTCCTGTACATGTAGGCTCACACAGACGAGGAGCACGTTCAGCCACAGACTCATCCCTCCTCAGCCAGTCCAGTATCCATAAACACAACCAAGGCTTGTCCCCCACATGAGAACTTTAAGACCTGCACTGTCTGTTGCTTAGTTTGGACCTTAAACTACTGAATCCTGCATGTACTCTGGCGCACTTTGCACATGGACTCATATTTTCATTCATTCATAGACTGTACATATGTCCAGTGCAGATATCCAGGGCTCAGTGTTTTACTTTATTTTATTTATGTTTTTTATTATCTTGGTTTGGTTCTGTACTCTTACTCCGTCCCTCTGCTGCTATGACACCTGAATAAAGGTTTATCTTATCGTACCCGTACCTTTCTGAGGGGATGTGAAGCCTCCAGAAATTAGACTCGATTGGAAAGCAAGAATCCCTCCCAAATGTTAAATATGCAGACGAGGCCTGCTTCATTTTTGCTGGTTGTCAAACAGAAAATAATATTTCTGTCTCTCTGACATAAATACAGCAAAGCCCACAGCGATGTTGTGTTGAAATACACTCAGTTTAGAGAAGTGAGCTTGTTTTTGTGTGTGTGTTATAGTTGGTGATGTCAGTTGAGCTTCTTACTTTGAGCAACGGGGTCCGACATGAACGCAAGATTTTCTGCCAGAGTGACAACAGTTTTGGTTACATAAAGAATCTTTTAATACTGAGTTCGATCTGATACTTATATTTAACTAAATGTAGATTAATTACGCATCTGACACATTAAAATCACAGCTGTTACCTACTAAATCTGACACACCTGCGGCTACTTGATCCAAATACTGACGGTCTTGATTCATAAATATTACGATCCGCTAGAGAGATGTATCACTCGTGTTACAGAGTGATGCTTCTTCCATTACAAAAGGTCTTTGGCTGAATACAGACACCGGCTGTAGAGAGCACTTAAACCAGACAACAGCCAAGTTTAACGTTGGCCTGCCATCAACTTACTTATGGGATTAACATTAACTCGTGACAGCCGATATAACCTGCCGCCGGCGACGTTTGGCATTTTAGCGGAGTGTTTTGTACACTTGTCTTCGAATAAGAAAAAATAAGAGTTAGAGTCAGAGTTTAGCAAACTCGTCTAACGTTATTTTGCCACTCAGCGGTGTGCCCAAATAATTGTTTATATTCGCACACTCTAATTTCCCCTGGCATGCGAGCAAACTGCTGCACTGTAGTGCCCGACTGTCGTAAACGAGAGGCTGAGGTGGACAAAGCAGCAGCGTTCAATAAAGAAAGGATCGGATTTTGATCAGATTCTACAATATGCCCGGATTGGCCCCCGATGTGATCCTCAGGATCGGGACATCTCTAGTTTTGGTTATTTCGCATGAGAGATTTCTGTATTTTAGTTTTGCCTGTGCTCTTCTCACAAATTCTCTCATCCACAACAAGAGAAAACACACATGAAAACAACTACATGGAACCAGAAAGTCCAAAAAATAACATAATCACAAGTTATTATAGTTACAGTATAATATAGTTATTATGTGGATTTACTTTCTTTACAGACGTGTTTCTGATACTACTCTGTTAACTACAGGAGGTGGTTGTGTGTTTGGAAGCAGACAAACTGCAGACTGCCTGTGATAAATCTAAATCTGACAGATAAATGGATGAATGTCTAAAATCAGAACAGGCCACAAATCCTGACGCCGGTAAAGAGGGCTCGGTCCTCAATCTGGGCATTACCATGATCCCTGTGTGTGAGTGTGTGTGTGTGTGTGTGTGCGCGCTACCTGGTAAACACACATAAATACACCGACGCAGACGGACGCTATCACACACACTCACTCACAAACACAGACAAACTGGGAACAGAGAGCAACAGGGAGTGCTCTCTGTTCCCAGTTCAAACCAGTCTGGTGGCATTTGGACCAGTTTGAGGTTCGGCTGCATCTCGTTAGTTTCTTTTGCTTTTATCAGTAAAAAATTACATCATATCGTTTGAGTCCTCATAGTGACTGCTTTCATATTTTCAAAGAAAATTTCCCCACAAAGCTATTAAACAGATATATTTTTCTGTATTATGGTGAAATCCATCAAAGAAGAAGAAACAGAGACCAGAGACCCACAGGAACAGGAAACACTTTAGCTGGGGTCTGATTTCTCTTTTTCTAGACTAAAGGAAATCCAACTCTCTCTGGCTCGATGAAACGAGATTTTATTTTATTTTTTTTAAACCTTTATTTATTCAGGGAAGATTCACCGAGACGAAGCCCCTCTTTTGCAGGAACGCCCTGATCACACTCGCACAGTTACAGTCATTCACGCCTGGAAGCTGCCCAGGACGACCACAGTCTGATCCGCTGGCCGCGGAGCAGATCCACAGAAGCGGTTGGGGTTAAGGGCCTTGCTCCAGCTTTTTTCACTTTCCCCACCCAGATTTATCCTGCCGGTCCGGGGATTAAACCGATGACCTCCCAGTCACAAGCTCGCTTCTCTAACCTTTGGGCCACCACTGCCCCACATCTCTTCCTGACTGATGCTGACTGGCATTTCGACAACTTTAAGACTCCTTCAATGTTTCTCAACACAGAAACACTGGAGTCTCACAGATAATGTATGTAATGATTAGTTTATGAGAAATCATCGTTTTCTGTCAGTTTGAGAAGAACGGTGGCTCTAATTACTACAATACCCATGAGCCTTGGCTGCGGATGCTATGGAGAAGAAACCAGTCATGCGGTTCAGAGCAGTAGTGATATCAGGAAGCACAAATGCGACCAAAACTGACCCAGAATCTGAAAGTAAATTAATTTAAGCTGCAGATTATGTTATCAAATTTCTCAGCGCCGTAATCTTTAGCTTCAGCTTGCCGATAGCGGCGCACATAACAGAATTTAAAACCCTGCGACCGGATGCTTGTTAATGACTTCTCGTCTTCTGTTTTTCTATTTCAGTTTTTAGGACTTTTTAACCAAAGAACCAGATATTTTAACACAATTGCTCATCAAACTCTGCGTCCTCTTTTAAATCTCTTCTTAAAACTCACTTTTATCTTGTGGCTTTTTCTGAACTGATGGTATCTATTGTAATTGTTCAAATTATTTTATCTTGTTTTACATTTTATGTTTTGGATTCACTTTCATTATTGTTTTTACGGCAAAGCTCTTTGTAACTTGTAACGTTTTGAAAGGTGCTATATAAATAAAGTTATTATTATTGTTATCTTTTGTACTGATGATTGATTAAGTTTGATGTCCATCAAAGCCTTGAAGAGCTCCATCTAACATCATCTATGTCAAAAATTATTAAGATTTTCACTTCAGGAATCAGGGGCGCCCAAAACTTTTCTCCTCCAACTTCACAACTCTATTGGTTCTTGGCCTGACAAGTGGCATTCTGGGAAATGTACCATGTGACCATTCGTAAGAACACTTCTGCCAACACTCAGACATCAATGAAGCATACAACAACAACCTGTTTTGGAGAATATCAGGTCCTGTGTGTTCACAGCTGAGGTTCAAAAACATGTAAATCACACAACTCTTTTACAGAACACCTCCAGGAATGAGTCCAACATTCAAGATCGATGTGATCAACAGGATTTTTACTTTAAACCTCCCGTTTACAAGAAATGTGTGTCACTGATTTTGCCTTCATTTACCTTCTGCAGCAGCAGAGAGCCGGAGTATTTGGTGGAGAACTCTCGAAGCTCAACAGAGAACACAGACGCCCACTGCTGCACCCTGAAACACAGACAGACAAGGAGTTAACGAGAGACCGTTCGCTTACATTTCAGCGTGCAGCCCTGTGTTGTTGAATGGCAAATAAATGAACAGCATGAAGGATAAAATCTGCAGGACTCAGGTCACAAGAATACAACATCATTATTATCTGTAGTGGTGGTCAGCATGTACACAATGAAGAAAGGTTGCATAAATAATCTCGAAAGTCTGTCTACTGTACATACTGTAAATAATTCATATTGTGGTAGTTAAACATTTGACCTGTCCCACGTGTATGATAAAAATCTAGAAAGGCATCTTCTGGTAACACATAGCATGAACCGCCCACCTCCGACCTCTGACCTCCACACATCCCAGCCAGAGTGCAGACAGACTTACAGTGGTGTTAAATGAAGACTTTGGCGTGGCCTAGTCAAAGTCCTGACCTGAATCCTATTGAGATGCTGTGGCATGACCTTTAAAAGGCAGTTCATGCTCGAAAACCCTCCAATGTGGCAGAATTACAACAATTCTGCAAAGTGGGCCAACATTCCTCCACAGCGCTGTAAAAGACTCACTGCAACTTATCGCAAACTCTTGATTGCAGTTGTTGCTGCTAAGGGTGGAGCAACCAGTTATTAGGTTTAGGGGGCAATCACTATTTCACACAGGGCCATGTAGGTTTGGATTTTGTTTTCCCTTAATAATAACAACCTTCATTTAAAAACTGCATTTTGTGTTTACTTGTGTTATCTTTGACTAAAATTTAAATTTGTTTGATGATCTGAAACATTTAAGTGTGACAAACATGCAAAAAAATAAATCAGGAAGGGGGCAAACACTTTTTCACACCACTGTACATCCAAACCAGTTAAATACGAAGAACAAGTGGAAACACGGAGACTTTAGTCTTTACAGCCTCTGGATTGTTTGAACCTGATTGGATTAAATGCTTTGAGGTTTTAAGTTGCACCTTTTCTTAACATGAATCTGCACACTGAGGCTTATGGAAGCAAGTTCAATAAAACAACAAAGCCCTGTTTGCTGAGACGGGGCCAATTTGTGTCAAACCACAAAAAATAGCAGTAGTCGTAACAGTTAAGAGTAGTGCTGTAGTAAAAATTGCAGTAGAAATGGTCATAGTAGGAGTAAAGTGATTGTAGTAGTAATATAAATACTTGTGAATAGAGGTGAATAGCAAGGATAGTAGGAAATACAGTGACATGGTCATAGTAATAGCAGTAGTATGCTCTCTGCAATACTTGACATAATTGTGCAATATTCTGTGTTAATACTGCTGTGCAATATACTCTTCAGTTGAATTTATAGATATTTATTCATACTTCTATTACTGCTGTGCCATAGCCACCGTCTCATTATAATCTTAATAAGCTACACTTAACTCGACAGTTCATGCACTGTTACTTTATACCGTATTATTATCATCAACCGGTAAACCCACTTTGTACTTCACACTTATTTTATTTTATACTTATACCCACTTGGTACTTAATTAATCTGACCTGTATTATAGTGTATTCGGGGATCAATAAAGTGTTTCTGATTCTGATTACTATCAACAGTATTTATAAAAACAATGGCACTAGGGATGTCACCATCATGGTTAAGGATCTCACAATTTAATAAACAGTTTATTTTTTCCTAATTAATATCATCTGTGTGTAATTCTTACACATATCTCAGGGGTTTTTCTTTATTCTTAATATTATTATTATTTACTGTGTTTATATTTCTTTTTTTTTTTTACATAAAAGTTTCCTTATATGTGAAATTTCTCTTTCATGTCATCACCTTGGCATTGTTGTTTGTTAATGTGCTGAGTTTAATAAAGTTCTATGACTTAAAAAAAACAATAAAATAAAACAAAAACTAAATAATAAACGTAAATAGTAAATATATCTATATATATATTTACAAACAGCCAGTGAAGCTCTTGTACACACAGTGAACTGTGTGTATGTGTGTAAACAGTGTGTTTGTTGGACGCATCGCTTTGAGTTTGGTTGTCTGTTGCCGTGGTGACGCTCTGCAGCAGCGGTGAGTTACAGCAGAAAAAGGCCGTTAAATATGACAGTGATGCAAGAGATTTAGATAATCTGTTCTTCATCTGGGTCACAGCAGAGAGCTGCAGGTGTCTGCTCCGCACAAACTACAACACAAAAGCACAGCACACACAGCTGCAGGCAGTGTTTGAACTACAGCGGAGCCACAGGGGACCTGAAAGCAACAAAAAATCCATTTATATTATATCATCTCTGATCTCTGAATACTGAAAGGATATATCTGCACACCTGAACGCGTGTCAGGACCGTCAGAGGGCGGCACAGTTTAACTTTCAACACCTTCCCAGTTAGTCGCAAAGTTCTCCTCAGGCTCAGGCGTTGCTCTTAAACCTACACAGCTCTCATTCCAGTTCCTCTGCCACAATTTCTTAACATTTCTAATCCAAATGTCGTCAGACAGTGTATCTCAGCACACCTGAATGTGTGACAGGTGTGTAAGAGGCCGCTTTATCCCCCTGTTTTCCAGCTTCCCAGTTCCTCACAGGTTGTTTTTTTTTATGCTTCTATACGGCCTCATTACCTCGTTTATCTTCTTAGATATTAGTTATTTATTAAAGCTGGAGTGCGCAACTTTTGTCTCCCCCTTCTGGCAGTGAGAGTAATTACACAAACGCTGTCGGTGCGTGCTGATGATGTATGCCTACAGTGAGCTCGCCCCAGGCTCGTGTTCAGAAATATTTTTAATTTCCACAGTTCCGAGACAATATTATTACATTATTTAAGTAGAGAAAATGTAATAGCTACGGAGCCTACTCCAAATACTGTACCAGCCTGTCCGAGAGCAGTAACGTGTCTCTCAGCGCTCTGACAAGGAAAAGCTAAAGCTACGGCAATGGTTATCCCCGTTTTTTTGGCGGGTTTCAGGGCCTTTAATGGCGGATCGCGGTGCTCTCTACATGGCTCTGGGTTGCTCCCCGCTTCTGCTCTGGCAAACTAAATCAAATCCAAACCAAACATTGCTGGTTGGCGTAAAAGGCCTCATTAGCAGTGCGCCAGCGCGGGAATGTCGCCACAGACATCAGATTTAAGCTGTCTCTCAGCGTCTCTGCTACGTATCCGGGGCTGGATGCTCACGTGAATCCAGCTGCCTAGCACGGTGACGTGATTTGGACAGCAGGACTGCTTAGCATTTCCTCACGTGGCGTGAAAGCGACAGTTGGTGGCAGGTAATGCGCCTCTAAGCTGGTTTGCCAGTCGCCACAAAAGAAGAGAGACGAGAAAACATGGAGGAGGAGGGTGAAATTATAAATACAGTTTTTGTTTGTATGGAAGTTCAAAATAAAAGAAGAAACTAATCTAACGTGATGAAGTACGGTACGGTTATTTAAAACCATTTCTTATTTGAATTTACAGAACAATTACTGTACCGTACGGTGATATATAACTTTACCGTGATATAAAATTACATTTCCCGTGATAGAAGATTTTGGCCATATCGCCCAACCCTACTTAACAGGGATAAATAAAGTTGTATTTGAACTGAACAAAACTCGTGTACACTCTCTCACTTACAGTACTGCTGCTTTATTTCATATTTACTTGGTCGTTTACAATCTGCAAGAGTTTTCACCTTTATTGAAGTATTTCTAATCCTAAAATGTGCGTGGCTCTCTGTGCCTGACTATCTTCTGTCAGTAAGGTTCATTACTGATCTAGAAATGTGACAGGATGTGTTTTTATGTATTGTACCTGCAGGGTCAGAGTTCAGGTTTGGGTTTTGTGACATCAGAGGGACATTTGAGGCTGTTTGGGTCGGACATGAGGACAAAATCAAAGCATGGATGTGTCCCCATGAGGACACAGACGCATCCCAGTTACATAAATGTTTAATAAAACGGCTTGAGGGTAAAATGTTTTCACCGCTGAAGATGTCATGTCATTAAGATCATTTTGTTCTTTAAGTATTTTAACAAAGATGAAAATGATCAGAATATTTAGGTCCAGGTGGGAAATAATTACACATACAGGTGAGGGATGAAGACAGCGTGATGTCAGCAGCGAGTTCACACACACACACACACACAACATACACACATCTGCCAATTTACAGCACTGAAGCACGACTGTGTGCGTGTGTGTGTGTGCGCGCTTACTCAGCATGTGTTTAACAACGAACGAGTTTATTGATCCATCTGTTCTTGACATTAATCCTCTCAGTGCAGACACACACACACACACACACACACACACACACACACAGGCTGTGTGTATGTTTAAAAATACATTGTGGGTTTTGGTCCCGTCATCGCTGTGACAGTAAGCTGTCAAAATTATTTTGTTGTTGTACAAAAAAATGCAAAAAGCTGTTCAGAAACAATAAAAACTCCAAAATATTGAGATGTGTGAAACACCTTCCGCCTCTCGCTCTGCTGAGCCCCCTCCCACCGGACGGCCTCACGCCTCGTAGGGCTCGCCCTCCACGGCGTGAGCCTCGCCGCGGCTCGTCCTCAGAGGCAGCTGTGACGGCGTCCAGCAGCGGGATGAGAGGACGGTCCATCCTTACCGACTGCCTCAGCAACACTCTGCTTCGGTGGTGAGGGGCGAGAAACAGCAGAGATTTCTCCGGGAGGGGGACGGCGTATTATTGGACTGTCACACTGGACATGCTCAGCTTTGTGCCAGCGAAAACCGCACGGCACACACACACACACACACACACACACACACACACACACACACCACTGTCCTGTCTCCGTGTGGAGCTGGGACGTGTCTAAAGCCTGAAAACAGAGCCAAGAGGAGGAGCAGAAGTCTAGTCTAGTTTTCTTTCAGACCACTTAAATTACAATATGCTTAAAAGGTTATTATGGAAGTTTTGCACAATGATGCAAAAAGAAAAATTTGCCTACCCCAGCTTTAACATTCCCCAAATATGAGCTGTGTGACTTGAGACCCGGAGCTGCTGTTATTTAGCTGCAGTACAGCACACTGGGGACAGGATTTACAAAATTTAAGATTTAACTGCCCTAACACTGCAGTGGACGGGTTTTTGTTTTTCATTTTTAAATATCTGGAGGGTTATTAAAACAATTCCACGTTGGCTACGTTGGTGTTTGACGAAGAACTGATGGAGAGAGCGAAGTCTGGCTTCTTGTGTAGTTCACATTTACAGGTTTTATCTGTATACCAGCCCAAGGACACAAAGCTGATGAACTCGGGATCGGACCTGTTGTCTTTCAGTTTCAGGACAATCTCTCCAACTGCTGGTCACCCTGAAGCAACAATCCTTCATAAATCCCTCCGTGTGGCCTTCAGCTTTCTACAGATTTACCTTTTAGTCGTTTATCTCACGCTTTTAACAAAAGAGCTCAACAGCAGACAGAGCTTCAAACATCACATCCCACACAAAGATACACTAGTGCTCTTAGTGTGGGATGTGACGTGTAGAGTCAGACCCCACCACGCTGAATCATATTCATTTTACACATGCACAGAGATATCTTTATAGGTTATGAGTTCTGGACTTTAGGAATAAATCAGCTTGTATCGAGCTAATAATGTGATCAGTTATTCAAATTAAGGGGCCCTAATGACGCTTTGGTTAAAAGGTGCAGCTTATGTACCTGCAATTTCTTTCCATCTGTCACCAGTCTCATCTAAAAATGCCCAAAAAAATAAATCCTCCATCAAGATCACCTTCAAAATCTAATCAGCTGATCCTGATCCTGCTGCGGCTGATCTGTCCAACAGATTGAAGCCGACTCGGACTGTAACCTGGACACGCAGACAGACAGACGGAGCGCAGCCATCGCCTCGACAGAAAGACGGCCTAACAGTCAAGATAGTGACGTGATGAAAATCCAACAACCACCACCGGAAACTACAACTCAGAAGGCCCGAGGTCAGGGAGCCCCACTCGGACAGTGAAAGTCACTAAAACAGCATTTTGAGAAAGTCATAATATCTTATTTTAGGATGATTTTTTTTCTTATCCAAAATAAACAATCTCATTAAGCATGATTTGAATTTAAATGTTAAACTTGTTACAAGGTAACATGGATGGAACAAGATGGATAAACCAACATCAGTGCTCTGTGGCCAGAAGAAGAAAAAATCGTACGTTTTATTTATATAGCCCAAAATCACACATTTGCCTCAAAGGACCTCACAATCTGTACAGCATAAGACACCCTCGGATCTGATAAGAAAAATCCCCCAAAAAGCTTTAACGGGGAGGGGGGGTCGCGTGGAAGAGATCTCTCGCTTGCCAAAAATACGAGCAAGCACACACTCCTGGTAGATGATTTTGTAACATGAACGTCATATTTTTACTGTTTACCTGGGGATTGAGGAGACAGAATAAAAATATTGTCGCTGTGAGAACTTGACAGAGTTGTAAAATCCTATCTCACAGTATTAGAAACCGCTGTGCAGAGTTTTGGCGTCTGATAAACCTTCAAACTCACGGATCTGTTACTCAAGCTGGACTTCCTGGATCGTATTTTATCATCTCACCGGTACCTGAAGCAACACGGCCACAACGGCCCAGTGCTGTTTTGGGTCTGAACGCACAGCAAAAATCAGCATCACACTAAACACCCACAAGTCCTCCAAACTAAATGACAAAATGGGTCATTGCCTTCCCAAACGACCCATATGTGCCACCCCATACGGCTAAGGTTTGGTCAACAGGCACGCTTGGTTAAAGGTGGGGTCAGCGATTCTAATTCAATACACTCAAATTCAGCGAAAATCCCCTGACGGTCCGCTAGCTGTCCGTTCAGTGTGAGCGCTGAAAAAAACCCTCCGGTGTTTGCACACAGCCCTGGCTCTGTAAACGGGAAACAAACAAAGAGGCTCGGACCAAACCACACAACACTATTCCAGCCATGATTTGTGTGTCAGGTGACGTTAAAAGACTTGCCCACGTACATTCAGCTGACTTTCTACTTTGCCAAGATCTGCTGTTGTTGTGCTGTTAGCTGTAGCAGCAGCAGAGTTGTGAGCATCGCTGTCTGGAGCTGCTGTGCTGGCTCTGGGAAACCGTCCCGTCCTCTCTGGCTGTTAGCTTAGCAGCAGCAACTGTAGTGACAGTTTGCTAACCCACAACCTAGCTAACGTTAGTTACATTACCTGCTGTGTCGTTGTTCACTCTATATCATGGTATTTGTCATGGTGTTGGATTTCTCCAGAATCGCACACCCAACCTTTAAGGTTAGGACTGATTGCAGTCATGGTTGAGAACAATCATTGACTGATGAAATAGAAACAAACAGCAGACAACCTAGCTTTCCAAGTTACATTGCTTTGTTGAGTCAACCATCACGCCATATCATGGTATTTGTCATGGTGTTGGATTTCTCCGGAATCGCACACCCAACCTTTAAGGTTGCTCCCGACAAACAGCAGCTATATTCACGAAACCGCAGGAGGTCCTTCTCAGGTGAATAGAAACACATTTCAGGCATTTGAACAAACCATCAATTTTGTTGTTTTTCCTTGTGAGGACTGTCTGATAAAAACATAGATTTGTCTTTGTAGGGCAGATTTTCAGAGAATCAGCGGACCAGGGTTTAAATTCCACATCAACAAAAACTGAAACCAGTAATTTTCCTAATTACAATCCACTGTACGCTCCAGTTTTTTTTACTGGCATCTCTTTAGCTCTGTATTTCACAGCAGATGAGACTGGTTTTCAGGGTGTGTTTGTAACCAGGTGACATGGCGGCCTCCGTCCAGGCCTGCAGTGGTCAGTCAGGTGGTGAATGTGGGTCAGGGTAGAAGGTGACCGGGCTGACGGAGGGGGAGCCATGCTGGCACACAGATGGCGATGGAGGAGGGGGCGCGTGTCCTCCAGGAAGCTGCGGCGCTGAACGTCCTGCTGCAGGGAGCCACTGCTGCTCCACTCTAACGCTGCCCGACAGGCTCATGCTAATGAGGTTGTTAGTATGAGCAGCTACAACACGAAGAAAGACAACACCACCACCTGGACTGGCTGAAAGGTGAATTCTGGGAAGTGCAGTTTAAAATGTGGAAAGCAACTCAGATACTACTGAGATGGATTTTAAAACAAGAAAGAATTTGCTTGAGATTCTCGTGATATTCCTCACGCCAAGTTGCTTCAATTAAAAGCTGATTAATCAGCTAGAATTTATTATATTAACTAACTTTAAAATATATTTCTGACAGATTTATATTTTTCTTTTTCTGATTTTTTAGTGTTGTTTTTAATTCTATTTTGCAATTTTAGACATTGCGCAGTTTTGTTGGTGTTTTTAGTTTTTTTATGTTGTTTTAGGTTCACTTCGTCTGATTTAATGAGTTTCTTTTGTTTTTATTGTGACAAGTGCGCAGTAGCTGTCTTCCTTTTCTTCAGAATAAAGTGTGTGTGTGTGTGTGTGTGTGTGTGTGTGTGCGTTTTCTTGTTTGTCTCTTTGTGAGAGTTTAGGATGTGGAAAGTGAGGACGGTTGTAGGTTAAGACTTGGTGTTAGGGTTAATGTTGGAATAAGGCTTGTGTTAAATATGGGGTTAGGGGTTAAACATGTAGCTGGGCTGGTTAAAGTAAAATTTTAAATTATACAGCCCATAGCATCATTTAAAGCAGTTGTAACCCCAGCGCTGGGAATAATCTCTCTGCTCAGAGTTGTGGACAGAAACAGGAAAGAGCAGATTTCAGTGAGTCCTGAGGGGAAACTGCAGTCAGCTGACACAAACTTATTCCCTCAGGATCTTCATGTAAACACAGTGCACTCTGGGAGTTTGTTATCTGAAGCTTGATTTATCTGAAACAAGTCCAATCAGGACTGTTTTCTATAAGCTTCACATCCACACGGATTGACACATTCACGCTGGGAGTTGCCCGGTACAATGCCTTGCTCAAAAGGCACATCATCTTCTGCTTACGAGCCCTCTGCGCTACCAGGGTCCCATTAATGGGACTGTTCACACACCAGGCTGCACACAAGCAAATAAATGGAGCCGCCCTCGCCTCCTTTTTGCAGTCAAAAATAATGTCAACATGTTTTTTTAAATCTATTGTTAATAGTTTTTAATTATTAAACACGAAGAAAAAAAGGTCTTTGGGGAAATATCAGAAATAATCTTTTACTGTCTCAGCTGCTGTGTTGGATTGACAGAAAAGTTAGAGCTGTAACGTTAGCTTACAAGCCACGAGCAGACAGTGTGTTGTTGGCAGTGGTGGTGAAGAGTAAGAATCGCACCGGCATCTAAACGTTTACATGCTGTTGAATGTGCTGCAGCTGACTAGCCTGCAAACTGACGGTAGCAGTGCAGCTACTGGTAGCAGTTACTGTTTGTTTGCTCGCTCGGTCAACAAGCTAAGATGCAGGACAATGCGTGGTCATGTTTGTTAGTTAGATAAGAAGGAGAGTTTAGCAGGAAAGCTAATGTGGTTGTTTAAAGTTTGTGGCTCGTATGTTGCGTAGCAGGCTGATAAAACGCTGACGTAACTGCTTTATGCAAATATTATTTAAAATGAAACTATATGATTGGCCGTACGGAAACGAGTTCTCCATCTTACCGAGACAGAGAACGGACGGTATTCAGACGAATCTATCCAAAGAGATGATGTCGCCCATCATTAAATCAAGAAATATATCATTAAAAATAACATGAATTTCTCCCTTTTGGTTTCTGATTTGTTCTCAAAGCATAACACAGGACATGTGTTTTACTGAGTAGATATGTATGCTGTAGCAGACAGTTGGACCTTCAGTTGGACGTGCCTCTTATATTAGATCCCGCATCCCTCAGATTTTAGAGATACTGAATCATGAAATTCAGCTAACGATGTGTTTTCCTCTGAATGGATCTTTGGCAGCGCAAACAAATACAAATAAAACAAAATATACATGTTAGCACATAATTTATTCCCAGACTGAGCCCTCGAGATTTCCAACAAAAACAACAAGATAATAAAAACTGCCAAAGCGGTGGGATTTACAGTACAAACTTTTTTACCTTACTGACCTGTGCGTCAGTCATTACAAACTCGTGCTGTGCAGCCAAACATTGCTCACACCCACAGAACGTTATTATAGATTCTTGTGGAGATCTCAGTGTTTCCAAAGATACCATGTGTGTCTAATGTGGAAAGTGGCATCGTGTCTAAAAAGATGCACAAGGCAGCTAGAATATTTCTCTCTGATGGAAAGCCGCAGCCCTTAAAAAACAACTTTAAATTACTTCAGGGTGAAAAATGAGACACCTGCACATTAAGGGATTAAATCACTTTACCAACTAAGTTTTTTTTAAACTGAGCATCCGTGTGAGTGATTGTAGATGTGATAATCTTTCTCCCGCAGCAGGTGGGAGACACAGGGAGCTGAGATCCAGTACAAGAAGTGCACTTACGTCTCCGGTGGGATCTTCATCTGAGCCTGAGCTGTAATCCACAGGCAGAAAAATCCCAGAATCCCCAGGAGCTTCCTCATTCCCGGCGTCCTGGCCTCCATCCTGCTTCCAACTCCCAACATCAAACTCCTCGCAGCTCAGATTCTAAAAATTTGGAGGCAGTTTCACAAACTGGGAGCAGCTCTGAAAGATTAAGAGGATCATAAAGAGTTTGTAGGAAACGGCTTCCTCATGTCGGCTAAAGCGAGCAGACGATGACAATCACAGCGGTGGGCTTTTCACCCCGAATGCCCTCCGTCATGTCTGGATAAACCCGTCGTGCTGACGGCATCTTCTCACCGCTTCCTGTTGTAGCGTCTCATCTTCTTTAAAGAAACTTTCAGAAGATCTCTGATGACTTTAGAGTCGTCCAGGACAAACTGACGGAGAGGTAAAATCTAGTTTTAGCACAAGAGGAAGATAAAACTCTTGAGTTTAAAGATGAAAACTGGTCCTCAGAGACTCCATAGGAAAAACGTGACAGAGAGAAATTTCCTCTGCACCTGCTCCAGGTCCTCCCAGATATTTCCAGGTTCTTCCAGGTTGCTCCTCATGAAACCAACACCATTAAGTGGGTTAATTCCTCCACCTTGCAGATATTTAGGAGGACATAAAGTCGGCAGTCTGCAGCAGATTTTGCAGCCGCTCGACTCCACTGTCACCCAATTTGCAACGTAATCCACTTGGATTAAAAACTCCTCTTCCCCACAGAGAGCGAGAGAGAGGGAGAGAGGGAGACAAGGGGGGGAGGGAGGGAAGGGATTGGAGCAGGGGATTGGACGAGGGCTCTGTTTTGTCTAAGAGGATTAGAGCGATTTCTGGAGACAGACTCTCCTGCGACCAATCAGAGCGGTCGGAAGAAAAGAAACCCTGAGGTTCAGTTTGGCTGCTGAAAGAGAGAGAGAGAGCGGGGGCGAGCGGCCAACAGTGACATGATGCCTCCACACACACACACACACACACACACACACACAGAGATGAATAATCACACAGAAATAACTGAGCAAAACCAAACACACACTCCTGTGTACATATTAATTACGCTTCATTGACCCCTGTGGGGAGTTTCGGCCTCGAGGACCAGCAGCTCTGAGGTCAGTGCCTGGCTCAGGGGCAGCGGCAGGCAGACATCTGATACCGTCTATTGTTGGTCAGAGAAGACCAGATCCTTCACCGCTGTGGCCGACCGCACTACATTATCACATCCACACTGGGTCCTTATGATAATGATACTAATTATGTGTATGGACACTTCACAAAACAGTTCATTATAGATACTAAAACTGAAAACGTTAGATAAATGTACCTTGTAATTTTGTCTCCAAATGCTGTTGTATAATTTCTATTTGTTATTCTATTCTTATTTTAGTTTTATATGCCTCTTATTTCTTTTTACTTTCTCTGTTTATCTGTTCTTATTGCTGTCCTTACAACCGAAATTCAATCAATAAATCTTATCTAATCTCTGATCTTAAAACAGATAAAGCAATTCCAAACCTAAATCAAACTCAATGTGACATTCTTTGTGTGTGTGTGTGTGTGTGGGGGTTCTTAAATAAACCTCTAAAATATAAATAATCTTAATAGGATAGTAGAGGATACAAATAATTAATAGATTTTTACAACACGCATGTTCCTGCCCTGTTATAGAAACATACAGTCTCTGACAACTAATTAATCAACAGCTCCCTCTAGTGTTTAAAGACATAACATACAACTATTACCTACAGTTACACACACACAGCTACTTGTGAGGACCCGCATTGACAAAATGCATTCCCAGGCTCGAACCTAAACCTGAATCCAACTTAAACCCTTAAAACCTTCTTAACCCTCAAATAAAAAGCTGTCTGAAGAAGTGAGGACCAAACAAAATGTCCTCTCTTTCCAAATGTTCTCGGTTACAAAACCTACAACTCAGATCATCACAAAGACACACAGACAAACACTCAGAGGGGGATGAACACACAGAAACACCTCGCACTATCATGAATCAGACCGTTACTTGTTGGTTACAGCATTAAATTGCATGTAATGTATCTAATACATGTATGAAAGATGGAATGGATTCGGTTCCTGGTTCTCTCTGTGACGAGAACCAGTTTCCTACTTTGCACCTTCATTAAGAAGGACCAAATAATATCACTTTATTATATAAATATACATTTAAATGGATTGTCGGAACAATGCAGGATTTTTGAGGCCGATGAAATAAGAATAAACTTCAGTCAGTGCTCTCTGGTGGACAAACCATGTAATGGAGACACTGTTTCTGAATGACCTCAAACATGTTTGAAATGTCTTCACTTGTTAGTTATTGGAGACATATATATATATACATATATATACATATATATATATATATATATATATATATATATATATATATATATATATATATATATATATATATATATATATATATATATATATATATATATATATATATATATATATATATATATATATATATATATATATATATATATATATATATATATATATATATATATATATATATATATATATATATATACATATATATATATATATATATATATATATCCACTGATACTGATATCTGTGCTGAGCTAAATAAATATAAATGTATTTAGCAACTCTGTTTAAATGTGTAGAGAACACAGATCAAAAGTAGTTCTCTATATCGAGTTTGAAATATAATTAATTCAGATGCATTTTGTCAGCTGCTGTTCTGTCAAGAATAAACAAGCCCACATGGACAAGAATATATATATATATATATATATATATATATATATATATATATATATATATATATATATATATATATATATATATATATGCATGAATAATTATTTTAAATGTATACGTATATGTATTATGTGTATATTTGCATTCATTCTTCACAGATTTTCTTACGGATCAGAACAGAAATTAAAAAGTTACGTGTAGTGAGGTGATGGATCAGGTTTTAAAGACACAAACTGCTTTTATGATCCAGGTCATGAAGTTTAGTCGTCCTTTGACCACCGACTGAATCCTCACGCCAGCACATTCTTCACTTACACTTCTCAGAACCGTGTGTGTGTGTGGGTGTGTGTGTGTGTGTGTGTGTGTGTGTGTGTTGTAAGGTGCTGATGAGGTGGGTTCCAGCTACTCGGGGGTGTCATGGAGGATCTGGTCTCAGTGTGGTCTCAGTGTCAGAGCTGGGAGTAAATCGCACAGTTAGTAGTTAGCGTACTTCACTGACACACCCACACACAAACACGCTCACACTTCCATCACTTCAGAGGACATTACACTGACTTACATTCATTTCCTGGAGACTTACCCTAACCACCACTTGCCTACCCTTACCTGCAGACCGCATTCATTTAAACCTCGCCCTAACCCAAGTCTTGACCTTAAAATGTCATGGTTTACGTTATGGGGACTTGCGTTTTATCCCCAAAAGGAAGGTGAGTCCCCACAATGCGGCTGTGTAAACAGATTTATGTCCCCACAACATGAGTAACACACACACACACACACACACACACACACACACACACGCACACGCACACGAACACGAACACGCACACGAACACGCGCGTTTTAGCCCTCGCTAACTAATCTTACCAGTTCCACCTTTGATAATGTATACACATATTAGGTCTGTTCTACTACAGAAATGTGCTACAAAATGTTGTCTGACATTTTTAAAAGTCAGGACACAAAGACAGTTACATAGGAAGTATACAGCACTCTTTGGTAGTATAAAGTACTAGCAAAGATATATAGACTATAAAACACTATAAAAACAGGTCAGAAAATAAATTAAGTACCAGGTGGGTATAAGTATAAGATAAAATAAGTGTGAAGTACCAAGTGGGTTCACCGGTTGATGATGATAATACAGTATAATAATACAATGTAATAAAATAAGTAATAAGTAATAAGCAGTGGAAGTTAAGTGTAGCTTATAAGATTATTAAGATAAGATTATTAAGATATTGCACAGCAGTAATGGAGGTAACATGGGAAAACTAAATATTGCACATGAGTATTAAACGCAGAATATTGCACAGTTATTCAAGTATTGCAGAGATGTAATGATCAATGTCCAGTTTAGTGACTTCAGGTCATACAGACTGACACTTAGAGGGAGGAGTTAAAGAGTCTGATGGCCACAGGCAGGAATGACTTCCTGTGGCGCTCTGTGGTGCATTGTGGGTGGATGAGTCTTCCGCTGAAGGTGCTCCTTAGTTTGCCCAGCACGTCATGGAGCGGGTGGGAGACACTGTCCAAGATGGCGTGTAGTTTGGCCAGCATCCTCCTCTCTGACACCACCAACAGAGAGTCCAGCTCCACCCCCACAATGTCACCGGCCTTACGGGTCAGTTTGTTGAGTCTGTTGGCGTCCGCTACCCTCAACCTGCTGCCCCAGCATGCAACAGCATACAGGACAGCACCGGCCACCACAGACTCATAGAACATCCTCAGCATCGTCCGGCAGATGTTGAAGGACCTCAGCCTCCTCAGGAAACAGAGGCGGCTCTGGCCCTTCCTGTAAACAGCTTGAGTGTTCTTGGTCCAGTCCAGTTTGTTAAAAATATGTTGCATTGGCCGGGAATCGAACCCGGGCCTCCCGCGTGGCAGGCGAGAATTCTACCACTGAACCACCAATGCTCAAACCTGAGGTTATTGCTAGAACCATCTCACAAAATGTAAGCAGCCACTGTAAAGTGTGAATAAACGCCACATTGAACTTTTGGTCTGCATGCTGCTATTTACTTTTACATTTTCACGGTGAACACAATATATAAAAACAGAAATAAGTAGTCAACACTAAAATTGAGGGTTAGTTCGCCTACATTACACAAAAATGAATGTTTCCACATCGTAGCGGTATCTAGCCAAATCAAAGCTATATATGTGCATGGATGGTCTGAAATGGGGGAAAAAATGTCTCAAGTGTAGCTTTGTGGGCCTTAAAAACGGGGACGTCACTTCCGGTGCCGGAAGCCAGAAACATGGCGGCAGACGTGGAAAAGATGTTTGCAGCTGTACAGCTTGTTGTACGTCGATTTACAGAAATAGCAACTGTTAAATCAACATCTTTCTTTACAGCTGATCGGATGAGTGGTTCCTGCCTTTGAGCAGCTTCAGCTGTTTTATAAACTTTTCAAATGTCTCTTACACATTTTGTCAAAATTTGGGGAGAGAAATATGTCATCAGCTGCAGAATCGATCTTCATTTTAAAACTACAACACAATGCTTTAAAAGCTAAGTAGTAACATGTAAAAGCAACGCTCCCTGAAAACTGATCAGCGCTCCCTCGGGTTGGTGTGTCAAACACTTCTGCACATGCTCAATACACCCCTCCCCAAGCAGTTGTACATAACTGACACCTGAGTTGTGTGACACGTAGCATGACCTGCTGGTCTGGGCTCCTCTTGACACCCACCCCGGGGTCAGAGGTCAAGTGGTGTCCATAGCAACAGGCCAGTTACATAACAACAGCCAATTACATACTTTCAGCTAATACTGTTATTTAGTTACTGTTATGTAACTCGGGTCTTTCTGAGAGTTTTATTTTACATGATGTTTGTGCTTCATTCACAAAACACGCTGCTGTTGTTCCAAACTGTTTACCGCAGTCTGGCTGAGACAAACATGCGACATGAGCCAAAGTGAAACCAGAACTTCGTTCAAAATCCCACCGACATTCGTAACTACTCTAATAACTTAAAATCCAGCTTTGGAACAAAACCTCTCTCAACAGTATGTCGTGCGGCTCGCTTCTTATGTCTAGATCGGGACGGTAGTTCTTTGAAAAACTATCTAATATCATTGTTTATTCAATATTTATGTTTTTTTAGCAGTCTTTAAGGAACACCATTTCCCGTATGCCCAAGACGATCGCAGTAAGCTCAGACATGTCTGTAATAACGCAGATATTTAAACTACAACGTTGAAAAAAATGACTTTACAAGAGAGCGTTGGAGAGTTTTATGGATATGAACGAGACCAAGTTATGATGACCTAAGTACCCGCACTGCCGGGCTTGTAGTTTTTTCCCCATGGGAGCTGTAATTTTGTCTGCATCACAAAGTAAACGTCGTATAACTTTATTTAAATCACGATGGTTTCAATTTCTAATAACAAGTGCTGTAATGGATGCTGATTTGTCTTAGAATATGTCAACTCCAGGGATACGCTTCATTTTTTCAGGAAGACAGATGAAAGAAACGGTGAGGATGGCACTGACTTACAGAAGCTAGTGGAACAGAGGCTAGACAGGAAGTGACATCATGACTTGGGCTCTCTATAAAAACGGCACAGAATATTTCTGAAGGGTCTTCATAAAAATAAAAATCAGCAAATATTTAGTTTCAAAGTGAGAAATCCAATAAAGATCTAACATTCGTTTGGAAATTTACACGTTTTTAGAAACAGCATTCAATAGCCAATCAGAGAATAGATGTAATTTTTCGACGCGTCAAAGTGGCGGCCATCTTGGATTTTTTAAAACTGGTGGTCTGTGATTCAATGGGAAAAGCGGTGGGAGAGAGGTCTGTCAAATCCTTTGCTGCCACAAAAGGAGACAATAAGACAGATTTACTTTAGTCATCGCTATGAGTGAAATCAAATCACATTTGTAAGAAAGCAACATATTTATTTTAAAGGAACTGCCACAATCAGCAATCAGCTGGTGGGGACGAAATAAGTAGGGGGAAATTTTTGGCATTAAATTTTGTCAAACTTTGACAAATTTGCATTTGAGCGTGTTGACATTTCGGGGAATGGAGAATCAGCGAATCCAAAACAGAGGAAGCTATCATGGCCTGTTAGCTGTGCGGCACCATCAAGCTTGAATTAACCTCTTTAGTCAGAAAATAAACTGCTCCACTAAAGAGGAGTGGTTAGCAGATAGTTACGAGTCAGGAGTCGGTGGCACGAAGACAGCTCTTGAATAAACTGTATTAACTTGTTGTCCAGCTAGCTCGGAAAGCTACTGTGGCTGACCAGCTCTAGCATGTTCTTGGCTGGTTAAGCGTGCTGGCACTTTGCTCGCAAGCTACAGGAGTTCAAGAGCGAGCCCCGTGAGTTCAGTTCAGATTCCGAAACTTCCTGCCTGCAGCTGCATCGCCACCTGTTGATGATGCGACTTTGACAAAAAGAATAAAGGCAGCATCATGGCCACTGCGACGGATCACGTGTCTTCAGGAGGTTTTGAGTCTCTGCAAGTTGAAAGTCAATTAATTAAGCTGAAACCAATGGCTGCACGGAAGGATGAAAATCTAAAAACTGATGACTTGAAAAATATTCATCAGTGATAAATAAAATAAGTCTGTAACATGAGCTATCGCATGCAGAGCCATCGGTGTGAACCTACTCTACTTTAATGAAAATGTATTTTCTTCTTCTCTGCAGTATTTTGTGTTTTTTGAACAGTGGGTTTTCTCTCCTGCAGAATCCTGAATCTCTACACAGCAAACAGCTGCTGAGCTATCAAAGTCCAGTCCATCATCCTCAACCTCATGTTAACACACCACCACACTCATGACCGTGTGTGTGTGTGTGTGTGTGTGTGTGTGTGTGTGTGTGTGTGTTGAGGAGGGGGTTTCATCCCTCTGATATGGAGGGCTTAGCCAGTCCGGAGCACAACAATGGTCGTATTGAGGAGGATGTTGCCCCGCGTGGCCTGGCGTGGATGGAGGGTTATGGGGGGGTTGATGGGGATGTTTTTTTGGGGGTTGTTATGCGCGGAGACCCTGAGCCCTGCAGCTGTCGCCTGGCACGCTTCGGCCTCGGGGAGAACCGACAGCTCACGTCAGTGCCAAGTGTCCTGCTGCGGCCGATGGCGGGGGCCTCTGTCATCGTGGGGCATCTGGAGGGGGGGGGGGCGACCAACAACACCACCCGAGCTCCTCACAGCCACCTCCCTCCCTCACCCCTGGGCTGCATGTCACCCAGCTGCTTCACCCTCTGATGCCCTGTTAAGGTGGAACGTGTCACAGTTTGAGCCGTTTATATCGCTCACACGTGATCTGTTGTCGAGTCCGAGCATCAAAACCGGCGGCTGTCAATCTCTCTCGCAAAGTAGGTGACTCATCAACCAGCTAGTTTACAGGGAGTACTCTGAACAAGCTCAGAGACTTTAACGCTCTTTGTAACTGCAGCAAAAAGAGCAGGAGACATCAAAACTGGGAACAACACAGTCCAGACTCGACACCGCAGATATTTTACGGATTAAAAATATATATTCTTACTATATAAACATGTAGTGTGTGTGATATATGGATACGAGTAAACAGAAGAAACGTTATGAGTAAACAAATCATCCTGGACTTCAGACTGGCTGCTGACTGGCTTTACCCTGCGCTCACACATACGCACAGCTTTACTGAGGTTTTAGTTCAAATAACTGGGAAGTCAAGTTGAGTCAAATTTATTTATAGGACAAATTTCACAGTGACGCAACACGCTGAGCAGCGTTCAACAAACATCATTTAAAAAGAACACATTTAAAAGGATGATAAATATAAGAAATACAAGACATACTTTTATAATGTGAACAAATCTCCCTCTGTACTTAAAAAGGTTGATCTCATAGAAATCCAGTGATGCACGAGGTCAGCAACAGCTTGTTAAACCAGTATTGGAACACACCAAACATCAATACCCATGAGCCTCGGACATCGTTTCTACGGAGAAGACGCCACTCAGATGTGCGAATCAGAGCGGTAGCAAATTCAAAATGCTGTGTCGTTGAATTTGTGAACAGAACACTGTGCCATAGTTGCTGATTTCATCCAAGATTGACCCAAAGTAAATAAATTTAAGCTGCAGATTTTATTGTCAGTTTTCTCAAAAACTTTAGCTTTCATCCACATCGCAGAATTTTAACATCGGTAATTGGATGGTTTCTTGTTGAAATGCACCTTGGGAGTCGTAGTTAACTTCTCTCCCCAAGTTTTTATGTCCACAGGCTTGTACCTTCGACTTTTTACAACAGAAGAACCAGAGATTTTCTAATGTAGTTGTTTATCTTTTAAATTGATGATTCAACCACATGAGTTTCATGCCGACCCAGCCGCAGTGCTCGAACTGTAAGTCACGTAACATCATCTATGGGGAAAGTGAATGGGACTTTTACATCTGGATCCAGGGGCGTCCGAAATAGCTCCTGCCACTTTGCAACTCTATGAAGGACACTCAAGAGGCACATCTTACCCAGAATGCATTGTGATGCAAGGTTGGATTTTAAAACAGCACAAAAAGGTAAATAAAAACTAAACACAGCACACATTACAGAACAAAGTGACTGAAGAAAGAGAAAAATAGCTCCCTACATACAGGATTTCTGCAGTAGTGTAGCATCGCTGTGGTCGTTGGCCTTTTACACATGCTCCTCGGCTTATTGGCTGATCCCTTCACATATTACATCACTCCCGTCCATATTGTGTTGCTCAAAAGTTGAAATATTCATGGCGACAACTGTTTAATTAAAAATCCAGGCCTGATTGATCTGTGCCAAACCGCAAGTGCAGAGGTTTAAACTGCTGCCCTCCTCCTCCTCCCTCTGTATCACTTCTTGTTCTCTGTTCTTCCAGCACTCAGCTCACAGTTGGTTTATTATTTATCTGCCGGCGTTGGGCCAACAGTTGCTGTTCTGCCTCTTGTCCTCTCTGAAGCCCTGCGCCGCCACCTGGAGCTGTCACTTCCCTTCACTGCTGCCTCGGCTGCTCAGAGACAGTCTGCAGCAAACCACTTCACCCTGAAAACATGATGGATCTGATTCAAATGGGCAGCAGGTTTTAGGAGGAAGTCCAAATGATCAAACTGTAGTTTTGTCTCAGTCAGGTATGACTTTACAGGTTCCTTGAATTTGGCTTGAAAGAAGTCTGTGAAGGTCCCTCAGGTGGAACTGGACATCCCGAAAAACCTGACCTCATCGCAAATTCATACATGTGGGCACTGCCAAAATCTTACACTAATTGATTGATTTGATTTGAAAAACTGGGCTAAATTTAGTTGAAAGGTGACATTTTTTCCCCCAACAGCATTTAAACAAACATGTGTGTGTGTGTAACCTCGGTGTATAACAAACTTTCACTATTCAACCAAATTTCCGTGCAAATGACCAAAACCATGCTCACTGTGACATCAATAAAACACTGCACCAAAACGTATCTCGGTTGTGGCAGGAATTTGGTATTTGATAAAAACTTTTACTGCTGGAAATCCGAGATCCAGATGTGCATCCCAGAACCGTATCACTAAAGTCTAAGCAAGTCTAAGCCTGCCTATAAAAGAGAAACCAGTAATATTCATACGTTTATTCTATTAAAGGCTTTAACAGTACTGTTCTCATTCCACCGAGCTTCGACCATCTACAGGTTTTCTTCTGAAACATGGCAGCTTCAACCGGAGGAGGAGGAAGTGATCCGCTGCAGGAGACCGGTCTCAAAAAACGTCTCGTGGAGGAGGTCCGGGTGGATGGTTGGGTGTACATACCTTGTGGCTTCAACACCAGAAACCAAACCGTTTTGTCACATCTCCCACCAACAGTCAACGTTGTCCAGTAAACACTGGTTGAGTCATTTGCGGGTCATTAGACATCTATGCATTAAGGTCAAAACTGGGCTGTTTTATAGATGTCGTTGTTACATCGCCACCGCAACAACATTTACATGACTATATTTCAATTTAAAGCAGGTCATAACTATCTTGAAATGTAGTCATCAAAACCTTTTGAAAGAGGTCATATGTCACCAAGATGTTAAAAAAAAAAAAGTTTTCATTTTCAACCAAATTTGGCCCAGTTCTTTTCCTGCAAATGAGCAGATCAGTTGTTTCTTTTAACCATAAAAGGTGATGTTTCCTTACTTCTGATCAAGTAGTTGAGAAAACAAATCTCACCAGAGGGTCCATCGGGAAGCTCGTCTGGACCTTTCAATCACATCACATGATCTTCCTCAGCAGATGGAGTTTGTCCCGTTGTCACAGATTTGTGAATATTAAAATTCCACTTTTTCTGAGCACTTTAAGGACTTCTCGTCCATGTTGGCTTAAAAGCAGAGGTATGATCGAGCCGTTTTAGTTGGCTAAACTTATGAAGGTCCTTTTGCAACTCTTCTGGAAGTCTCGGGGGAGGTAGGTGCGCTGGAAATTGTAGCAGTTGTTCGTCTGTTAAACCTTAAACATCATCACAGAGACGCCAACACCTCTTCACCCCGTCTACCTGATCCTCATATCCACCTCTTCTCTCTGTGTTTTCAGAGGCTGTAAATCCTCAAAACAGACTCGCAGTAAAGATCGGGGCCCTCCATCAAACCCGGGGCCGCTCGCCCACCGCCTCCCTGTGTGGTCACTCGTAAACTCGTCCTCGTGGCGGACCGCAATGCTGCCACTTGCCTTGCGCGTGAAAGCACCTTGTTAAAAGAGCCCGTTACCTTTGGGTGGCGTGGCGCTCCGAGAAAACAACACCTTAGAAACACACACACACACACACAAACACACAGATGGTTTTCCACTTCTGAAGCGAGAGCTCGATAAACAAATCCACCCGAAAACAAAGAGCTTTCACTGCTGATCGAACCCCAGATGCAGTTTCATTCGCCTGTTAAGGGAAGCGAAGGGTCGTGTTGTGTTACAGTCGGGTCACATACTTTCTTTACATCTTCACTTAACATGGTACAACAGTCTTCTTCTGTGGTGTTTTCATTTTAATGGAAGCCAAACCAGTGTGGAAGTTTAAGAGGAAGGAGAGACCAGATCACGCCATTATGTGTGTGGTTGATCGTTCGCCAACCAACACAAATGACAAAAAAAAGGTATCTCTGACCACATGTTGTTCATCTTCCTCTGTTTTTTGGGGGGTTTTTTGCAGCAGGCAGAACACAGATTCCTCCAAACTGAATCAGAGGTCAATAACTCACAGCAGCGTTCAGAGGCGATGATTCAGTTTCACTGTTAAAATGTTTCTTGTGTTTGTCAGACCCTCTGAATGTTAAAACCAGATACTGAATGAGTCTTCAACAGATATAGGCCTGATATAATCACTCAGTGCTTTTATTCCACAGGAGGTCTGCTTCACACATCTTTCTCATATCATATACAGTATATTAACAGGACTCTTGTATTCACAGTGCTGTATGTAGATTTGTAATAGCCATAATTTTGTCAGTAGAAGTATCAATACCAAATCTAAGGATTTTCTTTAATCTTGGATGTCTAACCATATCTGCCATTATTTTTGGAGGAAAATAAAAACTTGGGGCATCGTGCAGTTGTTCACTATAAATCAAATTCAAGGTCTATACATTGAACTTTTATGCAAACAAAAGGTGTGTTTAGAAATGTCATTTTCCCACAGGAGTTTGCCATAAACGCTGGTTACTGTCAGTGTTGCTTCTTTAACTGTTAAAAGTATATTTTATTGTATTGTAACGGGGCAGCGTGGTGCTGTTGTATTGAAAGTTACGTTGTTGCAGTCCCAAAGTACAACAACTTCACTTTGTGCTTTTACTTTAGGATGATTTCAGGAGTCATAATTAACAATAATTCATATTCCATCTTGTGAAGGGCTCACTGCATGGGTGGACTGTATTCCACCATTGCAATGAGCCCTTCACAAGATGGAAAAAGCACAGCGCACCTGAAGTATCCAAAGAGCACCTGTATGTGATTACCACAAACACCCAGAAGTGCTTTTACTCCATTGTCTTCTAATAATAATTCCTATTTTATGTATTCGTAAATATTGAACACAAATTTTGGTTGTCGCTGCAGCCCGACCGATACTCGATTTTTGAGGCCAGTACTGATATTGATATTTGGGGGGGTTAAAAAAAAAATCTAAAAACGATATATCTGTAATTTCTTTCCACACAAACACATTTTTTAAAATGGTGACCAACATACATACAAAGCAGGACATTTTACAGTGTAAAAAAATAAACATATCAGTGCTCTATTTAAGGGCGACATCGTTTCCAAATTACCTCAACCCTAGTCTGTACTGCAATTTCTTTACTTATCAGCCGACACCTACACCAATACGATATATCTGCAATATAATATAGCAGAAGTTGTCACTGCCTGTGCTCAGCAGGAGTTTGTTAGCTGTCATTCTTGTTCATAACATACTTTGATCTTTATTGTATTAAGCTTAAGTGAGAAGTAAATTTGTTGCTCTTGTGAAAAAGGGTCCAATAAGATCCGATACGAAGAGATACCAGCAGTCACTGCAAGAATTGATGACTAATTGATTACTTTATATAGTAATGATTGACTAATCTGACACAGTGACAATCTAAAAAAAAAAAAAAGGCTCCATTAGTTCAAATTTGAATGGAAATTTGGAAGAAAATGTAGGTTGTCTCTTCCCCATTACAGTAATGTTATCAAGGGAATTGAACCCCTAACCCTGGCATTGGGAGTGCCTTGCTCTACACACCTCATCTCATCCTCCTCTGTGCAACAGCAACAAAGTTTTGACTCGGTCAGCTAGCGGAAAGGTTCATAGATGAACACAAACGGAAACAGAAGAAACCTTTTCCCCTCAGAGGTCACTTCCAGCAGAACTAACCCAGCTCCAGACCAGCTTTAAACCTCTGGCACGGCCGCAGCCACCCGCTCTGCCCCTTCAAACTATCAATAAAAAGGATTCCAACTTGGCTCGACGCTCAGATTCTGCGGATTGAGCCGACGATTAACACACAAGAGGCTCTCAGAGCGGCAGAAATCCCCTCTCTGCCGCGGGGTGTCCTGTTACCCAGCACAATTTTCAGGGGTTTTAACGTCTTCCTGTGGAAATCAATATATTCTCTGTGGTAAAAATGATTCACGGTGAAGGTCTGACCAAAGCGAATCCTGAGCTCAGCGGCCGCCCGCTGCTGCTGCTGAAAGGCCATACTTCAAAGTGCTCATCCACAGACCTTCAGATTAACCCCCGAACCACTCAGCCAGCCAAGTTATTATACCATCTCGCAGTACAGATGTGATATTATCTGTGATTTGTCTGAAGGTATTAAATGAATCGAGTAGAGTGTATTTTATTCACACTGATCTCATGTTTGAGTCCAGTCTTTACATCTCAGAGTTTACTGTTCAAGTCAAGACTGCCATCCAGAAACTGACAGTTTAACGGTCTGAACTGTGTTTAAGTGACTATATTTCTACCATATTCTTAAAGTTTCAAACAGGATTACACCTAGCCCTGGCGTCTTGGCTTCTTAAGTTGTTGAGAAAGGTTTAGCTAGGATGTCCTGGTGTCCCAGTGGTCTGAGGTTCACGCAATGTAACTGTAATGTCTCCAGTTTGAATACAGTTAGAGACCTTTGTTTTATGTCATCTCTCAATCTGAACTGTCCTATACAAGAAAAAAAGACGCAGCTCAAGTTGCCCTCTAGTAATAATGTGAAGTATTTATAAAAACAAAAAATATCCATACATAAGAAAAAGCAGGAACCACAGGCACATGACGAATTAAAACAGCTCAAAGTCAGATATTCGACCAAAACTGATGACTCAGTCATCTTAAAAACTCTGATACAGTCTGAATTCGTCCATCTACATGTGGAGATGCATTGTTGGACCTCAACCCTTGCTGTTTTTTCCCCTCCCTCTTTGGTTTAATATTATGTTTGTCCTCATGTTCTCATATAATTATGGAAAACAGAAAGTCAGAATTACTCAAAATATAATCAAAAAATCTTCAATCTTCAACCCACTGGATCAAAGAGCCACATTTTCAGTGATCCCAACCTAACAAGAAGATCAGAAAAGAGGCGGGTTGTTGAATTATTCTGTGATCTTGACATAATTTGTTTTATTTTTGATGACAGAATTATGTCACATGAAGCTAAGGTTGTTAAAAGTTAAAGATCCACAAAAAACAACGTCCATGTGGTCTCACACCTTCATCAGGACAGTTTAAACCAGGTTTATGTTTGAGAGCTTTTCCGCATCATGATTAAGACTTTTTTTTTTTTAAGAAACAGAGCTCTAATCCCACATGCAGATACTTATTTTTGAACAACATCATATCTTACTCTTGCAGCCATTCATTTGGTTACAAATAATACCACAAAAAAACAAAAATGTGAATTTGCTATGACAAATACGATTTTCCATGAACTCGCCACAGCTGTTGGGTTCACTCTTCAGAGATTAAGTTTAAGTTAACTTACTTTGGAGAATGTTCACTTTAATATAATAAACCGACCCAGCTAATTTGACTTGTTTGTGGTATGAAAAATGACTTTTATCTCCCTAAATGTAAGTTAATGTACAGATCTTGAGACAGTCTTCTCTAGCAGCTACCTGAGCAGGTCTTGTCTAATCAGTTTGGTACAAAAGATGAAAGTAAAGTACCAGAGAGACAGTAAAAGTCCAGATCCTGGGTCCAGGACCTGGAGGACCTCTGACTGCACAGGGTTAACATGTCCCAGGAGACACACACACACACACACACACACACACACACACACACACACACACACATTGCACCGGCCTAATCCCCCCAAAGCAGCAGCTTTAGTGTAATTCACGCCGCAGCTGTCCACTGCTGGAAGAATCGAGAAATTGTCCTGCACATGTTCAGCTGCAGGAACAAATGTCACGGAGCAGTGCAAATGAAAAAACAAGATGGACTCCTGAACCTCACAACCCCCTCCCCCAAACACACACACACACACATATACAGTATAAACATACACATGCCAGTGATGGCATGATGTGTAGTCGGGTAGGAGGGCAGGTGGAGGCTGCCAGAGGTTTTATAGCAGAGAGAGCAGTGTGTGTGTGTGTGTGTGTGTGTGTGTGTGTGTGTGTGTGTGTGTGTGTGTGTGCGTGTCTTGGGGTTGCTGAGGTCGTGTGGCATGTAGTAGTAAGTTGACACTGAAGGCTCAGGTCACATCACTGCTGATGAAAGTATTGGATTTGAATTCATATCACACATTTCAACATTTCCTCAGTAATAAAATTAGAAACTTTGATATATTGTTTGATGTACTAACAATCAGTCACGTCACTGAAACGAAGCCATTTTTAACCAATCACGTGGCAGTCTTTTCGGAACAGACAGCCCACTGCCCAGAGCAGGGTTGGTAGAGTTACTGAAGCTGAAAACATCACGTGTTGTTTTTGTATCAGCAGTTAAATGGTTAGACAGGAGAGACGAGTGCTCCCTCTCAAGTGTTGGCAAATGTTAGCATAAGCATGCTAGCATTGCTGCTAATAGTACTAAACGCAAAGTACAGCCGAGGCTGAAGGGAACGTCATTAGTTTCGCAGGTATTTGATCATAAACCAAAGTATTGAGTAAATAAAGGTTTTGACATGACGATGGCGGTGAGGAAAGAATTAAGATCCTACAACTCATCCTGAGGGGAACATGAATGTCTGAACCAAATTTCATGGCAATCCATCCAACAGTTGTTGAAGACACGTCTAGTGAAAAACCACAAATGCGAACCTCAAGGTGGCGCTAGTCAGAAAGGTCAGAAGATCCCCAAAGTCATCATTTGGCAAACACGAATGTTTGTAGAAAATTTCATGGCAATCCCTCAAACAGTTGAGATATTTCAGTCTGGACCAAAGTGGTGGACCGACAGACCGACGTTTTCATCGCTAGAGCCACGCTGCTAACATGGCTAACAAAGGACCATGATGTTTCCCTACATTACACTTCTGGTGCTACTGTCTGTCTGTGTGATTGTGACACCTGTTGCATCACTGTTGATCCTGAGAGAGGAGGAATCTGATCTCTGGTCTTACGGTCACAGACCGTTTGTAAAGTGCTCTGAGAAAGAGTGGTTTTGGACTGTATGGATAAATTTGACTTGACTTGGCTGAATTCATCCAGAGGCAGTGGTGGAAGAAGTATTCAGATATTTTACTCAAGTAAAAGCAGCAATTCCACACTGAAAATACTCCACTACAAGTAAAAAGTACTGCATTCAAAACCTCACTTCAGTAAAAGTATGTAAGTATTATCAGCAAAATGTACTTAAAAGTGTCAAAAGTAAAAGTAGGCATTTTCCAGCCAATCCATGGCGGGTTTAAATAGTTTATGGAGTTTAAGAAGAAATCACCACGTTTGGAGATACATGGTTTTCACTGGACAGGGAGGGGATGAAGGTTTGTAATCTGTAAAGTAAATAAAGCTGTCAAACAAATGTTGTGGAGTAAAAAGTTCAATATTTGCCTCTGAGATGTAGCCCCGAATTTGTCCTTACGTACAGTACTTGAGTAAATGTACTTAAGTAGGTCAGCGGTTGCAGCACTCATCTTCCTGCGAGCTTTAATTTATGATAGGCAGGTGATACGGAGACACAGAAAACCTCAGGCAGAAAGATTTTGTACTTTGTTACTTCACACCTCTGAACGTCGCAGCAGGTGCTGAAAGCAGAATGAACGATTTAAAGAAAAACTTCCCGCTTCAGCTCCGGTCACGCCTCGTCGTATTTTTGACTCGGGAACGGCTCCGTGAACGTCCGTGCTAAAAGAGATCGCACGGGCCGTTAAGACGAAAAGAAGATACGACGAGAGGTTAAAAATCATGAGGTAAAAAGTTACTGTTGGCTGTAACTCAGATCCCAGCAGACAGAGAACAAAGTACCTGAGAAGTGAGATTCTCATGTCTCAGTCTTTCAACTCAGAACACAAATACTGTGAAAACATAACGTAGCCACTTTTAGCCCTGCTGGCTAACGATGGTAACATTAATTATCTGTTGGTCAGCGTGTTCAATCGTCTTGGTCGCTAGTTAGAGTAATTGTTTACCAAAATGTAGTAGCCGTCTTTGGCAGTGAAATTTAAAGCAGTGGAAGAAGAAGTTCTCAAATCCTTTACTTAAGTAAAAGTTCCAATACAACAATGTAAAAATACTCTATTACAAGTAAAAGTCCTGTATTCAAAAGCCTACGTATGTAAAAGTATGTATTATCAGCAAAATGTACTTTAAGTATCAAAAGTAAAAGTGGTTGGCCCCTGTGACTGATAATTTATCATATCTGACATTATTAGATTGTTAATATTAATGCATAAATACATAAGTAGCATGTTACTGTTGTAGTTGCTCAAGGTGGAGCTAGATTTAACTACTTTATCTACAGTTTTAATGTATACACAGTTAGCTACTTTTAACTGCTTTATATACGGTTAGCTAGTTTTAACTGCTTTATATACAGTTTTAACTTTATACACAGTTAGCTACTTTTAACTGCTTTATATACAGTTAGCTAGTTTTAACTGCTTTATACACAGTTTTAATGTATACACAGTTAGCTAGTTTTAACTACTTTATACACAGTTAGCTAGTTTTAACTGTTTTATATACGATTAGCTAGTTTTAACTGTTTTATACACAGTTAGCTAGTTTTAGCTGCTTTATATACAGTTTTAACTTTATATACAGTTAGCTAGTTTTAACTGTTTTATATACGGTTAGCTAGTTTTAACTGTTTTATATACGGTTAGCTAGTTTTAACTGTTTTATATACGGTTAGCTAGTTTTAACTTTTTTATACACAGTTAGCTAGTTTTAACTGTTTTATATACGGTTAGCTAGTTTTAACTACTTTATACACAGTTAGCTAGTTTTAACTGTTTTATATACGGTTAGCTAGTTTTAACTGTTTTATACACAGTTAGCTAGTTTTAGCTGCTTTATATACAGTTTTAACTTTATATACAGTTAGCTAGTTTTAACTGTTTTATACACAGTTAGCTAGTTTTAGCTGCTTTATATACAGTTTTAACTTTATATACAGTTAGCTAGTTTTAACTGTTTGATATACAGTTAGCTAGTTTTAACTGTTTTATATACGGTTAGCTAGTTTTAACTGTTTTATATACAGTTTTAACTTTATATACAGTTAGCTAGTTTTAACTGCTTTATACACAGTTAGCTAGTTTAGTCCACTGTTTCCCAACCTAGGGGTCAGGCCCCTCTAAAGGGTCACCAGATAAATCTGAGGGATTGTGAAATGATTAATGGGAGAGGAAAGAAGGATAGGTTCTGATATATTACTTTTAAGTAACTATTAACTCCAGCTGTCAGACAGCGGAGTATAAAGTACAATATATTTATTATAGTGGAGTAGAAATAGTAAATGTTGCTACCCACCCTGAATTCATGATTTATAGATTCATTTCAGCCTCTGAGGGTTTGGCACCGAGAATGTCTGAAGGCCCTTTCAGATACAACGCGACAACGGCACAACTGCACTCTAGAAGTACTAGAAGTACTAGGCAAAAACTGAAAAGAGTATATTGCACAGCAGTATTAACACAGAATATTGCACAACTATATCAAGTATTGCAGAGATGTTAATGATCAGTGTCCAGTTTAATGACTTAGGGTCATACAGACTGACACAAATCGCTTTGCGTCAGAAAGGCCCTTGACACACAAATAAAAATAGGCGACATATGACTGCAGATCAGGTACCAGAGCAGACCGATGAGACGTTCAAGTGTCTCAGCTCAGACGAGATTCTTAAAATTTTAATTCAGACAGAACATTTTCTCTTCATGTCTCGGACTGATAAACCCAGACCGAAGCCTGCAGTGTGTGTGTGTGTGTGTGTGTGTGTGTGTGTGTGTCATACATTCCCAGCGTGTCTATGGTCTTACTGAGCATTAGTGAACACATTTACCAACATGCCAGACGACTCGGGAAACACGCTGCAGTGTTCACCTCCACCTCAGGGGGGAAACACTCAGCTGACAGTCCGTCAAATTGTGATGATACTAAGACTTAAGACTTAATTAAAGATCACATTTTTATTATTAACATTTATAAATGTTTCTCTTGTGTCCAAATCAGGCTTTTGGATGGGAGACAAACATCCTCTCCATGACTAGTAGTTTCCTCGTCAGCGTTAGTGCAGCTCAGCTTGAGAAAATGTCTTCTGTGGCTCTGTGGTTGTCCTGTTTCATGCTTCAGTGTTATGCAAAACGCCGTGTTTGTACTCCAAAGTTTGATTTACTTTATCTTATTCAATTATTTTTATGTTCTGTCGTTGTATATACATATACTGGACTATACTTATTCTGTGTATTTGTTTTGGCTATCTGTGTTTTTGTTTTGTGTATTGTTTATATTTTTTGCGAGCATGTATATATTGTTTTATGAATTAATCCAAACTAAACCAATATCTCAGCCCATGATTTAGGAGTACTTCTTAGCAGCTCTATTTCCTCTTCAACTTCCATTTTTTAAATATGGTGGTGTGTTTGACAGCGGGAAAAAGAAATCAATCAGCTGTTGTTGCAGGTGTTTAAAAATGTTGTAACTACTTCATCCAGAAGGTTTCCAGCCCATCAGAAAGTATCCTTCTAATATCTCCTCAGTTTTAAAATAAAAAAGTAATTCCTGCTGTGACAAAACAAACACTGGTTCTTGTTAAATATCAACACTTTTACCAACTGGACAAACTATTTCTGGCAGTTTTGGGGAATGAACTCTCTTTCTGCAACATCATCCTACATAAACACACCGGCGTCCTGCCGAACGAAGACCCGTAAACGTCTCTCAGAAAGATGATTTGTGACGCTGTGACGCTGTAAGCTCTGATACAATCTGCTCTCTCATTTTACATTTCAGGCATTTTGCTGACAGTCTTTATCCAAAATGACTTCCCAGCAGGGAAACAGTATGAAAACACATGTCATGTTGTACTGTGAACGGGGGGAGGACTTTATCCTAAATATGTCTTACAGTATCTGGATCACATACAGTTTTAGCATTGGGAAGATCCAGTGGGAATGGAAGCTCGCAGAAGTCCCGCTACAGTCTGGCAGCCATGTTTGAAGACATACATGAGATCCTAGTGGATCTGGCTGCCATCTGACTTCAAACCATCAACTTTTCAAACGTCACTGCTGCTGTGCGACTGGCTGATAGAATAACACAGCAGAGATGAGCGAGACCTACGGAAGCTCATTAATGACAAAATTATTCAGGTACTAACTTTAAACTCTCTGCAAGCACTGTAGGCCAAATAGTCATTACTTCAAGTCGCAAAATGGGCACCAAGCTCAAAAGCACACGATCAGGAATCCTACATAAGGGGCCCATGTTTTGGACAATCGGCAGAGATGAGCAGATGTTGGCTTACAGCCCAAACTTGGATATACAAATACTTTAAACAACTAATAGTTTTATGGGAAATAAATTAAGTATCTGAAAAAAATTGAGCCAAAAACTGAGCAGCTGAGAACTTCTGAACTGGGGCTGCACAATATGCTAAAGAAATCATATTGCGATTATTTTGACAGATATTGCGATATGATTCATGATTAGTGGGAATGATCATTTTTGCATCGCAATTTTCATTTTCACTGGAAAAACTAATAAAATCATGATGATGTGACATTTGTTGGGGTCTGTACCGAACAAACATGTTTTCTTACATCTGGAGAACAAGATTTGTATGCCAGTGCATCTCTGCAGCACCACAGTACTTCATTATAAAGCCGTTTTGTCACACATTTTACCTTTATCAAAAAAATTGCAGCTGCTGCGATTTGGATATTGCACTTGACCATATTGCGATTTCGATAATATTTTGATTAATTGTGCAGCCCTATTCAGAACTCACTAAAATACACCACATTGATATCGTGCATGGGCGAAAACCTTGCGTCTCCACCTCAGCTTGTCGAGACTAGTCAAAGTGATTGTAACTCCTGCACGATACATGAACAGTTGGCTTAGCGACTGGTGCTGTGTGTGGTGGCCAATGGGTGGCTCCAGATTTTTAGTGTATAAAGGGGAGTTTTAGAGCGTAAAGGGACAGACTTGTAAACATGTTTTGAGAGAAAACAAGGACAAAATGTTGAATGAAATCAATGTTGTGTCCACAGGTTTGACCAAACAGTAAATCCTTCTGTTCACTTCCAGTTGTGGCAGTCAAACTCTCACTGAGAGCAGAGCTCTGCCCTCTCAGTAATGTCAGGCTTCTTCCAATGAGCTCTTTCAGTTTGTTTCATCTGTCTAAAAAAATCAGCCAGACCTGTTCTGTCTTTTAGCTAAAAATTCTTCAAACCTTTCTTGTTACCGTCTGAAAGAACCAAGTATCGAAAACTGTCAGGTAAAAGTTGCTATTAAAAGTTTAGCATCCATTATCTTATAATCGAAATCTTGCCAATTTACTGTATTCATTTAGTTAGACAACATTTAAGAGGCTTCTTTTGTTAATTGAAGAAAAAACACATTTTCAGTATTGTTTTGGTAAAAAAACAAATTTTCAATCGATACCAACTGCAGTCAGCACCTTCTCTGGAATCTGCAACTTGGTTTTCCTAGAATTATTTACGATATATTACATACTGTATATATTATCTACAGTATTTCTTGTTTTTGTTAACTTTGATTATAAATGTCTCATATTTGATCTTTTTCTTCTTTGTTTTTCTACTTTATGCATCTGTCTGTTTCAACGTGTATTTTTCAGCTTGTACACCTTTTTGTATGAAAAGCTTCATATACATTTCTTTTAAAAAAATCATTATTCTCACACTCTCAAATGATGAAATCTAAATCTCACATCCTTACAAGCTGATTGATTATTGTTCAAATTTGCTTTTGTCTACACTCAGTTGTTTTGTCATTAATAAACAGCGTCAAAAGAGACAAAAAAATAAAAATTCTTGCTCTGGCTTGATGGAAAGAAAAAAATGCTGCAATATTTCACACAAAAAATATAATTAATCTGCTATTTTTCAGCACCATTTGTTATTTCGAGCACTAGAGGAGGGGGGGTAATAAATATTCTTGTCACTTTAATCGCGTGTGACAAGTGTTTGGGAGAGTAATAAGATCCGTGGTATTTTTTCAGTTTTTCCAACTGCAGTTTTTTGATGACGCAGCTCTGGTCGAGGAACGCTCTGGAGCCCCCTCCTCCTGACGAGCTCTGCGTGCTCAACATGATCTTGTGGATTCACTAAACACGTCCTGACGCATCTTTTCCTGTAAAGACATACCCAGAGAAAGGTCCCATACCCTGGGCACGGGCAGCCTGGCCCTCAGTGACGCTGGGGACTAAAATAGTGCCATAAAGTCATCCATCAAACAAGTAGGCCAAGGGTCGGTAACGAGCCGGCAGCCGAGGAAAACCACAGAGATAAATCTGAACCCAGCCGGAACATCCCAGAATACCCCCGAATTCACACTCCAATTTTTAGACTGTAAAGTATTTTTCCTTCCCTGCTTTCTTTTCTCAGTTAATTTCTATAAAAGGTCAACATGCAGAAACTCGCAGCAGACAGATAATTAAACATTTAGTCAACTTTATTTTTCTGTCTAACTTTGTTAGCATTGTTTGTTCAGAACTCTTCTTGGTGGTGCATTCAAGAACACATTTCTGATAAACAACAGCTGTCCTGTATCAATGACCTATGATGTCCGTAAATCAAACCCAGAGGACAAATAATAAGTAAACATGGATGTTTTGACAAGAATAACGTGAATTTGGTTGTCTCTTGCATTAGAAAGGATCCGACTATCACAACTCCGATATTGGTGTGTCCTTGAATGCACCAATACAACAGTTTTTAAAATGCTAACTGCTCACATATGCATCACCATGCAATGATTATGGAACAAAAGAAAAAGAGAAAATGTCCCCTGTAATGCATTATGGAATAAAAAACATCCTAAAAATATATAAATTGGGAGCTGGACTGAACATGAACAATAGAGTCCACATAGTGAAACCTTCTGTTATCACCATGATGTCACTCGGTTCATGTCAGTGTGCTATAATAATCATCTTAGAGATTTTAATGCAGTGGTGGACAAGTACTATTTATGGAGGTGCGTTCAAGAACACTGACATCAGATATTTCAAGCTCCTGCTGAACAGCAGAGTTTGTGAATGGAATAAGGTTCAGCAGAAGACTAAAAATCTCGTCAAATTGATGTCATTTTTGCATTTTATAGATGGCGGTGTAGTGAGAGGAAGCGTGGGACAGGAGAGAGAGAAGATGTTGTGTCTACATTCGTCTCAGACCACTGGCCAGGAGCAGGACACCCGTGACGTCCTTGAATGCACCAGAGTTTTGGGAAGGGTCCCCGCTGCTGCATCACTATTCAACACAAGATGACAAAACAAAAAACTTGATAAACTGAAAAAATGTATACAATGTTTAGCTGATCAGCTGCTTTGAAGGAAGGCAATCAGTCCTCTTGGCTTCTTGCATTTTCCAGAAGAATGATCATTTAGTGTATAACATGTTAGGAAATATTGAGAAATGTCCAGAGTCCTATGTAATATCTTCAAATTGCTCATGTTGTTTGGCCAACAGTCCAAAACTAGGGGTGTGACGCGATATTAAAATGTGACGATATTTCTCGTTGAGCTGAAAATTTGTCTCACAGAGTAGCAGCCCATCCAGCTGCAGCCAGCAAGATGTCGGAGTCTGGCAATATTAGCACTGAAGATGCCCCCGCCACTTTTAAATCGTTTGTGTGGCAGCATTTTGGGTACTGAGTGGAAATAAGAAAACACTGCCATACTCCGCGGCAAACACGAGGACTACGCACAGACACCTACAGATCCACCACAGCTCTACACTAAAATCAACTGCGCCTGTGAAGAAAACACTGAAAGGCCAGGCAACGCTGACTCATGCCTTTGCACCTCAACTTCAAGTCAAGTTCCACAGTCAAGTCCTGGAGCCAATAACGAGACACATCGGCATATTCATTGCAGCATGAGGCCGTTTTCCGTAGTTCATGCATGGAGTTATAAAACATTTCAAAATGCACCTGCATTGTTTTGAGACTCCAGTCATATATTTCATCATTGAAGTTTTCTTAAAAGTAATGTTAAAATATCGTCTCGCTCTCGTGAACCCGATATCGTGTATCATCTCGTGAGCTGAGTGTATCGTCGCACCCTTATCCAAAACCCAAATATACTTAATTTACAAAAAAATAAACGGAGAAAAGCAGCAAACCCTCACATTGGAGGAGCTGGATCCAGAGCATGTTTGACAGTTTTGCTTTAGAAATGACAATAGGCCCCTACACGCAGCAGTCTTGCAGGTGCACTGCATGTCAAAAATAAAATCCTGATCACAATCTGTGTCAGACTATATCAATTTTGATGCATGTCAGGTTGTGCAATGAATGCCTGGTGAATCTCAGTGCTACTTCATTCAAAATGACCAATGTATTTTTTACCATTTAGTATTGTATTCTGTTTGGCTGGTTGTAGATGTGTCGTAGCAGCAGCCGGCGTAGCAGCAGCCAGCGTAGCAGCAGTCAGCGTAGCAGCAGTCAGCGTAGCAGCAGCCAGCGTAGCAGCAGCAGCCGGGGTAGCAGCAGCCGGCGTAGCAGCAGCCGGCGTAGCAGCAGTCGGCGTAGCAGCAGCAGTTAGCGTAGCAGCAGCCGGCGTAGCAGCAGCCGGCGTAGCAGCAGCCGGCGTAGCAGCAGTCGGCGTAGCAGCAGCAGTTAGCGTAGCAGCAGCCGGCGTAGCAGCAGCCGGCGTAGCAGCAGCCGGCGTAGCAGCAGCAGTTAGCGTAGCAGCAGCCAGCGTAGCAGCAGCCAGCGTAGCAGCAGCCAGCGTAGCAGCAGCAGCCGGGGTAGCAGCGGTGTGTCTCACAGTGAGATCTAGGACCACTGTTTTGTCTGAGACAGCCCAAAATGCCACAATGGTTAGGCACCTTAAGATAAGATAGAAGATGAGATAGAACTTTATTTAAATTGGGAAATTGTTGAGCTGCAGTTGCAGTACAAAGTCGGAAAGAGTGCAAATATAAAATAGCAATAAAAAGGTGCAAGTATAAAAATATCAGTAAACAGATCAACAACATTTTTTCCCACAAAACCCAAAATATACATAATGTCAACAATACAAACAAGGTCGTTACCCGGTTTGGGTATCTTTCTGTTGATCGGCTAATGGCTTTTTAAAAATAATCACAGCAGTACTACAGTGGTCGGCAGTGACGTTAAATACACACTATTGTAGTTATAGAGGTAGAATATGCAAAACCAGTGGAACGATCCTGTGAGGCCAGCGAGGCGAGAGCTGAATGTTTCAGGATCAGACGAATGATGTGAAACATCAGTAGCGCTTCGATCATCGCTGCTGCACTGTGACCGACACAAATCACATCATCTGCATCCACTCAGCTCCACTGCGTGTGAGAATCACTCCCGCCGTCCAACTCTAATCTGACTTCAGACGCAGAGAGAGAAGGTACAACGCCTGAGTCTGAGAAAACCCTCCCTCTGTGTCTGGACAGCGAGACAAAGGGCAGACACGTCTCCGTCTGAAACTGATCTCTGGTTTGAACCCAAAACAAATGAAAACAAAACAAATCAACCCTCTTCCCATGCTCCCCGCCATTCATATCCATCCCATAAGAAAATAACAAACCTATTAGTGCTGATCATCAACCATAAATATCAAACAATCGCCGGGCCCAGATGGGGAGGATTATGTCGCTTAAAGTCATTACCATCACATCCTCTCCTTAAGCTTCCAATTCCCCCTCTCAGCTGCATTGTAATACCCCACCTCGGATCACTTTCCCATATTAAACTCACTGTTTGCCGATGAGCTTATTAATGCTTTTGTTTCGGCATGCCAAAACAAATGCCCTCCACTCCGGCAGATAAAAGTCCAGAGCGTGATTAATCTGATTTAGTCTCAAACGCTGTGGAAACAGGCAGAACATGGCTCTAGCGGGGCTCTTCCTAGGTGGCGGTGGGACGTTTTTTCTCCACGCCCGCCTCCTTTGAAGCGAGGACAGTGCATGTTTCACACTGAAAGTGGCTGTCAGAAGTCGGGCCGGGCTTATAACAGGCCGTAACCTGAGAGCACAGAGGGGCTTAGGCTTCCCCCGCCAGAGTTTTGATATCAATTAGATTTGAGGTCACCTGATACTGCGAGGGCCCTGCGCTGAACATCTGCACGGGATAATGAGAGGAGGAGGAGGAGGAGGAGGAGGAGGAGGGCCGGTAACTGTGCTGTGGTACCTTGGCACTGCTGGAGCACACACATGAAACATCAGTCCACACTGGTGAAACAGATCCACAGACCAGGATGACAACATCTATTCTCACAGAGCTGCAAATAAACCACCAGCAGACAGTTCACTACTGCAGACACTTCCACCAGTAACCATCCAGCAACATAAATTACATTAGGGCTCCGAGGGCCCTTACATTACTATTATTTTCATTATCAGTTCATCTGTCAATATTTTTCAATGAATCAATTCATTTCAAAAACTGTGAAAAAACCCTGGCACAATTTGCTGAAGTTTAAGGTGATGTCATCAAATGGCAAAAAACCCAATTATATTCAAATGTCATATCAGACGAAGAACAGCAGCAACTCCTCACAACTGAAAACCTGGAACCAAGGACATTTTTGTTTGGAAAAATGACTTAAATGATTAATTATCAACATAGTTTATAATAGCAGATTCATTTTCTGTTGATCAAGTAATCGATGAGTCCAGGGGGAAAGGAGATGACTGGTTGCTCTGTATACTCAACCGTACATCAAAAATGTGTCGGGCGCTCTTGGAAAACAGGGAAACAGGAAGGCAATCCAGGCACTCCAAAACATAAGACAAAGTATCAACGAGGAAGGAAATATTAAAAAGCCTTTATTATAGTGGCTAAATCATAAAAAAACAAAACATGTTTCGACCACCAATCAATGAATCGATTGTTTACGCTCCAAATTATGTTGAAATGACAAATGTTTCCCCTTCAGTTGTCAAGGTGGAAATTGAAGCTGTCGCACTTCACACTTGTTGAATGGGACCATTGTTTGCTAGCTAACGGCTAATGTCTACAGAGTCAGTAATTGGCTGTTTGTCCAGTCCAGCAGTCTGGACACCAGAAACACAACCGTAACAATGCAGACACCTGTCAAAATCACTTCCATCTACATTTTCTAAACAAAGCTTTAACCTCTCTGTTGCAGGTTATAAGTGTTTGCTGTTTGATGTGAACCATCCAGGTCACTCTGGGAACCAAAGTAGATAGACCATGTTGAAATGAGTATTTATTAAACTGCCTCACGGTCACACACAGGCACATGTGACCTGAAGATCTGTGGCGTCCATCACGAGGAAACACGACATGATATAAAAGTTTAAAAGAAAACGGCACAACAAACCAATTGTATTTAATTTAGTAAATCATAAATGAAAGGAGAAACACCCAAAACATTCAGCCTGAAAGCAGCCTGGTGCATCCACAGTCTGCTGATGGCAGCGCAGCTTGGTGCCTTGCTCAGAGGCTCTCTGGAGGTGCTGTAATACTCAGATGAGTGATGACGTGTGGCAGCGTGTCATCTGTTGACACTCTGTTGGTGAACGTCTCCCAGCTGGATGTTAACAAAACGCTGAGAGGCCCGACAGAGCAGAGAACTACTTCTCCCAGCAGCCCCCAGGAAAACAACCACACACATGTAACAGAACACACGCCTGACAGAAAACACAGCTTAGAGGTTCATTTCTGAGAGCTGAGCAGGTGAAACGCAGGAACCTACAGGTGAATCTTGGCACTAGTGAGTCACACCTCCGTCCTCCGTCCCACTGGCTTTGGAAACTCACTTTATTTCTTCATAGATTTGTCCCTCCAGGAGTTTGCAACCCTTCATCAATCTTCACATATTTTTGTGAAGTCTTTTCTGTAAACTAGGAAAATGCTTTCCAGTTTTACCGCATAAAAATACTACTAATTCAGAACCAAATTTATGAGCCAGTCAAACAAAAATAAGGCCTCGATGTCCAACTTCCTTGAAACTATGGTAGAAGGACTTTCTACGTTCCTCTAGAGCTCGTCTTCTCAAGCAGCACTCCCCCCCCAGGCAGGTATCACTTCGACCAAGCTTGTGAAATTGAACATTATAAAAAGTTACCTAAATTATCATCATACTCTTTTGTGATCAAATTTTACTAACGAGTACTGTAGTAGATATGCATTTAACTTAGAATATGGATTGAAATTGTCACAAATTCCAGCCCTGCTCAGGGGGAGGTAATACTGAATTTAAGTTCCTGGTTCTTTCAGGGGATGCCTGCAGCGCCGTCGATCAGGATTGATTGAACGATCGTGCGTCTGGAAGCAATGGAGATACAACACACAGCTGAACAATGCAGGGAGAAAAAAACACGACGAAAAACAAAAGGATCAGAACGCTAATCAAAAAACTTCAAAGTGGTTTTGACGCACTGGACGCCGTTGGAGGCCACAGACCGGTTTGTGGCCTCAGCAGGGACTTGGATTCTTGTCGGCATTGTATCTTCTGCTCACGTAAGCATGTAGAAAATTAACAATATCAGTGGCGCTTCTTCGATTGTTGCCTTTCCCACAAAGACTTAGTTCACTCTTCTACCAAATAGCATATTAAATGTATGAGATCAGTCCCGCTGTCACCTTTTTAATGATGTCTATATCCGAAATGTCCTTATTTGTAAAAAACAGTGGAAAGACGAGGAAGAACCTGCAACCAACGCCTCACAAGGTTCTTAAAAGTTCATGTTATGAGAAACTCTTGTTATGGGTTGTCTCGATAAGTCCGTTCCTATCAACATGTTGACAGTAACACAATAACAAGTGCACATTTTTACTGGTCAGTCGAGTCCTTAGAAGCCACGCAGAGGGTGAGACACTTTCAAGGTTCACTGAGAACATTAAGAGCAGAGCAGAGGCCGGACGAAACAGGAAGTCCTACTCTCTGGGGACGCTGGCCGAACCCGTCCCATAATTAACGTCCTCCACGTTACTCTGCCAACCGCTCGCAAGCAGTACACAAACAACTCTGCGGCTGTCTCGCGTTTCAAAGTCAAGTCCTCAGCACCAGCTGTAGACCAGGGCGCATTTTTTCACTATCTAATGCTAAAAGGAGAGCAGAGAGAGAGAGAGAGAGGACGAAGACAGAGGAACGAGCATGTTTGATAAACTGCAGATGTCCTGCAGGATACGCTGAAGCTGCTGACAGCCTCTCTGAGTATTAACAGCCTGCACAGCAGCAGCTCTACAGACCGGACAAGCTGCTCACAAAGAGCAGATACAACTTCAACAAAGTGACTCAATAAAGGTTCGTCGAAAGCTGTGGTCAGTGGAACACAGAGGTGTTCAACTTTACGTTTAGGGCAAGGCGCACCACAACCCAAACCAGAGTGGAGCCTCATCTGTCCGTCTGATATTTTCCATATAAGAACACCTCACGAAGGCTGTGTGAAATTTATGTTGTTACATGTGAAGTTTGATATTTCACATAATGTTAAATTATCATATTATCACCAATATGTGACATTTTCACGTGTTCTTCCTCCATGTTTCAAAGTGTGTTTGTAGTCAGTTTAACACATGGTTAGGTTAGTTTCACCAGTAACTGTTGCTATGGTTACCTGCAGTTTAATATACTTCGTGCACAGATGTAGAATAATAATAATAATAAAACTTTATTTATAGAGCACTTATCAAAACAAAGTACAAAGTGCTTCACAACAAGAGAAATAAAATACCACAGTGAGTGACGAAATATTAAGAAATAAAACACATGAAATACAGAAAAACAATAAAATAAGCAGCCAGTTCAGGTAAAATCAGGATCTGCTTTCAGATAAAAATGTGTTTTGAGACGAGACTTAAACGAAGACTCTGACTCAGACAGCCTGATGTCTTCGGGCAGGTTGTTCCAGAGCCTCGGGGGCCTGATGGCAAAAGCTCTGTCCCCCTTAGTTTCCATCCTGGACTCAGGAACAGACAGGAGACCCCTGCCCGAAGATCTCAGACTACGTGAAGGTTCATAAGGGATTACAAGGTCTAAAATATAGTCTGGAGCCATGAAGAGCCTTAAAAGTAATCAACAAGATCTTAAAGTCAATCCTGAAACCAACAGGGAGCCGATGTAAAGAGGCTGAACCAGGTGTGATGTGGTCGAACCTCTTGGTCCTGGTTTAACAGCCGAGCAGCTGAGTTCTGTACAGTCTGCAGTCTTTTCAGAGTTTTTAGATTAAGACGAGTGAACAGACTCTTACAGTAATCGAGGCGTGAGGAGATAAAAGCATGTACAACAGTTTCTGCATCAGTAAGATTTAGAATAGATCGGATTTTTGCAAGGGGGGTTAAACTGTTGAACAGAACTGTATTTTATTTATTTTTATTATATTTTTAGATAATCGGCATTTTTGCCTTAATTCATTAGTTGAAGACATAACCAGACGTTGGACAGAGTGAGCAGGACGGCACGCAACAAAGGTCCTCTGCCAGAATCGAATGCATGATGTCGTAATTACATGATTTGCTCCTTAATGCGTTCAGATAGAAAGCAAAGCGTCATTCATGCTATACCAACGTTAGCTGTAAGCTAGCTAGGAACGGAAGCACCAACCGAGTCTGTGGGAATGTTTCTGTCTGTGTGTTTGTGTTCAGCTCAGCCTCTGACCGAAGCTCCAGTTCTTTCTCTCTCCTTTTTCCTCTTGTCTCTGTACGTTTATGAAGCAGATTCGTAAAGCTAAACAGCAAACATTTCCACGCCACCTCTAAAATTTGCTTTGCCTTCTGTCTGAACACGCAGGTAGCCCATTAAGACACCCCAAAGGATGGTTTGGAGGAGGTAAGGGAGGTTGAGGTAGGGCTGTCACTTTTTATTCGAAATTCTAGCTACAATTCAAACATGAGAAAAAAATAAATATTCAACCAATATTCACAGTGTATAAGTGCAACAGCCCTAAAATGCACTGTTCGTCTGACCTGTTGCATGTCCTGTTACTGTATTAGTAAATTAGGATGTTGTTCTTTCCTTAATGGAAAATGGAGGAAACTAGCGAGCCGTGCTGAACAGATGATCACAACCCCTAACCATCTGGGATGTAACATTAGGAAGCATTTCTTATTCAACACCAAAAGGTGGAAAAATCATGGATTAAGGTAAACTTGTTTGCTGCCTTTTTTCAAAAATGCAACTACCTTACAGTAACATCACCACAATGAAAACACTGGTCACCTACAGTACTGTGCAAAAGTTTTAGGCAGGTGTGAAAAAATGCTGTAAACTAAGAAAGCTTTCAAAAATATAACTAATAATATATTTTTTTTTAAATCAATTTACAAAATGCGAAGTGAGCGAACAAAAGGAAAATCTAAATCAAATCAATATTTGGAGTTACTACCCTTTGCCTTCAACACAGCATCCGTTCCTATCGGTACACTCGCACAAAGTCAGGGGTTTTGTAGGATTATAGTCAGGTGTATGATCAACCAATTATACCAAACAGGTGCTAATGATCATCAATTTCACATGTAGGTTGAAACACAGTCAAGAACTGAAACAGAAACAGCTGTGTAGGAGGCTTTAAACTGTGTGAGGAACAACCACACTCTGCTACCAAGGTGAGGTTGTGGAAGACAGTTTCATGTCACAGGTCATACACCATGGCAAGACTGAGCACAGCAACAAGACACAAGGTAGTTATACTGCATCAGCAAGGTCTCTCCCAGACAAAGACTTCAAAGCAGAGTCAAGATGTGCTGTTCAAGGTTTTATAAAGAAGCACAAAAGAAACGGGCAACGTTGAGGATTGTAGACGCAGTGGTCGGCCGAGGAAACTTAGTGCAGCAGATGAAAAACACATCAAGCTTATTTCCCTTCGAAATCGGAAGATGTCCAGCAGTGTCATCAGCTCAGAACTGGCAGAAACCAGTGGGACCCAAATACACCCATCTACTGTCCGAAGAAGTCTGACCAGAAGTGGTCTTCACGGAAGAGCTGCAGCCAAAAAGCCATACCTCCGACATGGAAACAAGGCCAAGCGACTCAACTATGCACGAAAACATGAGAACTGGGGTGCAGGAAAATGGCAGCAGGTGATCTGGACTGATGAGTCAAAATTATAAATATTTGGCTGTAGCAGAAGGCAGTTTGTTCGCCGAAGGGCTGGAGAGCGGTACAATAATGAGTGTCTGCAGGCAACAGTGAAGCATGGTGGAGGTTCCTTGCAAGTTTGGGGCTGTAATTCTGCAAATGGAGTTGGAGATCTGGTCAGGATTAACGGTGTCCTCAGTGCTGAGAAATACAGGCAGATACATGCAATACCATCAGGGAGGCGTACGACTGGCCCCAAATTTATTCTGCAGCAGGACAACGACCCCAAACATACAGCCAATGTCATTAAGAACTATCTTCAGCGTAAAGAAGAACAAGGAGTCCTGGAAGTGATGGTGTGGCCCCCGCAGAGCCCTGATCTCAACATCATCGGGCCTGTCTGGGATTACATGAAGAGACGAATATTTGAGGAAGCCTACGTCCACAGAAGATGTTTGGAACAACCTACCTGCCGAGTTCCTTCAAAAACTGTGTACCTAGAAGAACTGATGCCGTTTTGAAGGCAAAGGGTGGTCACACCAAATTTTGATTTAGATTTCTCTTTCACTGTCATTCACTGCATTTTGTTAATTGATGAAAATAAACTATTAACTCTTCCATTTTTGAAAGCATTCTTAGTTTACAGCATTTTTTCCCACACCTGCCTACAACTTTTGCACAGTACTGTATTAGCTTGTCACTAAAGTGAGGGAGGCACCGCAAATTAACGTCCAATGTCAATTCCACAACAGATTTTACAATTAGGCTAAAAAATAATTAATGAAAAATCCTCAGCTATGCATGAACTGAGATCTACTGGACCAAAGGCTGAAGTGATCGCTGACTTTCACTCAGAAACATTCGGCATCTGTGTGCTGCGTTTGCTGCCTGCTGTGACTTTACCCTTGACTTTGGTACTTTTCTCTCTCAGTAACCTTAGCCTGGCCAACCCCTCCCCTTTTGTCCTCGCTGACCCCTCACTGGAGCGGAGCTGAATTTACATTCTTCACCAATCCTTTAAGCTCAGCAACCAAGACGCTCTCATCCCCTGATCAAAACAGACCTGTTGACACGTCCAGCCGAGTCCCAGAACACAGTTTGTCCTCCTCAGCTCCTCTAATTGGCTCACCGAGATGGATGACATATGGAGAGAAGAGAGCAGGAGGAAAGAGCTATCTTGATAAATCTTCAGGTTGTCGTTGACTGTCAGCCACCGTGACAAGCACAGCTTCATTAGGAAGGGATAAGCAGAGGCGAGATGGTGTGTCAAAGGTCAGAGATGATGTGTGAAGAAGAAAACACCTGCAGAGTGAAGCTGTAAGGATGAGAACCAGCTTCAACAACAGGAACGACCTGTAACGTGCTCCTAAAAACTGCATTCCCAGTAAAAACAGTAAAAAAAGCAGGATTATGCTTTACTTTACTTGCAAGGAAACAAGGATAGCAATTAATGGGAAGGTAATCATTTCATCAACCATTTCTACTGTAGTAACTTCTCAGTATGCTGCACCACTTTACTTTGGGGGGCACATAAAAAAAGTGGTTAATATGTCAATTCACAGAGCTTTATGAACATTCATTAAGCATTGTTTCATTAACATGGCGTTTTGAAGTAGTGCTGAAATGATTAGTCAATTAATAGATTAGTTCATTTACAGAAAATTAAACTGCACTTCCTCTAATAATTGATGTATTATCATATCATATCAGGTCAGATATTAAAATTTGTCAAATTATTTGGTTTATGACCAAATACCTGCAAAAAACTAATGACATTCCCATCAGCCTCAGGTATACTGTGTTTAGTGCTAATTAGCTAATGTCAACATGCTAACATAAACTAAGATAGAGAACATGGTAAACATTATACCTGTTAAACATCAGCATGCCAAAAGCACCGCTGTGCCTTCATTAGTCAAGAAAACACATGCCCAAATCAGGCATTCGCCTCCTGATATCTTTTATCTGATGTGAGAATTTTTAAAATTGAGTTTGGATTTCAATTTGGTGGTTTTCCAGCCAGCGTGTCCTTGGCGCAGTGGCCACAGATGAACTGCAACTTAACATACTTAGCCCTGACTTCAACATGCACTGGCTCGTGACCTCTGACCTCCCTGCGAAGAGTGGAAAAATGAAATGTATGTACATCAAGTACACTGAACTGAAATGAGATCTATGTATGAATGATGCCACATAGTGAACTGATGACACTCTGAAGTGCCTGAACTGACTGGTAATCCTGCCATGTTGTGACTCATCGTGTTGATATCAAGGCTATGAGGGGTTCTCATTTCCCAGCGTCGATCCGGGGGGATAAAGTCGTAATCTTTTCTCCTCTCTCACTTTGACCAACCAGGATGATGACGGCAGCAGCAAAGCTTCAAAGCCTTCTGGTACAGGACGAACACTTAGTGAGGCTTCAAAACCACAAAACCTCATATGTGGATTTCTGTACTCATTATCGTACTTGTTTCTGTCGTAGCGATGTTGTTGCAATGACTTGGTTTCCAACAGAGGCCAATAAATTACTCTTAATAAATGATACTAAGGGGGTTCCCAATGCTTTCTGGTGCAGTCATAAGGGGCAAATCTTTGCCCTGCACTTGGTCCCCCAGGCAACACATCTTCTTCCACTGTGGCTGTGTATCACCCACAAAACCTCGACCCATCCAATGGAGACGGTTCGGTTTACAGCTGAAACGATTAGTCGATTAATTGATTAGTTAACCAACAAACTATTTTAATAACTGATTAATCATTTAAATAATAATATTTCAAGCAAAAATGCCAAAAATTCCCTGGTTCCAGCTTCTCATTTGCCAAGATTTGCTGCTTTTCGATCCCTCATGTGATATTAAACTGAATATGTTTTGGTTTTGAACTGTCGGTCAGACAAAACAACACATTAGAAGGTGTCACCACATTGGGCTTTCGGAAATTGTGATTTTTTTACTATTTTATGACATTTTATAGGCCAAACGATTAATGGGTTAATAAAGAAAATAATCAGCAGATTAACTGATGCTGAAAATCGTTAGTTGCGGCTTTAGTTAAGTTAGGGCTTAATGCTGGAACATGCTTCTCTGTCTTCATGTAGGTGATATTTGTATGACTGCTTTCCTTTATGCTTCTATGTATTTTGAGTCGAACTTGAATGTCCTGTTCAGATCAACCGAGCAGCTTGTTCATGCACATGGCCACACAATGTGTTTGGATCGTGCTTTGAGAGGAATGTGTATCAGTCCCTTTGCAAGCCTCTGTGACGTATGATTACCCATAAACACCCACAGATGTTTACTTGTATCTTTGCAGAAGTATAATTCCTGCATTAAAGCCCTGAACACCTCAAAAAGATGTCAGTTCTCCTCTCCCTTGCTTTAACCTTAAGATGGGAGTTATTTTAAAATATATAACCTTTCTAAGCGTTAATAAAATTTGACGAGGTCTTATAATGGCTTACACTTTACTCAACATTTACATTTCAGACTGAGTTTAAAGTGGGTCCAGAACATTTTGAGAGCAAAGTGTTGGATTTGAGAGCTACCGTCTGATTGTTGGCTGTGGCTGCATGCCTGAGGCCTTACTGTCATAAAACTCACTCTAATCAATTAAAGCATACAGCTGCAGTGTGTTGAGCTGATCGTGTTTCCCCGCTCAGAGCACCTGCTATCAGCCGCGATCGCAGCTCTCTGCGGCTGAAAACCCACTGACTCACACCGGCCTCACAGTTGGCCCGTCCACTGAGAGGGCATCTACACACACACACACACACACACACATATCAGCTTACACAGCGGTGTGCGTGCCAACAGCTAACACGCTCCTCCACGCACAGCCTCGCAAACTTTGTCGTTTTATTTTCGTGCCCGTCACAATTTCACACGTCTTTTCCGGGCGTGGTCGGATAATCCCTCGCGGGGCGAGCGCCTGCGGGCCGGTGGGGCCGCGGCGTGCCACCCCGAGATCGTCACGACACGACCCCCCCCCCCCCCCAAAAAAACAAACATGTGAGTCAAGGTGAGAAACACTCGGCATTCTGGGTACTTTCTTGGTTCTGCGACGAAACTTCAGCCGGCATTTCCAGGAGCTTTTCTTAGAGAGGATTGAATGACTCAACATGATCAGCTGAAGCAGACCTGCAGTAAAGGCGACCTTTACATGAGAAAGATAAAAAAAAAAAACATAACACAAACGCAAAGTCATATCTGTACATGGTGTACAATATAAGTATTTAGTTTAAAATTGAGTTGAAAGACCATTTTTACCAAAAATCCATTAAATTACGTGACAGTTTAAATCTTTTCTCTAATTTTCAGGTTCAGAAATTCTCATGAGCCCAGGAATTAGAGTTTTCAAGTTGTCATGTGATTTTTAAGTTTAATATATTTTGGTATTTTGAAGAGCATGGAAAAAAACCCCAAATGGAAAACACAGAAATTATTATTAGTATCTATTAAACAAGGAATCTAAGAAATCTGCGTGACCCTGTCTACGTATCAAGCGAGCCCAAGGTCGAGAAACTCGTGTACAGACGTAGTTATATATTGGGCCACAGTGAGTCTAATCAATGATTACATTTTGCCTTCTGCTATCCACATACATTCTCTAAGTAGCGATTTAGAGCTGCAACGAGTAGTCAACTACTTGATTAATTGATCGATGGTAACTATTTTGATAATTGATTAACGGTTAAAGTTATCTTTTAAGAAAAACTGCCGATCATTATCTGGTTGCAGCTTCTCAAATGTGAGAAATTGCTGGTTCTCTGTGTTAGTAAGTGATTAATCACATAATGGAGAAAATATGTGGCAAATTAATCAATAATGACTAATTGTTAGTTGCACCTCTTTTGTGACAAAAACACAAGAATGGAGAGTCGTTAGTCCAGTCGTGTAAAAATGCAGATAAAAGCACCAAAAGTGTTGAACTTGTGTTGAGCTCGAACATTACCGTTCTATCGATTTAAGGCTGATTTGAAATTTTAAAAAGCTGTTAAAAAACAGCCTGTTTTTGGCTGAAGAGAGCTAATAAAAACTTTAAAACTATTGTCAGGAAAGAAACTGAAAGGACATTAAAAGTAGACAGAATGAACAACATGGTGAAGAATTATGGTCTGGCTTCAAGACATCTCCCTACTTTTAAAAAAAGACGTTAAATTCAGGTAATTAAAACGTTTTTCAGACTTTTGAGGGCCAGAGGATACCCCGATGTCCCCCCCTGCGGACTAATATAGTACGCCTGCATTTACAGTGTATGCATGTACTGTATGTGAGCATATCCATCAGTCTCGGCACATGAATCACAGTAAAAGCGTCCTGGCTGTGGGACTCTGGAGAATAATCTGGTCCAGCAGTTTGTCTTTTCCCTGCAGTTACTACTCATCGCTGTGAAACACCCTCATGCTTTGAGAGTCGAGTCAGCGCCTGTTAAAGGCAAGGATTACCTCACCGATTCTGCACGGTAAGGAGGCCGAGCGCTCCGACAGAGACATTCTTTCCAGTTTACTGCCGGGACGGTAATGAGCTCGGCGAAGCCAGAACGCCGAGACAATACTTTGAGCTGGAGGTTAATCACGCTGCTGTCTTTGGAAATGGACAACAACTCTGTCTGTCTGTTCGTCCCTCCAGAGACTTGTTAAATCTATGAGCACCGAAGCTGTCCTGGAGGCTTGTTGCGGTGGAGCCAGTGTTCTTTTCGGCACCTGATTTTGATTTAGTTATTTGACGAATTATATTAGTTTTAGTCAACAAAAACTAAAAAAAGACAGTCGTCAGTGAAATGTTTGTCACATTTTTGTAACTTCTGAGGCTACGGCTGTCGCCATCTTTGTTGTGTGCAGTTACCATGGTTACAGGTGTGGTTCTGGTCTGTCGCGAGGTTAGTGGAAAAGGCAGCGTTTAGTTACTTGTTCACACAAACAGTGTCCACGTCACTCAACAGACTGCCTCTCCACAGTAAATCCAGTTGTCGTTCCCAAACTATGGCTGTTCTGAGTATTTTTTAATCTTTTTTTTTTAACAAATTTGTTATCAGAAGAGTCTTGAAATTACACATCGACTGCATTTTAGAGCATATCAGATTAACCAAATTAACAGGATTTACACAAAGCCTTGTAAAATCCAAGTCATGTTCGGAAGCCGATGAAACAAGTATTCACTGAATTATTGATTTTAGTAACTGTTACTACGCGCGTCAACGACAAAGAATTCTCACCCACCCTGCGGCTCCTAGTTTCGGTTTTACCGCATATTTCCTGTCTGGTTCGGCCTGTGTTTTCAGCCGCAGCAGGCAGCTGTTTTCTGATAAGCCCGCTGTGCACTACCTGCCCAGCAGCAAACAGCAGACAGACGGTTAGAGATGGCGAAGAAAATCGAACATCTAGCCGCTAAAGAGCCAGATATTTTTCTCAAGGGTTGGTGGAGACCAAACCAGAGCTAAAAGGAGAGTGAATATTGGACTCCAGTGGGGTGATCATTTCGCTCTGTGAGCAGCTGTTTGCTAACATGTTAGCCAGAACAACTTTATAAGATGATAATGTGTCAGCTTGTTGCTCCCGACTGCCCAAAACATCTAAATGAGAGCAAACTGAGTGTCCACAAATATTAATGTTTCTTTTTAAAGCTGATATCTGATATGGACATCAATACTGATGTGTCAGAGCGTCTCTAACAGCATCTTTACTGCAAAAGGTCAAATTTAAACAAGTGATACTTGTCATTACAGGATAAAATGAAGCCTCTACAGTGTCTGTGGCTCCCCAGTGGTGTCAGCATGGGGGTGAGGTGGGCGCAGAGGTCAAAGGTCATGGGTGACGGGGATGCTGTAAACAACAGTGGTGGCCACAGCGGACAGGTACAGCCTCAGTTTTATTTATGAAGCTGCAGCCGCGGCCTGGGTCACGGCTGCCAGGGGCGACAGGGGGGGGTCGTTACCGTGCCCACGGGAATAGGAAGTTGGTCACGGGGTCAGGGGTCAGGGGGTGGGGTGGGGTGTGTGTGTGTGTGTGTGTGTGTGTGTGTGTGTGTGTGTGTGTGTGTGAGTGTTTGTGGGTACGGAGGGGGTCGGATCGACAGGTGGGACACTGCAACAGACCAGCCACACCTGCCCCGCCTGTCAATCAATGTCCAGCTACGAGTGTGTGTTTGTTTTTTGTGAATGAGATGAGAAAGATGCAACCGATGAACACTATTTTAACAGACCTTGTGTGTGTGTGTTTGAGATTTCTTATCTTATGATTGTTGTACATTTTGACCAAAACAACCCTCTGAACTCGAGACGCTTTGCTCCGTTCTCACTCGTTATTTGCAGCCTTTTAGAGTCTCTGCTGTGTTTTAAATAGCTGTGTTAGGATAAGCACGCAAAAAGCCATCAGGTGGCATGTGAGTGATACTTTTACAGTTTTAATGAAAAAAAAAAAACACATTTTACGCAATTTGAAACTGTTTTTGCCTGTACAGTATGTGCACAGGTTTTAATCACTTTGTGCTTTGTTTTGATAAGTGCTCTATAAATAAAGTTTTATTATTATTTTATTATAATCACACAGTAAATATGTGTGAATATAGACAATATATAGAGGAGAGTGTCAGTAAGAACTATGTTGATGGGATACTCGGAGCTTTAGCAAGTTTAAAAAAATAAAACAAAACACTCCCTTTGTTTCTCATTTTCCTCTTTTTGGGATAAACATGTTCTGGGTTATGGCACTAACTGCTTTGGGCGCTTTAAACAAACACCTAGATTACTTTTCATTCTGTGACAAACATCTAAACATGATGATTATGAAGCAAGATCTGAAATTATGGGGCGTCGTTATACCACTATCACTGCAAACACTGTCTGTATCATGTCTGTGTTCACATTTGCCACATTAAAGTCTTCTCCTCTCTCCGTTTCCTCCTTCATTCGGTCCTTCAGTTATGTGAAACCGAGCCAATCATACATCACAATATCAATAACAGTAAGTAAAGACATTAAGTTCAGATGCAACGTTAACGGAAACACGTGGAGGCGAACGAACGTCAATGCAGTCCAAGCGGAATGAATTGCGGTGAAGACGCGTCCACATAAGAAAAATGTTTCAGCTTGAGTGAAAAATGTGCGTTTATCCAGGAAACGTTTGACTTCACTTTATGAATATCAGACAAAACTTACTTACAATCATTCCTACAGTGTCTGGGCCTCGGAAATGAGGAGGTGAGGGAAGGAAGTGAGGGGGTCAGAGAAGGTAAAGAAGGGAAGGAGGAGACAGTGAAAAGAAGAGAGAGAGAGAGGGGGAATAAAATGAGGAAGTAAGGAAAGAAAGGAGGACATATATTAGCCCACGGACGATCAGTTATCTGAGTAAAATGATCAGCTAGCTGCCTGTCAGTTTCCCAGCATGCCCTGCAGTCGGTCAGTCGGACACCCCGCTCCGTCTGTCTCTTATGTAGGCCGGCTGTGTGAATGTGTGTGTGTGTGTGTGTGTAGACGTACATTTGCTGTGTCAGTGGCAGGTGCAGATTAGACGGGTCGTTGTCCTGACAGTTGCCGTCGACCCAAAACAACACATGCAACACACACACCCAAACACACACACACACACACACAAAGCTCCCTCAGTGAGTCAGCACTGTGTGTGTGTGTGTGTGTGTGTGTGTGTGTGTGTTGTGTCAAAACTACACTTTCAACAAAAACACTTTCCTTTAATACAGTAAAGCTGCATTAAATTAGATTATTGAAGATTATATGCCCGCCTATTTTAAATTAGCCTGTTTTAATTGTTTTTGGCATTTATTACTATTTCAGAAAGCACCATACAATGCAACTAAGGATTAAGAATTTTGTGAAAATCATACTAAAATCTAGCATGATAAAAATATGAAAACCTATGCAAATATTAAAAAGGTGGAGCTGTACAAAAGGTGGACATGTGTGCAGTCTGTAGCAGGGAGGGATTCTGAGTTTACAGCAGTTTGCACTCATTTTCACATCAACGAGTTAAACATGTACAGAAATGACTCATGCGTTTGTAACTTGTAAACTTGGTATTTAGTTTTTGATTTACTTTGTCATCTGTGAAGAAATCTTTTAAGTAAATGAGGATCCATTCTTGCGTGCCGGCTCACAGGTAGACACTGAACGTGTTGGAGAGACATAACTCAGATCTTTATTATTTTAAATTCAACCTGTGAATGTTTTGTGAATGCCGATTTCTCAGATTTAAACATAAAAACACTGCATCAGAGTTACGAGTGTGCAGCTCTCCTCAACAGGAAATATTTACTGTAGAGTTTAAAATTCAGTTTTTCCCACACTGTATAATAATGTCACATGTATACTTCGTATGCATTTCTTCCAGGAACTCTGAGGCTACAGGGACAGTTGCTCTTGTTTTTCTTATGCTTCATTTAAAAAGATGTTTCCCCAAAATTTAGACTTTAACTGTGTATCTTTGAAAACTTTGGGAACTCCATTAGAAGAGTTTAAACAAAGTAACATGTTTGTAATGATGGACTCACTGGTGGGTCCAGCAATGTGTGTGTGTGTGTGTGTGTGTGTGTGTGTGGTGACAGTAAGTCTCTTTGTGATGTGTAATTTCATGGTCCGTTTGCACTTTTTTTTGCCTGAAATTTGCTTCCATTATTTGACTGGAAATCACACAGAGATTATTTTTCTGCCGTATGAAACTCATCCAAGGATGACTTCAGTTATTTCGGTGTAAAACACGCTTTGTGTAAAAGGCTCTTCGCAGGCGTGGCTTTTTGTATAATGCTCTCAGCAATAATATGTTTGTTATTAGTTAAACTTGTTCAGGCCTCCGCTGAGGACCGCCATGGAGGACGAACACAATGTTCTGTGCAGAGGACGCCTCTGTCGTCTCTAGAGGGCGCTAATCTGCTGTACTGCCTGTTTGTGTGTGTGTGTGTGTGTGTGTGTGTGTGTTTTGAAGGCCATGAGGGACCCCATGGGACTCTCCAGTTGCAGGCCTGCAGACTGGCTGGCACCCTCAAAGTAGCTTCTTCATCCTGGAGACAGCTGTTGTCTCCGTGACGACACGATCGGCCAATGAGGGAGCGGGTGGGGGGTGGGGGGGGTGTTGGCCTGTGTGTGTGTTGGCCTGTGTGTGTGTGTGTGTGTGTGTATGCATGGTGTGTGTGTCATATCTAGAGGCAAGGACGTTTTACTTGTAAATAAACACAGACAGAAATTAATGAAACCTGGGAAATTAAGATCCAGATTATTACATGAACTGTATGAAACACAGCTTGTGTTTGTATGTGTGTGTGTGTGTGTGTGTGTGTGTGTGTGTGTGTTAAAGTGTGTGTGTTTAACTGTGTGTGTCAACGGTGCAGTCCAGTTGGCTCTGTGCAGTAAACACCATTCCTTCAGTCCCACTGTGTCAGAAGAAAAGACTACATATAGATTCAGCAACAAGGAAACATAATTCTGGGTCTGATCCTGCAGTTAGCAGCTGGACGTGTGAAGAGCCTGCTGGGACGAGACGCAGGCTGCACTAAAACAGTGTTAGCTTACGTCCAGCACACAGGCCTGACCAAGACTGAACTGTGCTGTACGTCCTGACGTGTACATGCAAGCAAATCTATCTGTGCAGCCCAACATCCACAGAAATAACATTCTTATTGGTCAATTCTGCAGTGCACCATTTACGTCCAATATTTAATGTTTAGTGCCAAACCGGGAAGTTTTGGGACCTTAATGTAGCTGGGACCAAGACCCCAGGAACAGCACTGGGCAGGGCAGCAATTTTGGTGGAAGTGGAAGTCAGACCTGCAGATGCGTGTTGGCCCAGAAAGACGTTTTTTCTACACACAACCATCACAAAAGAAACTGCTGTAAAACGATGTAGGAAAAAAAATAAAAAATAAAATCAGAAATTACTTCTCGTGCTATCAGAATTTAATCCAATAAAAAACACAAATGTGTTGATTTGCTGCTTTTTTTTGTTTTCTATGATAGTTTGGACTTTTGGTCGGACACAACAAGCAATCTGAATTGAATTCTGGGAAATTGTAATGTGCATTTTCGGAAGATCATCGGAAGATTAATAAACAATAATAATAATAACAATAATCATTAGTCGCAGCCCTACATGTACTACATCTGTCTTTCACGCAGGAAACCGGAGTTTACATGCTAACCCTCACCAATTTCAGTCCTACAGTAAATGTTGCCTTTTTCTGTCTCTAACCTTAACCCGGCCTTTACCACAGTGTAGTTTCCATGCACAAATATTGTAGGAATACTGGAGAACAGTTAGGCAGAGGAGTTGGTGGATGTGAACCCAGAGGAGACAGCTGGTGGTGAAGTGTCTGTGGTGACGAATCCTCCATTAACCTTATCCAAGACCTCAGCAGACAGGTGGAGAACGTCACGGCCCTTTAACCAGGTGAGAGAATGAAGAACAAACTGTAAAGTGATTGGCCAGATGATGCAGTGACAGGGCATGACATTTGCTCTTCAGGAAGTGACCCAACACCTCTGAGCATGATGTCCGATGAACTCGTAACCTCCTGCAGGAAAAAGCGCTGATGTGGTCTGCGTTCTCAAGACACAGCTTCAATACAGCGAGACAGGTGTGTGTGTGTGGGTGTGTGTGTATGAAGATAGCAGGTACAGTTTCTTGTCTATCACTTTCAGACATTATTTGTCGGATTTTCAAATATAAACTGAACAAAAAAAAAAATTCCACAAAATGCAAATTTCTATTTAAAATTTTTTGCTTTCAGATTTCAGATTTCCGTTGAGTCTGGTTGAAGATAGTCTGGTTCCAGACCTCTGAACCGCCGCCTACATCTCTGACTTTGGTTTTCTTTTGCGTTGCGCTCGTCGTCGGCCGTTTCCCCCTGGTTGGAGACGCTCATCCTGCTGTGCCAGAGCCGGGTCCATTCCAACATTAAAAATGGCAACAAGGATGGGTGAAACCAACGTGGCTGCACACACCAGCCGAACAACATCCCACAAGGATGTGAGAATTTGTCTCAGCATAGTAAAATGAATATCTGAGTTTTGGACAGTTGGCTAAACTAAAAGACATTTGATGACATCAACTTGGACTTTAAGAAATTGTGATGAACATTTAATTGATTAATCAAGAAAATAATCTGCTGATTAATTGATAAATGAAAATAATTGTTAGTAGCAGCCCTACATTCCTTACCGATCAACATGCATTAACCTTTACAAAATGATCTTTATCTGTATTAACCTGATAGTTAGTGACGCCAAACCATCTGGTTAATTACTGGTTAAATGCTGCGTTTTGTTGTGTATGTGAACCAGTGTACGCATTGGGACGCAAAATAATGAAAGTGAAATCAAATGAGTGACCTTTGACCTTCTGACCGGAGTTGAGTTTAGCAGTCAGTGTTGTGTAGTGCTGCGATGTTGCAGTCTGACTGAAGAGCTGAAAATTTGTTTTCTGTTTGTTTTGATTGGCTCATTTTGCTTTTAATTGTCTGTTTTTAGCCAACCAGCAGGACTAACCTAGGGACGGTCATGTTGGTCGCTCCACAGGGAGACATCTCAACAACAACTGCTAACATGTGAACATGCTCATCATCCCCTGGTTTAAGACAGACACACGAAGCCAGCCGAATTTAACCGAAAACCTTTTAAAAGCTCTGAGCGGTTATTGCATGAAATCACTCTTTAAGTTGGACATTTTTTGCCGTGAGAGACAGTGTGAGCCACTCCATCTGGTTCTCCTCCGCTGTCCCAGCATCCTCTGCTTCCTTTGCAGTAGCTGGATGGAGAAACCTGACACTAACTAGTCGGGGGGGGGGGGTCAGGCCGAGGTCAAGGCCATCGTCCAAATATCAGGAGCAGGCGATGATCAACGAGTTCAGCGTGTCGCAGGAGAGTCCGACCCTAAAAACACTGCAGACAGTTCTGGACTGAGGGATTCGTAGATGTTGGCTGGACTTCTGACGGCAGAAAGCAGATTCAATCATCTACAACAAAAAATATTTTACCCCTTCCTGCCTCTGGTGTCCGGCCATGTAGGCAGTGTTGGATTTGAAATCTCTGTCCCTAAAATATCCGTCACCATGCTGCACCACCCTAATTAGGACCGCAACAAAGAATTATTTGCATTTTACAAAACAATCCAAACTTAAGGTCCACTTGCTAGTTTTTTCCAGAGCTTTTAAATGTATGACACTTGGCGTTTACTCAACTGTCATGCAGATAGGTCTGCTGACATGCAAGCACAGAAGCTGTTATGGTTTCATTCGTAGCACTTTTAGGACTTCTCATCTGTGCTGGCTCGAATGTGAATCCTGTAAAAAGCTAGTAAGTGGACCTTGATTTGGAAATGCTTTGCCAAACTGCTACCTCCAAGGTCAAAATTGAACTTTGATTCTTAAACATTGGTTGCTGCTTGAAGCTACAGTTTTTTGGGGGGGAAAACGTCCCTCGATCAAAGATAAAGCTGTCCTTTTCCCTCCCTAATCAATCAATCAAAACATTTTAAGAGACTGAAAACTCATTTTTGCAGGTTTCTAACTGTTTTAATTGTGTGCATGCTGGAGCCTGACTGTGAATGTCTGCTGGGCATCGTTTTTGTAAAGTACAATATATTTTAAAGCAGTTTTTATAAAACAGAGTTAATTCACTTCATCGAGTTTGGATGAAAACAGCAGCTCGCCTCCTTTATATCAACAGTCCAGACCGAGGAGCGACTCCTAAACACTAAGTGGGAACCACTGAGTGATGCCGACACGTCTACAGGACCTGAACCCCCGAAACTCTCCTCAGACTTATCAAACAAAGGCTTTTAGTTCTGTATTGCAGTTTGCTGAGCGAGCGTAAAACCAGCAGAGAATAAAATGTTTAGACAGCAGCTGTCAAAATGTCCATTAAGGAAAAGAATGTTTTGTTTTTTTAAAAACATGACAAAGGATTAATTGTGCTTTAAACATGGTCATGTTAGCATTCAGCTTAAAGGACAAGGCAGGTATTATTCTGTATTTTTCGCATTGTCCAAAACCAACCATGTGTTAGTCTGTCTATCAATACTTTAACTTCACATCCCTGTCTGTAGCACCCAGCTCTCAGCCCATCAATGGTTCCTTCTGAAGACGTAAATCTTTAAAAACATCTAACAAATATAGTTTATTTTTTTTAAAGGCTCAGTAATTTCCTAAAACAGCTGCTCGCTGTAGTTTTTAATCAAACAAACAGGAGGAAATAGTGCATTTGTTGGGGACTATTTTCAGCGGCGGATGAGTGTTTGGGGCAGCAGGACGGTGTGTGTGGGACGGAGTCAGAATAAACTACAGTGTGTGTGTTCATGGTAATGAAGGAAAATGTCACCCAGTGCAACAGTGCGGCTCGCTGATGTGTTTTAATAGTTTCTGGACAACAATGGAGCTCTGTGGCTCAGAGGACGAAGATATATCAGGCTGTGATTCACACACACACACACACAACACTCACTTCATTGTTGGCTTCGGTCTTTTTAATGGATTTATTAAAAATAAGAAAAATGTAGAATATCACCAGGCTTATTATTTTGTCTAAATACAATATTTTTTCATAATATGTCATAAATCAATGTCACTTTCATCCTGATCAGACGAGCTTCTTCATTATCAACGATGCCGTGCTGAACTTCAACTTAGCAATGAAAATCTTTAGTCTGCTCTTCACAGATTGATTACCCACGACCCCCCCTTGTTTCTGGGACTTCCTGGTCAGAAAGTCATTTGTCAGTATTAAGGTGGATCATGTCGGGAGCCACCGTAGGTACCAAGGTTAGGACACAGCAGTTGAGTAAACATCAGTCAGGGTATCGCTTTCAGTCCGGCTGCTGGCCTCACCTCAGGGTAAACAGAGGCAGCGACCACGCTCACCGCTCAGGTATCAAACTGACCCGCGACTTACGCTAAAAAACCCTCTCATTTCTGTCAGACTGACTGAGAAACACAAGAGGAGGAGACGCTCAGCGCGCAGACAGATGATGACGGGGTGTTTATGTCTCCTCTCTGTTAATCGTGCTATCAGGTGTCCTGTCTGAGTGGAGGCTTTCACTGCAGGTCAGCCTGCGACCTGCTGGACCTGGACCGTCCCCGTCCCCCCCAAACATCAAAACTGGTCCATGTTTGAGCAGTCTGATTAAAACATGCCGATACGACTACGTGTTGGTACCAATATCAGAACTGTACGTTTTTCAATACCTTACTTTGAGGAACACAAACCTGTTTTTGTACAAACCTCTTTTTATCGTCGCTGAAGAAAAACAGCTTTCATCCGTTCAACCGTTTGGTTTTCTGCTGCACCACGAACATTACGCCCTCACGGGACCGCTTGTATAGCGACAAGGGCTGTCACTTGTCATTTTTTTATTCTAAATTTGAACTATAGTTCGAAGGTAGGAAAACATTAAATATTCAATGTGTAATGATCTGTTTGAATTAAAAAATTCAAACAGGCCGTGCCCTTATACACTGTCCGTCTGACCCACTGCAATGTTAGCGCAAAATGGAGAACACTTAGCAGATAATCATGACACCAAACCATCTGAGGAGTAATGTGAGGAAATATTTTGGGTTTGAAACCACGGATGGAAAAACTGTGGATTAAGGAAAGGCTGTAAGCAGACTTTCCAATAACGTCAGCTTGTCTCTCGGTCGGCGGAGGTACCACAAATGAAGAGAACAGCATCAATTCTACAGCGAATCGAAGTATTAGGTTAAGTGGGCTGCGTTCCAGCGGTGGAATGAAACTAAGTACATTTACGTGCAAAATGAGGTACTTGTACTTTACTTGAGTATTTCAGTGTTATGCACCTGTATACTTCTACTCCGCTACATCCCAGAGGGAAATATTGTACTTTTTACTGCACTACATTTAGGACGGTGTCGTCCCTCATTCGTCCAGGAGTGTTCCATCGTAGAAAAGGTTTCAGTCGTAGTCATCTGGACACAGACCGGACACATCTGGCCTTATCAGTAATCAGGCCTATTGTTTTTATTGTTTATGCAGATGCATGATAGATGCAGCCAGAAAACAATAGGCCTGATTACTGATCACTGGGCCATCTTGGAAACTATTAGGTCAGTTTCAGGTGAAACTAGCTATTAACAGATACTCAGGTAGACTCCTTCCTGAGGGCGGGGCTTATGTAACTCAGAGTAGCTTAAATTTCCAGTTCCTGTCCAATTTTTTCACAATTGAGAATGACTTCCGGATGGGAGCCGAAACGTCTTGATTCTGAAAACAGTGTCCAGATGACTACGACTGAAACCTTTTCTACGATGCACTACATTTACTTTTCAGATTACAAACCTTCGTACGCTTCCTGTCCATACGTTTCCTTCATGTGCTGAGGAAACTCCTCCTCCTCCTGAAGCTGAATAAACTCTTTAACCCCCCCTCGAATCAGCTGGGAAACGTATCGTCACGAAGCTGAAAACAGGCTGTTTTTCTCTTGAAAAGTCGATTTTGTAGAGATACGTGGTTCTCCCAGGACAGCGACGCTACAAACATATGATGATCTTATAGACCATGATGCATTGCTGCAGATTAAACTACCCAACAGTATATAAAGTAGTTAAAATGAGCTCAACCTTAAACCTCTGCAGCAGTAAAATGCAACAGACACTGACAGGGAACATATTGCTGATAATACTCACATACTTTTACTTCAGTGAGGTTTTGAATGCAGGACTTTTACTTGCAGTGAAGTATTTTCAGTGTGGTATTAGTACTTTCACTGAAGTATCTGAATACTTGTTCCACCACTGTTGCGTTAGTTTGAATGAATTCTATCTTGACTTTTTGTAAAAGTGACAGCCATGGTGGCTACAGACTTTGAGGTTTTGGATTGAACATGTGTTTTGAACTCTACATATTTACTTTTTGGATTACAATATTAAAAATAATGACACAAATCCTGATGTGGGGTTTACTAGTAGCCTAAGGGTTTCACAATAGAGAGCTTTGTTGCATGTCATCCCTTCTCTCTCTCCCCTCTATCTGTCTCTACTGAACTAAAGTCAGAAAATGCCCCAAAAATACTTTAAAACATCATAATCTGAATTCACATCAGTGACTCTGTGTTAATGTGGTCTGCTGAAACCCCTCCTCCAGTCCTGATGGTGGTTTTTCCTGGTCAGTGACTCAGCCGGGTCAGAAGCTCGTTTTGTTTGTGTATCTGAATTCCCAGCTGGCTCTGAAGTATCAACTCCGTAAAGCCAAACAGAGGAAATGGTCAGAAAGGTCGTGACCTTTCAGCCGTCGGGTTCATGTCCAATCAGAAGGTCACGGACACCGAGGAGAGATTCCGTGTTTCCGAGTCCGTCGATTAACTAGTCTGTTAGTGAGTTAAAAAAACCTTAAACTCAATAGAGTCAAACAAGCATGGTGGCATTTTATAACAGCAAGTGACGTCAGTATCTAAACCCAATATCCGAGAGCTGAAACAGTCGGTTGATTAATTGTTTGACTGGTTGTTCTGATTAGTTTGTCGATTCAATCTTTACAATGATACAATACGATTCAAGTACACACACTGAAATAACTTTAAAGTGAATGCCTTTGGGGGGGTTTTGGACTGTTGGTCAGACTTAACCTATTTGAAGACATGAGTTTGGGCTAATGATGATGGGTGTTTCTCATTATTTTGATATTGCACAAACAAATCAGTGCTCCTCAATTATCACATTTCAAAAAGTATTCAGTTCAGTTTCACCTTTTTTGACATTTGAATATTTGACATTTGAATCCTAAAATAATCAAGTCATGAAACCATTAAGATGTCGAACAGCCGGTGATTCGATGGTACAATGAATTTACAAAATGAAGGTTGAGATGCAAAGGTCAAAATTCACTTTTAGGCATACATTTTGCAGTTGTTAAAAGTAAAAACAATCCTGTTATCGGTTGCTTTCATTCTCAACATTTGTTTCAGTGTTAAAATCCTATTATTATTTTCTAAACAAAAAAACGTGATGAAAGCTAACTCTGCAGCTGCAGCCTGCCTCGTTTGGTGAGATCAGGCCCTGAAAATCTTCCAAAATCAGTTTTGAGAGCCGTTCTCCCGAGTTGGTACGAAGCTGTAAACACCACATTGAGAGTTATTTGCTGCTGGTGTGTTTTGGCATTGAACTTGGCGTCCTCCTGCACGTCTCTAGTCCACTGTTTGACACTAAACTATCACATTTCCAAAACAGCGGCGACTCTCCGCGCGGCCGATGAAATATTCAATGATTCTTGGGTTTCAGATCTTCACCGGCCTGAATCCTGCGGCTCGTACTGCGGCGTCCCCCGGGTGCCCCGCCCGCCGGAGCCAGCAGCCACCTCAGCAGAGTTTGGACCTCGTCAGTCGGAAGCGGGCCCCTGGGAGCCATTTATAACCCGACCCCGAGCTCGCGGGGCAGCACTCGTTCTCCTGCACTTCTCTGCCAAGTGTTAAAAGAAAGATTCTTAAAAATGGAGCAGCCATATGTACCGCACCCCGGAGCTTTAAATGAGCTTTTCATCGAGGAGGGGGTTGGGTTTTCTCCTCTTACAGCCCAAAGCACTCAGAGCCAAGGCCAGCCGCCTGCTGACAGGTCGGCCATCTTGGAGGATTTTTCTGTGGTGGTGTTAGAAAGTTACCAATCCACTGGATGTTCATTTTACCGTTGTTGTTTTTAAATAGGTTCAACGTTAAGTTAATTTGTGAAGCATACCGCGTCACACTAAAGGTGTGCTGGTATACTGGTTTTACTACTATATATATATATATATATGGTGAAACAAAGTGATGGTAACAACACCGCCAACAATTTTCAATTATGGTCATTACCATAACTACCATCCTTTTCAGAGGGCACCATGAACACATCAGCTCTCCTGCCTTCAATAGCAGTTTTACTTTGATTAGCCATAAAGATGCGCCTTTCTACCGGTCAAACAGAGGCAGAGCAGCCACAGTAGGACCAGCAAACCAGGCTCCTGGCACTCACTACTGTGGCCATCTTGATATGCAAACATTAGCTAGTCGACCTACAGAAGCGAGGCTCGTTTATGGGTGCTGAGTTGAAACGTTAAGTGACTGACGAAAAGGAAACTTGCTGCCTCAAGATAATACACATTACACTCAGCTTCAGTTCTGCTGTCAGTAGTGGAGTGGAGGTAGTGTTCTTAGAGTCCAATATAATTGCGCCACTAGCATGTCCTGTGCACATTTAAAAATAACTAACTATTAACACTCAAAAGAAATCAGAGCATGTAAGAAAACATGAATGGGTGCATCGAATCTAAGAGAAACAAAGTGTATTTAATGTAATTCCGGTCAACTGTCTTAAAACCAACCTGGTTTTGTTTATGTTGTTTTAAGTGAATTTGATGGTAGTTCAAAGACCAGTGTGTAACATTTAGGAGGAGCTATTGGCAGAAATAGAGCACAGGTCGTTTTTATCTACAGAGGGAGCGGGTCCCCTCTCCACGGAAGTCGCCATGTTGCACCGCCATGTTTCTACAGAAACCAAACATTCGCGTTTTCGCAAGTTTCGCGGCCACCGTAGTTTCTCCTACACGCTTGGAAGGGGAGGGTGAGGTGAGCGGTATTCAAATGGTTGCAATCTACAATTTCACCACTAGATGCCACTAAATCCTACGCACTGCTCCTTTATTAGTCCGAGAAAGTTGCAGTATACGGTTAATTGTTTTTGGTGTATTTTAGCATCAATAGTAATATTTCAGGAACGTTCACAGCATGGTTGTGAGTAAAACCCTTTCAGATTCAAAAGACTGCAAGTGACACAGACTATGACTGAGTTGAAAACATGCAAACCTCATTCATTTTAGCAAAAAGAAATACAGCTGTGTGAAGTGAAGCTGTAAACAAACCTAATGACTATGTCCACCAACATACACAGATTTTTTTAGTCTTGAAGAAGCATATTGAAAGACAGAGTAAATACAGAGGATGACGAACTGAACGACAATTAGACTACGATTAGAGCTGCATCAGTAAGAAACCCCTGAAATCCAGTGAGACGGTGAATTCCCGCATGTGACTGTACCAAAGCAGAAATCGCCATTTATCAAAAAAAAAAATAAATCAGTTAGCGTTCCTCATTTATGCTGCTATTTGTGTGGCAACGGTGAAGAAACAGAGTTACAAAAAAATAAAAATCTAGCTTTGTATGAAAATGGAGGTAACACAGACTGCAGGTGAGTGAACTCTGTAAGAGCCAGATGAACTGACACCTGTGTCTGCTGGCTCGGTAGTAAACTATTTTCAGTGGTGAAAGTGGACTGCAGCTGGTTGTATCATAAGGTTTGGTGGATACTCAAACACATATTGTACATACAGTACATATAGGCAATATAATAACACACAAGCTAAACGCTAACGCTGACAATAAATGTTGCTGTAGTTACACTGTGAACCTGCCAGACTATCTGATCAGGGTGAAGGCAGGTGGAGCTACGATGGGAGTTAGAGGTGACAGAAGTGTCCTGGCTCTTACGCTACCAGCAGCCAACTGCTACTAGTCAAACTATCAACCGTCAACGGTCAAGTTTCCATCCAAACGTACAGCAAATTTTAACCGATTTTCTAGAAAAGCAGCAAAAAAAATGTGAATATTAGGAGTTGGTGCATGGATATAAACAGTTGGTGACAGTCGGGTGCCATTAAACCATTGCAGAAGAAGGAGTAAGTAAAAGAGTGCCAGTCAAAGCTTAAACGATGTAAAAAAAAAAAAAATTTAATAAACACGATGGAAATATGGCATTTGTGTTTGGACACACCTATGAAAATAAGACCCAAGCTGTAATAAACCAGAATCATCCTTTAAGAATAGCTGAATTATTATTTGCAGCCTGTACAGCACTAAGCTTAATATTAACCAACGATAAATGACATAACAACAGGAAGTGTGGGAGAGTTGCTTCACTGAAACAAGAGTCAGAGCGCTGCAACGAGGAGTCGTGTGTTCCCAAAATAAAGCCTGAAGACTTGAGCGCCTCTGGTCGGGAATGCGAGTTATGGACGCTCTCTAAGCCCCTGGACCAGATTCCATCTTAAAATAGCGTCCTGGGTGAAGAGAGACGTCCTGAGGCCCCGGAGCTGCTTTCTGCAGGAATTTACACTTCAGTTAATTGGCGTTTTCTTCATAGCATCGGTGGACCGGATGGAGACCCAGGAATATCTAAATATCTGTGCTATCTGTAAAAGGCGGTGAGGCTCTGACCTTTGACCTGCTTACTGTTGGACCCTCATAACGTTGGTGATGGTGTCGCTTTACCTGCAGGAGTTTGATGGCTTAATAGACTCGGTTGTAAAATTTGCATCACAAAAGCAACAGAAGACTGTTTTAATTTGGCTCTTTTGTCTATAAAATGAAGATTTTGTCCAGGCGGGAGGTGCAAGTGTCTTGTAGCTAACTGTACTACAGTCCATCACTGTTTGGGTCTGTATGTGTTTAAAAGCGTTCAGGCTTTTAAATAAGATATAAAAACTGAAAATTAGAAACTTTGATGTACTGTCAGTAAGTTACCTTGCTTGAAAACGACCAGTCACATCACAGAATGGACGGCCCACTTCTTAGACACAGCGGAGTTGGCTGAGTTAGCTGAACGCACCACATGCTATTGTTATGCTAGCAAACGGACAGAACGATGGAACAGAAACTTCCGGTGTCGGCACAGAAAACGACAGCTCAACAGTCACAACAGCCTGAAACGTAATGAACTGTTGTGGATAAACGAGGTAGCAGCACGTCGGTGGCAATGGCGACACTTTGGCTACCTAAAGCCGCGTAAGCACATAAAGTGGACGAGAGAGTCCCAAACAGGGCTTCGGCTACTTAAAGTCAAACAGGCTGGTGATGTATACTGTTTGCTAAGCCGGAAAACCTGTCGACAGGAACAGGAAACGCCAGCACACCAAGTATATCACCTGAAGCAACACCATCTAATAAAGCACACACAGTGCAAACGTTTACAGTCTCAAACACCAGCAATTAGACCCATCCCACCCATGGATCAAGCAGCAGACCCCAGCAACGATGCACAGTGGGAAAAAAGCATTTAACCTTTTAAATAATCTGTGATAAAAACATTTCTCTTAAAGTTATTTACTCTGTGGTGGTTCAAGTATGAAAAAAAAAGCTAAATTTGATGGAAAACATGCGTATAGAGGTATAGAGGAGCGGCTAAACAGGAGAAAATTAAGTGGCCAGAAAGTGGTGGCATTACGTATTTCTTCACAATTTTCCAAAATCAACCGGAATATCCATGGAAAAAGGGCACTGTCACGACTGTACGGTGGGCAGCCTCCCACTGCGGAAGGATTAATACTGACAAATGTTTTGTTTATTAAAGAAATAAAACAAAAATAGATTTTCTGTTAGCTCATACAATCCTTATTTGTAAGGTTAGGAACCCATTGCCATAACATTGTAGGTTTAAAAGGAAACAGAAATAGTGACTTTATATTGTGATAAATAACAATACCCAACTGATATGAAAAAAAAATTACCATGATAACATGTTTTGCCACATCACCCAGCCTTACATGGCCTTTCAACAACAATCCTGGTCAACTGTCCTAAATTTCTAACAACCAACCCCGCTCATGTTTTTAAATGTGTACTTTATGTTAATGCTTTTGCAATATACTGTCCCCTATTCAGAGTTCGCTGGGTTTGATCAAATCCAAGGCAACCGTGGTGTGAAGAGGTTTTACTGTATTTTAGCTGTAATAGCAGCATTTCAGGTTCAAGATAAAGCCTGAACCTGAAGCCCGTGGCACTGTGATGATTGGGGGAATTACAGCTGTTACTCACAGAAAGGGCTGGGGGGGGGCACAGGAAGTAACCTGTAACTTAAGGTCCAACCCCCCCCCCACCCCTCCCGTTAGCCTGAAACAGCAGAGACAAAACATCATCAATGTATGATTTATAACGCTGAATTTGTCCGTGTGGAAACGCTGCGTCTCAGCGATGAAGACGAATGAGTCGTGGTAAGAGACGTCACTTTAAACAGGGGAGTGATTTAACCGGAGGATCATTAGAGGAGCTCCACACGCTTCTCACGAGAGAAACTTATACACTGGAGTTCAACAAAAACACTGACTAATAAAACTAGACAACCTGAAAAATGTATCTGCGATACCTGAAAACTACAAAACTGTATTCAACCTATACTCCGATACAAGGTGCAAATCACTAGTGAATACAGACACGCAATCATTCATTCAGTTAAAAGCTCACGTTCACATCACAAATATCAAATACATGGCATACACACTCCTTTTATCCATATGCTTAGCATGCAAAAATGGCCGACAAGTAAGCACAGCGGAAAGGCAGCTGCTCCCTCGAAAGAATATAAAATTTTCCCCTTTTTTCAATTCTTTTGTTTTTGTCTAAAAAGTGAACTTAAACAAGGTTAATTCATAGTCAAAATAACTGATAATTGTAACTGTTAAAATGCATTTCATCAAAATAAACAACCCCAGTTTTGGTTGGTAGCCGAAAGCTCGTCGGAGCGTCGGAGAAAGAAAGTTTGGCTGCATTAGCTAAGTGTTAGATTATATGAAAGAAATGTTTCAGCGCTCCGCCTGATGTGTGGCTGTGGTTCGAGTTGTGCACATTCAGTAATGCATTTGAATTTCTTTGTGTAGTTTCTGCATAGTGTTGTGTCTAACAGCACTCAGCGCTGTACGGCTGTCTGTACAGTCTAACAGCGAGGCATTTAATACACAATCAATCTTGCATGCTCAGAGGAAAAACACCACGTCAGTGTACGTCGCATAAAAACACACAACTCTTTACAATTCTTTGTAAATTTAGTTATTTATTTAGCACTTTCTGTTACTAATTCAGCTCTTTTTGGCTCCATCAGCCACAATTATCAGCCGTTGCTTCCGCCTAATAAAACCTACAGTAATCCACTTGCATATTATTTTAAAAAAGTACAACAGAACAACACATAACGACAACAAACTAAAGAAATCTTACTGGAACTAGATGACCTTCGGAACAGGCAAACAAACAAACAAATCACAAACTCCACACTGTCAAAAACAGAAATTACAAAATTACATTGAAGGATCAGACAAGCTCAGTACAACCTCCATAACCAGTGGTGGAAAGTAACTACATTTACTCAAGTACTGTACTTAAGTACAATTATGAGGTTCTTATACTGAGTAATACTATTTTCTGTTACTTTGTACTTCGACTCCACTACATTTATTTTAAAGCGTTGGTTACTTTACAGATTTAGATTAATAATACAAAATATAAAATCAACAAATAAATTACAATGTATTATTATTGATTAAACTACCCAGCTGTATAATAAAGTAGTTACAATTAGCCCCACTTTTACTGGCTGCAACATTAAAGTGATGTAGTTTCACATCATTAATTATAAACCAGTTCTGAAATGAGCCAATCTGCATAATGAGTACTTAAAAGTATATTTTGATGCTAAAATTGTGTTTTACTTGTAACAGAGTGTTTCTACACTGTGGTATTGCCACTGACATCAGCTACCACACAGCCGGTAAGTAGACGGAGCCAGTAAATAGACGGAGCCAATAAGTAGACGTAGACGGAGCCAGCAAGTAGACGGAGCCAGCAAGTAGACGGAGCCAGTAAATAGACGGAGCCAGTAAGTAGACGAAGCCAGTAAGTAGACAGATCCGTGGCGGGACATTTAACCAGCAGGAAAGAAACCAGCCATCAAAGAGGCAGAAACAGACAGACAGAGGCTTGTATTTGACTCACCTTCTCCTCCCCCTCATGGAGGTTTTCTGGCCCGCATCCACATCATAATGTCCCGCTGAACTTGCTGCTTTTCGGCGGTTGGAGCTCCAGTTGCTGCTAGTCTTCCTAGCTAGCTAAAGCGCATAGCTGATGTTAGCTAGCTAGTTAACTCTCCCGGTTGTTTTATTTGATAACTTGCTAGAGTTTGTTTGTTTGTTTGTTTGTTGTAAGGCTATACTGCAGCAGCGACCACATCCTACTTGTTTTATTAATCAACTGACGTCAACTTCACCTGGCTTCTTGTCCAATAATCTGGACTTGATTATACACCTGAACCGGAGGAGTGCACTACCCTTTTTTGACCGCTCACATTGACCGACGTTTACCAGCCGTTACAACCCAGAGAGGCGCTGTTTCACCCACTTGAAGAACTCGGTGAAAAGTGGGGAAGAGATGGAAACAACTGTTAATTGACAAAGCAAGCAAATATTTAAAAATCATTTGTGTTACCAACAGTGGTGGAAGAAATACTGAGATGTTTTACTTAAGTAAAAGTAGCAATATAACCTCATAAAAATACTCCATTATAAGTAAAAGCCCTGCATTCAAACATGTAAGAAGCACTGTTGTCAATGTGGAGGTTATTTTAACAACCTTTTTGGCTGTTGGGTAACTTTTCTATAACAATGCATCATATTTTATAAACTAGTCTTGTGTTTTATTTGTAAAATCTTCATCTAAAGTGCAACTAGTAACTACAGCTGTGAAATAAATGTAGTGGAGTAAAATATTTCCCTACTGAAATGTAGTGGAGGAGAAGTATAAAGTAGCATAAAATCTATATAGTAAAGTATAAGTACCTCAAATATGTAGTTAAGTACAGTACTTGAGTAAATGTACTTAGTTACATTCCACCACTGGTTACCAATAACTGATCTAATTTAATTTGATGATCCCTTAATGACGACAGATAATAAACGATCATATTGCAGATTAAATGAGTCATATACTTGTTTTATTATTATCTTAACAAGTGGACTTTTCCAGTTTCCCATATTCTCTGCTGTAATATCAAATACATTATCAGGTATTATTTAAGATACCTAACATTTAATAACGAGGCTGCAACTAACAATAATGTTTTATTAATCTGTTATATTCGATTACTTGACAAATCGTTGAAAATGCCCACTGCAATGTCCCGGAGCCCGAGGTGACATATTTAAATTTCTTGTTTTGTCTGATCCGCAGTCCAAAATAATAAAATATTATTCAGTTTTATAATCACAGAAGACTAAGAAAACCAGCAAGTATTTGAGACGCTGGAACCAGAGGAATTTTGGCATTTTTGCTTTACAACATTAATCTATTATCAAAATTGTTGCAGATTAATTTTTTGTTGGTTTAATCATTTTAGCACTATTTAATACAGTAAAGTGAATCTTTACTGTCTTTTTGACATAAAGTAGACATTATTTAGCATGTTGCTTTACGCCATAAAGTTTAGTGAGGACGACATTGTTGCTTACTTTGACCCCTGTTCCAAAAGTTAATTTGATTATATTTTTGGGCAATATGTTGTTGTTTTTTGTATGAATTATTATAAATTCATTAACTGAAAGCAATAACCAGTAAATACAAAATTAAAAAAGGAAAATGTCTCAATAGCATTCAACTTTATTTATGTATTTAGTCATTTATTTATCTTTTTTTATTCATTCATTTATTGTCTTGTAATATTTTGCTTGTATCATTATATGTATTTGTAATCACTACAGTAATATGTAATTGCCTGTGATGTGTGATGGTTGTACATCAGTTTTGTTAGTAAAATGTTTTTTAAGTGTTAAATATTCTTCATAAAATAACAAAGAGGAAAGGCTACTACATATCTATCTATCTATCTATCGATCGATCGATCGAGCTATCAGGAAGAGTTGAGGCTGTAAACAGTAAAGGAGTGCTTCCTGAGCTCAGAGTGGATCCGAGCTGTTATGTCTTTCACAGATGGACAGACACCTGTCGCACTGAGACAATGACCCCCAGTCAGCAGGTCAAAGGTCACAGGGAAGCACAAACACCGGCCTACTTCAGAAAAGTATAGACAGAGAGATCATGTAGACTTGCATCCGTTTGATACACCCAGAACACAAATACACTTACAGATAGTTCACTCACTTTTCAGTTGAAGTTTGACTTTCTCCACATCAACATGATGCAAGAGGACAACACTAACATTAACGATAATAGACACAGAGGAAAATGTTAACTATACAGGCATACACTAAGCATTTTGTCATCAATTATTAATTTGAGGGAACGGATTTAGTTTGAAGATTAATCAGCATCAGTTCTGATAGTCCGTTAAACAGTTCAACTTTATTCATATAATGAAGCAAGAAAACAGTATTAAAACAGAGCAGCACTAAAAGAAAAACGATTCAAAACAAAAATGATAAAACAAGGAAAAATTGTATATACACATACAGTATATACATACATAGACGAGTACATACACAAACTGTGTTTATTATAAATGTAGCCTACACATACACACGCACATATACACATACAGACATACTGTATATACATATATGCATATAATATATATATATTTCTATATTATATAACATATATATATATATATATATATATATATATATATATATATATATATATATATATATATATATATATATATATATATACCATTTTAAACTGAACATCTGTGGGTTTTTGGACGGTTGGTCAAACAAACAAATCATCTGAAAACAACACCTTGGGTTCTTATTTTAACTATTTTCTGACATTTTATTAAGTAAACGATTCATCAGTTCGTCAAAAAATAATAATCAACAGCTTAATAGATAATTTAAAAAGTGTTGGTTGCAGCCGTAACATACACGTACGGACTGTTTACACATGTATACACATCATAGACTGTATATAAAGATGGACGACATGACAGCTCCCCAAAAGTAAGTGAAGCCACAACATCTGGATCGGCCCCTGGTGGCTGGCTGCAGTATAGGTCATAAACCCCGCCCCCTCCATGTTAGCGGATGCGACATGAGCCAAACTAAAATCTCAAAGTACACGTCAAATACATTTTTCCCAAAGATGGTTTCTGTCGGTTTAGGTAGTTCTTACCACGCTGATGTTTGTTCAAGTGTTTGTTTTTCTGATAAGTTTGGTTTTAATTAATTACTTATACCGACCTGATACTTAATTTATTTTCTGACCTGTTTTTATAGTGTTTTATAGTGCATCATATTGTTTGCTAGTACTTTCTCCTGTGTGCACTGACGTAAAGGCGAGCTACTGTAACAAAGAGTTTCCCTTCGGGGATCAATAAAGTATTTCTGATTCTGATTCTGATTTGATGCTATAAAAAAGGGGGTTTCACGTCATGCCAGGTGTGTGGGCGGGACCTCGATACCGCGGCTCCACCCCCGATCACTACTGGCTCCAAATGACGTCACCAGCGCAAGATGGCTGCTCCCGTATCCGGGACATTTTGGCTTCATTACAGTCTACAGGGAGGAAGTGGAGACGCGTCGTCCATCTGTACATACAGTCTATGATACACATGCAGACACAGTGACGCACATACAGTGTGTTGTAACTTTACAGGAATTTAAATGTTTTTATTAAAAACTGCCGCTGCTGTTGATAACCTTTACAGGAAGTGCATTTCAGAGGTTGGAGGTCGTGACAGCCTGATCCCCTCTGGTTATTAAGTTGGACTGTTGAGACCATGATCTGGCTCGTAGTTTGTTAAGAGGTAATTTATTGGTCAAAAACACCAAATATTCTCTGGCTTCAGTTTCTAAAATGTGAGGGTTTGGTGTTTTATATCAGTGTAAACTGAACATCTTTGGGTTTCAGACTGTTTGGTGACGTCACTTTGGGCTCTGGGAAATAGTGACGGGCTATTTTCACAGTTTTATGGATTTAACAATTGCTTGATTGAAAAAAACAATCAAGAAATTAATTGATGATGAAAGTAACTACGAGGTGCAGCCCAGGTATGTCATTACATGAAGCTACATCAAAACCAAACAACACCAGAGAATCTAAAAAGGTCCAGATGAGAACAGGTGACCGCAGGATAAAAATAAAAAGGTGAATGATGACGTCCTGAAGTCGAACCAGCACAATAAACCGTAAATCGTGGACTTAAGTGCACACATACAGACCGGAGCTGCAGTGTCAGCAGTCCAAACACCGATGGAGCATCTGGAAACTTCATCCACTTCCACCTCTGACACTGCTTCCACCCTCCACCCCCCCCGCCCGCTGCAGGCTGGGACACTGCAGGGTCGAGGACCCGGAGGGGACAGCAGCCACCCTGAGGACCTGAGGGAAGTGTCCGGGGGGGAAGCTCCCACGGGGGACAAACGATCCTGCCATGTTACCGAACGGGACGCCGCGACCTGGAAGTCTTGTTTTCTACATCAGACTCAATATGGTAGACCAATCTCTCCACGGCCGCCCTGGGAACCCAAAACACTGGCAAAGTACGAGAGAAAGTGCGTGAGTGCTGCTGGGTAAAAACCACTGCAGAGACTGGGGAAAAGCTCCAGTTTTATACTTTAATGATGTTGACATGAAATGAACACTAAATTGAAAACTAGAATCAGAAAATTTACACTAAACTTGGAAAATAAAAATCTTAAAAAACGCAACGTAAACGAGAACACAATAATGGGTCAAAAGAGACAATGATTATAAAACAATTAAAATGACGTTAAACGAGGGAACAAGTGGGAGAAACCGATCCATCGCATGCGAGAAATCAAACGCTCCTACGCCTGTTTTAAGAGACTGGATGGACAACGCATCGCTGCACCTTTGTTCCTGAGTCTGGACTCGCAACATAACCTGCAGCAAACATCGAGCTATCGCGTACTGATCGGTCTGAGAGTGGTTTGATGTTGTTTCTACTGTTTTTTAAAAACAAATATGTGCAAAGAAAGCCGAGCACGAGAGCATGATGATTGTTGCTGTGAAAAAATTAGCTGTTTGTGTCCTTCTTGCTTTGAGTCATTTATATGAAACACTTCTTTTCCCTCTTCTTTGTCTGCTGGTAAAGTTTTACTACCTCCCCCCTGCTAAGACATTAATAAATGTCCAGCCCATCCATCACCATGTCATATCTGGCCAAGCATCTAAACTACTATCTTTATGCCCCTACATGTTGTTAAGATGCTCCACATTAATGGAGTGTTGCCATGTCAGTTCCCATTACATATCGTCAGTAAGGTCTTTTCATTTCCCGAAGCTCGTGACTGCAGGTGAGGGTTGGACTGGAGTTTCTCCTTCAGGCTCAGCTGCCTGTTCACAGTCAAGTGCATCGGCTGCATCGCCGCTGTGTCACAAAGAGACACTTTAACTGCGGCTTCGATCTGACTAACAGCCACATTTCAGGACGGCATCTACATTCATATGTTGCACAAAGCGGTCCAGTCCTTGAACACCGTAAGTAAATTTACCATGAATTCTGGGTGAATTAAGACTTTTTTCAAACTAAAAAACATGGCTGACTGCGCAGGTCTTCTTATGCACATTACCATACCATTTGCACTACCCTCATTCCCACTACTACCTAGTTTTTTTGCACTAAAACTTGTATATTACACAGATATTCTAAACATTGTACTTTTTTTTTGTGCGTATACACATAACTGTATACCTTCCTTGTGAATAAATTTAGTTTTCCTTTTTATTCCTTCCTTTAGCGCGACTTTTCCATACTTTGTTCTATTTTATTGCCTATTTTATGGTTTTATCATATTCTAATTTTAAATATTTGAATATTTGTTTATACATTTTCTGTGTGCAACCCTGTGTTGTATAATGACATTAAAGCTGAACCTTGAATTCAACAGTTACAAGGACGTTTTACTGTGAACATTTTGAGAGAGAGAGAGAGGGTAACAATACAAAAAATCTCAACACAGTGCAGAGCTGTGCTAACTGCTAACTGCTAACTCCTCCGTCAGATGTTAGCTGTATATTTCCAACAGGTTACTGCCGTCTCTAAAAACTCTTTCCCTTCTCATAACTTACTCCATAACAAACTAACCACTCACTATTGTTACTATGGAAACATGGCTCTCAGTTCAGAGGCAGCCTCAGGGTAGGGTGGCTAACTTTTTACGCTTAAAACAAATCCGTCTTTATTTTTATGAAATTGTCTAACTTGCATCAGACTAATCTAAGACTGGCCTAACTGTGCGTTCAGACCGCCGCCGGCGAGAGCTTCAAAGTTCGCTCTGGCTGTCCTGCCAACAACGCCGTAAAAAGATTTGTGGATGCTCTGCCGTAGGTGAAATAGGTGGCCAAGTTTGTTCGAATGCTTGGTGACAAAATACAAGTGCAGGACTTCTGAATTCTGATTGGTTGCCGCCGAACCGCGTCATAGCCCATTACCATAAAGTTGCCCAGACTTCAACTTCCTCTTGACGCCGACACCGCCCAGTAACACTACAGAGCAGTCCAAAATATCTTTGTGAAATCGGCACCTGAACTATGTCTGAGGTGTTGTGTTACACGTTTTCAACACCTGCCAGCCGGCCAATTAGAAATTTGTATTTTTTCTGTGGCCATGGAGTAAACTCTTCAATTTCCCTCTGAAATGTAACAGACTAAAATATGAAGTTTGACAAAATGGCCACTCAAGTAACGCTTCAGCCCACATACACATGTAAGCAGGATAAACTAATTCTTGGAGAAGTACGTTGTTTTCTTCTGTGCTGCCACAAACTGCTCTTTATCAGAACATTAGTGAGTGTTATTCTTCCTGTTTGAAGGTAAAAATCTTCATATTGAGGAGAAACCTGAATCAGCTTTGCTCCCGGTCTAAACCACACCTGCGCATGCAGCCTGATTCTCCACGCCCGCTCAGGTTACCCACCATGTGCCCTGCGGCCCCACCCGGCCCGCGGCTCCCCGAGGTGCAGTGAACGTGAGCTTCAGCAGGTTTGATATTAAACCTGATATCGGCTGGTGGTCGTAACATCCAGTGTATATATAAAACGACTAGCAGAACCAAGGCTGCGAAAGACATCAAGCTCTCAGGCTGCTGCAGCTCAAAGTCCACCTACTAACAGAGGAGAGAGGATTTCCTTCTCTCAGGCTGTAGTTTATGTACATGTACAATGTTCTGAGCAGGTTTGGGTCAGTGAAGGTGTTTGGAGGTTGATACCAGCTTATTCATACTTTTTATCAGCCTTTATTTAACCAGAATTAATGTTTTTTTTGAGATTTCTACTTTCCTTCTTTCTTCTGAGTTGTCGCCAAAATGGCCACATCATTATGTTGTACCAATGCAACCGATGCAGAACAAACTTTTACTGAGGGAAGAAACATAAAGAGAGTAGGAAAACGTAAAAAAGGCACTGAACCTAATTAAAAACAGAAAAGCAGGAAAAACACCGTTTCCACCAAAACAACACCAAAATTTAATGTATGTGTTAAAACACCCATTTAAGTCGTTAAAGGTCCAGTCTGCAGGATTTAGTGGCATCTAATTGCAGTTTGTAACCATTTGAATACTGCTCGCCTCACCCTCCCCTTCCAAGTGTGTAGGAGAAACTATGGTGGCCGCGAAACTTGCGAAAGGCCCAATCTAGTGCCAGTGTTTGGTTTGTCCGCTCTGGGCTACTGTAGAAACATGGCGGTGCAACATGGCGGCCTCCGTGGAAGGGGACCCGCTCCCTCTGTAGATATAAACGGCTTATTCTAAGGTAACACAAACACAACGATTCTTATTTTCAGGTGATTATACACTAATGAAAACATACTTATAAATATTATATTCCATTTCTGCCGACAGCTGCTCCTGAATGTTACACAATGGAGCTTTAAAACGTTTACTTTGATTGAAACCTCTGTTGATATTTGGTGCCAATATTCATGTTTATGTCCAACAATCTTCATGCAAAGATTCACATAAACGATTCAGTATTTTCATCACAGTTACTACAATAAGCTCAGACCATAGAAAACTCTGCCCTGAAACTACCTTGACTGTCACAAGGGAAACCTTTTCATTTTAAAACAAGATTCACAAATGAATCAGTTGTTCAGCTTTAATCATGGAGCCAACTATCACTCAGTTCGAACACGGCTGTCCACACACTTTTGTGTACTTTTGATCTCAAATGAAGGCAAATCTTAATGCTGCAGCACACAATTATATTTCAGACAACAGTGTTCTTCCAACTTTGAGTCAGCATTTTGCTTGTTCCTTTCCTGTTTCAACACGATAATGGCCCCGTGCACAAAGCCAGCTCTTTAAAGAAATGGTTTTCCCAGTTTGGTGTAGAGGAACTTGACTGGTCTGCACAGAGCTCTGACCTCAACCCCGTCCAACACCTTTGGGATGAACTGGAGCACCGACTGTGAGCCAGACCTCATCGCCCAACATCAGTTTAGCCCTCACTGATGCTCTTGTGTCCGAATGGGAGCAAATCCCAGCAGCCAGGCTCCAACGTCTGGTGGTGGAAAAGACTGAAAGCAGAAGAGTGGAGTCTGTTATAGCAGCACATTAATGCACCTGGCTATTACACACAGGTGCAATGTTCAGCTGTCCACATACTTATGGCTATGAACTGTATAAGATAACAATGTAGCATGAAGCATTTAGAGCTACAATCTATTAGTGACTTATGGATGATCCTGAATTCTTAGTTGTCCAAATATTCCTAAAACTTTCTGTATTCCAGCAGTCGGGCCAGTTCTCACAGCTTCTTCTTCTCTGTCATCATTTGGACCCCACACTGCTCTCTCTCTCTCTTGAACACACACTTACACACTCTCATATAACCTGATGGGTTTGTTCCTGCTGTTCCTGGTTGGTTCGAGCCGGGGACCCCCCACCCTGCCCTGGCTGAGTGCCGGGCTGCAGAGGGCAGGACGGCGCCTCCACTACTTAGAGGGCGAAATTCGCCGGGTTCACAGCTTCGTCTGTGAGTGGAAAATGGGATTATATCCTGCGGTTTGTCTAAATCCACTGGCCAGGGGAAAAGAAAAGCTCTCACTGCGGTTTTCTGAGGCTGATGTCTGATTAAGAGCCTGAAACACCATTACAGAACATTTGAGGTATTCAGCTGGCCAGAGAGCAGAGCGACAGCCACTGACTGCAGCAGGTGGAGCTTTATGAGGCAGAAACTCAAACGTTTTAATCATATAAACAGTTGAAAGTATCAATGAACTGAAGTCTGAAAAGATTTCACTGATAAAATAATAAAGCAGAAGCACTCTTTAATTTAAAAAATTCAAAAACGCTTGAATTGATAAAACGTGTTCAGTATTAAGCTACAGCATTGCAACAGCAATATTGAACATGTTGTTGTATCATGCTAACATGTAGCATTTTAGCTTGCTACTGTGTGTTAGCATGTTTAGCTGCTTGCATTTTGACACCTTGTGTCTTTGTTGTTCAGAGCTGAAAGGTGAGCAGAAGAAACCATCATGGCACTGTGATGTCCTTCCTGTCCAGCCATGTTACTGTCTCTGCTGTTTACACATTTATTACAAAAAAACAACTGGAAAACTAAGAGGAAAGGTTCTTGAGCTTCACATACATCAGAATTGTATCTTTGAATCATCACAATTTCATCTATTAGGTCCAACATAAGATTAAAAGCCACCAAGAGTTGCATCAAGATAATATTTAGGTTCTGTTCATTTGTGCAGGTTGTTAGTAGACATGATATCACTGTGTGAAAAAGCTTCCTGAGTCCCGACGCTCAAGGCTCCAGCAGAAAGTTGATGCCGTCAGGCGACACACCGTGTCGATCAATACGTGCAAGTGCACATGTTTGGATCGTATTTATCTTCTCGACTGTACGTGAAACTACGCGCCTCCACCACTGCATCGCTTTTTTTAAAAATGGGCTGCTGTGTTTTGATACCTGATCCACTGTTTAATACATCCTTTAGGTCTGCTGCTAATAAGCAGAATGGAGGAAAAGATGATTGTGTATGTGATGCTGTATAAGCAGGAGAAAATGTCAAAGAGCCACATCAGACTGCAACTGATACGTTTTTCTTTGTTACATGGATGATGGTATCAGCAAATGCCGTCGGCTTCACCAGCTAAGTGATGGACAGCTGCCGATTTTGAGATTGCCTAGCAAGAGCGACAGGAAGTAACCAGTTTTTGCCTGTGTAGCATGGCCAAAAACGCAGGCTGGTAATGTCAGTCGGTCATTAAACATTGTACAGACATTCCTGGTGCAGAGAGACTAAATAATCCTGACCTTGGGGATCCCCTGATTTTTCCCCCTAGCGCCACCTTAGGGTTAATGTTTGACTTTCGGTCAAATGTCTCCAAAACTATTCGATGGATTGCCGCGAAAGTTTTACAGACATTCGTGGTTCCCAAACGATATATCCTACTGACTCTGGTGATCCTCTGACTTTTCATCTAGCGCCACCAGCAGTTCAAAATTTCAGTTGTCTGATACTGTGACCAATGGTTTATAAAACTAATGACATTCCCAGCAGCCTCAGCTGTACTTTGTGTTTAGTGCTAATTAGCTAATGTTAGCATGCTAACACGCTAACCTAAGATGGTGAACATGGTGAACATTATACCTGTTTATCAGCATGTTGGCATTGACATTTTGAGAATGTTAGCATACTGACATTAGCATTTAGCTTAAAGCAGCACTGTGCCTAAGTACAGCCTCACAGAGATGCTAGCATGGCTGTCTATTGCAGCTTACACAGAGATATACACCACTTTTACGAACTTTAATTTCTTGTTGCTTTGAATGTGCTTACAGACTTGCTGGAACATTCTCCCTGTAACACAAGATGTGCTGCTGAAGTACATTTCCTGTGCGATGCACCTTGCAGTAGTTTAAGTGCAGTGTCTGCAGCCCCCGGTGGGAATCAAACCCTCGACCTCAGTGCCTTGCTCTGCCTGTCGCGCTGCACATGACACTCGATCCAAGTCATATCGGAGGGTTTAAATGGGTTTAAATGAGGGCTCAGGGGAGTGGTGAGGGGGTGAGGAGGGGTTTTGGGGGGGGGGGTGAGAGAGGGGATGAATGGCTGCCGTTGGGAACAACAGAGGGGCATTCTGGGAACTGGTCATGCTGAGGCCTTCCTTATGGCTCTCTATGAGAAATGGAGAGCGTGTGACAGGAGCCAAATGGAGCTGACAGCCAACTGGTTTGACTTCCTCTGCCATCCACGCACACACACACACACACACACACACACACACACACACACAGGGCCTCATCGCATCACATCTCTCTATTTTTTTTTTTTACTCTTCCATAATTTTGTTTTGGAAAAACACGAGCTCGTGTTTCGTCTCTCTGAGAGCCACCAGCGCTCTCGAACTTTCATGTGTCCACCCTGCTCCAACCCTCCGCTACTTAAAGACCTTTGTTTGGCCGCCGAGGGGCCAAAGGCAGATTTTGGCAGGCAGGCAGGTGCTGATAGGGACAAACTCCATAACGCAGAATGAACCGTGTGCCAAGAGGCTAATGGCAGCCTGAAAAAAAACAAAAAAAGCCAGAGGAACAGAGTGTGTTTGAGCGTTGGTTCTGGTGAGTCTGCCAGTGGAAAATATCCTCTGGACGCCGTTGTTCTTCAGAAGACTGATGAGCTCATGTGGGAGTTTCCTCTCTGGACAGCAGTCACAGGTTAAAACCAGAATAATGAAGCGTTACAGTCTCTCTGAGGGCTGTTATTACCGTGTGCTAACTCTGTGAACTGTGTCATATCAGCTTTCACTGTACAGAACATCATCACAGAACTTATATTAGAGATATCAAGGCATATCGGTTTGTTTACAACTCTCTCTCTGGGTGCATTTGGGTCAGAATATGTAAAGTTGTAAACTGAACGCGCTCCTCACTGTAGAAACTGCCTTTTATAATTACTCTAAAGCAAGCGGTGACCTGTGATGACCTTGGAGAACAGCGGCCACTGTGGCCACAAGTGGTAATTACAGCATGATGGCACACTGATTAAAGCAGGGCTGTCAAACTCAAATACACAGCGGGCCGAAATGTAAAACTTGAACAAAGTCGCTGGCCAACATTGAACAAATTAACCTTTTAATATGGATCCAAACAAGTTTTGCTTTAACATTGAATATGGAGCAAGCAACGCTTATTACCACACAATATACAGTCCCCGACAACATTATAGGGAAATGAAAATATTTGACATTTGCTTTGAACCAAATTTCAACGTAAAATATATTTATTTTTGATATTATTTTTATGTGTTTTTTAGTTTTCTATATGACGCAATTTCTTTTATAAAAAGATAAAAAATCCGACAAAAATATAGGGAAATTAATAATTTATTGACTTTCCGTGCCCAAGAATTACATCTGAACACCCATCTGGCACGCTAAAAGCAACACTTTTCACTGAAACTCACCGTTTCATAGTGTCGTCTAATGTTGTGCTCCTTAGTTAAAGCCACGTTGGCTCCACATACGAGACAAACAGATATTCTGCCGCCCACCTGTCCCAAAAGCTCCTGTTTCCTTTCTTTTCGCCATTTTTGGGAAGGGATAGCACGGTGACAGTTGTAGCATGAGGTCGCTATGACTGCTGTCACAGAGGAGAGGGCGTTTCTGGGTCCTGTCTATGATTGACGCGCCAAAACAAACAGCAGAGCATTATGGGATTTGTAGTATTAGCGCTGTATAATACCGGCGGGCCAGCTAGGTATTGCCTCGCGGGCCAAATATAATTACACTGCGGGCCAAATTTGGCCCGCGGGCCAGAGTTTGACACCTTAAAGAGTAACACTAAATTCACTTAAGTAAATTACACGTAGCCTACTGTCACTGTTTATTGCAAAAGCAGTTCTTTGATGTTCTTTGCATGTTATCATGCCCCCCCCCAGTTTGCATGTTATCATGCCCCCGCTTTGCATGTTATTATGCCCCCGTTTGCATGTTATCATGCCCCCAGTTTGCATGTTATCATGGCGCCCCAGTTTGCATGTTATCATGCCCCCTAGTTTGCATGTTATTATGGCGCCCCAGTTTGCATGTTATCATGGCGCCCCCGTTTGCATGTTATTATGCCCCCTAGTTTGCATGTTATTATGGCGCCCCAGTTTGCATGTTATCATGCCCCCAGTTTGCATGTTATTATGGCGCCCCAGTTTGCATGTTATCATGGCGCCCCCCGTTTGCATGTTATTATGCCCCTAGTTTGCATGTTATTATGGCGCCCCAGTTTGCATGTTATCATGCCCCGTTTGCATGTTATTATGGCGCCCCCAGTTTGCATGTTATTATGATGCCCCCAGTTTGCATGTTATTATGCCCCTAGTTTGCATGTTATTATGACGCGCCCCAGTTTGCATGTTATTATGCCCCCAGTTTGCATGTTATTATGGCGCCCCAGTTTGCATGTTATTATGCCCCCAGTTTGCATGTTATTATGCCCCCAGTTTGCATGTTATTATGCCCCCTAGTTTGCATGTTATTATGACGCCCCCAGTTTGCATGTTATCATGGCGCCCCAGTTTGCATGTTATTATGATGCCCCCAGTTTGCATGTTATTATGCCCCCTAGTTTGCATGTTATTATGACGCCCCCGTTTGCATGTTATCATGGCGCCCCAGTTTGCATGTTATTATGACGCCCCCAGTTTGCATGTTATCATGCCCCCAGTTTGCATGTTATCATGGCTCCCAGTTTGCATGTAATCATGCAGCTATAATCTTGACCATTTACATAATCACAGTTTGCATGTTATTATGGCGCCCCCAGTTTGCATGTTATCATGGCTCCCCAGTTTGCATGTTATGATGGCTCCCAGTTTGCATGTAATCATGCAGCTATAATCTTGACCATTTACATAATCACAGTTTGGATGATCACTGAATCCATCGCTGCAGGTGCCGCCTCCTCCTAAATAAATCCAGTCACTTCATTTTCAGAAAGTTTTTAAAATTCCTGCCCATTCCTTCTGCCGCTGGTTTATTTGCTGCTAACAGCAGTTTGTGTCTCCATTTGTGAACCTCGGGATGTAAAATTCTTCATGGTGCGCTGAAACCTGATCGCTGTTGGTTCCTGGGGGCCTCCCTCGCCCTCACCGCTCAGCGTTTATGGCCAGCGTGCTACAGTTACAGCGCTCAGGCCGAGGGCCAGACGGCTCTTTACTGCGGCCAACCCCAGCATTCCTCTGCTTTTGTCACAGCCACGCTCCACGCTGCTGCTCCACGCTGACCGAGGAAACAGAAGAAGAAGAAGAGGGCAGGAAGCTGGAGGATTTCAGGAGCTGGATCAGACTCGGGTTCAGTTTCCATGACTGAGGACATTCTCCAGCCGTGTAAAAGATTATAAACAGCTCTGCTGACTCGCACGTCCAGCTCACTGAGCGATGAGAGCAACATGTCGGCCTGCAGATGATCACGTTTTACATTTTAGGCAGCATGTTGTGCAGCCAAGCATTATTTAAACTCACAGAACTTTATTTGTTATTCCAGTGGAGGTCAATACGTTTCCAGAGATACTAAATGTGTCAGGCTGAATGTTGGGGAAATGTGTTTAAGATGAACGTTTCCATGTGTGTATTTATTTTAATATCAGTGTGATGCAGAAGCACAGATACAGGATATATACTGTATCTGTGTACTGTGAGTCCGGCCCGAGACAAAGAGTGCAAGCACTGCGTTTCTCATGTTTGATATTTTCTGTTTGTCACTATTCGTAGTTGTTTTGCAAAGTAAACATTCAGACGCAAACATATTCTTAAAGTTCCTCCCTGTGAGGAGGAGGGCAGCAGTTAGTGTACCTGTGTGAAATGACAGATTTGTGTGTTTGTCCAGATGTAGGTTCAAAAGATATATAACATAATAGATATTTCTGACTTCTTAACCAAATCGAATCTTAAAATGACTTGCCCATAGCCTGCATTTTCTGAAGATGGTTTTCAACATATTGGACAAACCAAAATCAGTAAGCAAAATGGACACAAGAATTGATAAAAATCTCTCCTGTGTGATACAGCATGGTTGCATGCTGGGGCAGCAGGCTGAGGGTAGCGGACGCCAACAGACTCAACAAACTGATCCGTAAGGCCAGTGGCATTGTGGGGGTGGAGCTGGACTCTCTGGCGGTGGTGTCAGAGAGGAGGATGCTGGCCAAACTACACGCCATCTTGGACAGTGTCTCCCACCCGCTCCATGACGTGCTGGGCAAACTAAGGAGCACCTTCAACGGAAGACTCATCCCCCCACAATGCACCACAGAGCGCCACAGGAAGTCATTCCTGCCTGTGGCCATCAGACTCTTTAACTCCTCCCTCTAAGTGTCAGTCTGTATGACCCGAAGTCACTAAACTGGACATTGATCATTAACATCTCTGCAACACTTGAATAACTGTGCAATATCCGTGTAATACTCATGTGCAATATTTAGTTTTTTTTGTCCTATTTATTATTCATACCTCCATTACTGCTGCTGCAATACGACTTATTACTTATATTATTACATTGCATTTATACCGTATTATCATCATCAACCGGTAAACCCACTTGGTACTTCACACTTTTTATACTTATACCCACCTGGTACTTAATTATTTTCTGACCTGTTTTTTATAGTTTTATAGTGTATTGTATTATATTTTTTGCTAGTACTTTCTCCTGTGTGCACTGACGTAAAGACGAGCTGCTGTAACAAAGAGTTTCCCCTCGGGGATCAATAAAGGATTTCTGATTCTGATTCTGATACTGCATGTGAACAACGGCGCACACACAGAAAGCAGAATAAATCTTTTAAAGCAAACCAACAACTTCAGCAGACAGTTTGGGTTCAGTACATTCATTAATCTTCCGGCAGGGTTTTGAATCATGGTGGGCTTGCTGCTTCGGATGGAAATGACCAATGAGACGTCAGACGCTTCAGTGTGTCAAAGTGTCAAACAGGAAAGCAGCGGGGAGGTTCGGAGGTGCGATGAGTCCTAATTGCAGCAATTCAGAAGCAGTTAGACAGTTCGACCTCTGTCGGACACTCGGCAGAGGAAACCCTGTTCTCCACTTCTGCCAAATCGGTCATTTTCTACAAACGAAAGGAAAAGCCAGAGAAACACGACGAACACAGATGCTTCCATTCAGGACACAAGGTTCACTGAAGGATTCGATGAGCATGAAATATGACGTGAATCAAATGCTGTCAACAGAGCGCAACCCAACCGAACGCCTCTGGAAGTGTTCGACGGTGCTCCTCCCCACTATCATCATCGATGCAATATTTAGTTTTTCCTATTTTATTTTTTCCTATTTATTGATATTGATATTATTCATACCTCCATTACTGCTGTGCAATATCTTAATAATCTCAATAAGCTACACTTAACTCGACAGTACATGCACCACTACTTATTACTTATTTTATTACATTGTATTATTAAAGCGTATTATCATCATCAACCGGTAAACCCACTTGGTACTTCACACTTATTTTATCTTATACTTATACCCACCTGGTACTAAATTTATTTTCTGACCTGTTTTTATAGTTTTATAGTGTATTGTATCATATTGTTTGCTAGTACTTTCTCCTGTGTGCACTGACGTAAAGGCGAGCTGCTGTAACAAAGAGTTTCCCTTCGGGGATCAATAAAGTATTTCTGATTCTGAATATCTTCTCATCAGTATCGTCCCCCCCCCCACACCTGGAGAGCCTGTGACGAGGAGCACTAACGCACCTTACCAAGACACTTTCTCTAGGTTTTTCCTTTAACAGCAACCATGGCCACTTGGGATCTGAGTTCAAACCCTCCTCCATGTTTTAAAGTGTGTTTGTAGTCAGTTTAAGTCACGATCAGGTTAGTTTGCTGCTAATCAGTCCTGTTGCCATGAGCTCTAATGTTTAACTGCTGACGAGAGTTATAGTTGAGGCGTCAGGTGCCATTGAATCAGAAACACAAATATAAAACTATAAAAAAAAGTAGGACAATCCACAGCGACCCGTTCTCTTGTGAAAAAACTATTTGATAACTTCACGTCTCTTCACAGATCCTCATGATGCTCCGACATAATGCTAAAACAGTAGCACGCTCACAACAAATACAGAAACATTTTGCTCTAAAAACCCAATGTGGAAGAGCCAAAAACCTTCAACAGAAACAAGTCAATTCTCTTATTTATGCAACACTAAAGAGTGTGTGTAATCAACCTTACAAGACGTGTGTAATTCCTGTTTTATTGTATTCTCATGCCAAATATATTTGCCACAGCCCTTTTGTGATATTTAATGTGAAATCATTGTTTTCACATGTGAAATGTCCAAAAACCACATGTGAGAAACATGTAAAATCTGTTTTTTTGAGGATAAACTCAGGTGCTTTGTAAGGTTACTCATCTCACCTGAGAGTGGGCTTTCTCTGTTCCCACATGTGTTTGATAAATTCATCTACCATTTCTTTTCTGATTTGTCATTAGCTGATCAACAAAGTTTGTTATCTCCAGTTTAAATATGTGATTAATCATTCATATTTTTTGTGAAACATCTGCTGGTTACAGCTTCGTATTTATATATACACATATATATTTATTACATATACATTAAAATTGCAGTTTATTTTATCTCCAATGATTTGGAAACATCTGAAAACATCATGCGGAGCTTTGGTCAACTGTGATGGATATTTGTGATAATCTCTGCCATTTTATAAATGATTCAACAAATATTTAAACTATAATCCTTATTTTAAATGATAACGATAGTTGCAGCACTATATCCGCCGCTAAACAAATCCATCTTTCATATCATTTAGTGCGATATTCAGGCTTCAAGACTTATTTTTGATGAAGCAAGACACAATGCTGCCAGTTGTGTAATAACGCCACTTGTTCCCAATTAAGTTTTCCTTTTTTCTGGAATTTTCTAGAAATGAGTGTCAGTATATGAAGAAGACAGAATAATGTTGCACTGTACTATCAAGAAAATACCACTCGATTCCAGAAACGTTTGGAGTAGAAAATAATATTTAGGCCTGAATAAACAGTTTTAAAGTGAAATTTCTTGCAGTCTCTCTTTTTCTGGTTTTCCAGCCGTCCTCTTCAGTCCCAAACATCTCTGCCGAAGTTTGGTGGACAAAAAGTTTTTCTAACCACTTCAGGAATGTTTCGTCCAACTGTCGACGGTCAGCTCGTCAAATGGTCCCGCGGAGGCGTTGATGTTCGACAGATACTTCACCATTTGTACAGAAGAAGAATGTAACAAAGTGTGTGGACCACCAGAGGACAGGACACCTCTGAGCCATCGTTAGGATCTGACGTCCAGAGGCCGGTCCAGAATCTGTGTCTGTGTCTGGGTTGTTCTCAGCTGCTGGTCCTGTCAGAGCCGCCAGGCCGCCTCTCGCTGTGTGTTCTCCCCCCCCCCCCGGGAGCTCAGCTGGAAGTCTGAGAGGACGCAGGGAATCAAACGACCGGAGATGAAGGTAAACGCTGAGCTGCTGTGATCTTAGCTGAGGTCTGCTGATGTCCTGCAGGGCCGAGCAGGAGGGGGGACAGTGAGTCTGCAGGGTCCAGACCGGACCGAACATATACATATATATATATATATAAACATTACATTTATATATTACTAACTTGTTTTGCCAATTACATTGCATTGACAAACGTAGAGATTATGTTCACAGACGACGTTTTTAGAGTCAATGAAGTCAATTTTCTTTATGCAGCTCAAGATCACAAATCACAAATTTGCTTTATAATCTGTACAGCATACGACACCCTCTGTCCTTAGACCGTTGATTCAGATGAGGAAAAACTCAAAAAAAAAACCTTGAACAGGGAAATAATGGAAGAAAGCTCAGGAAGAGCAGCGGAGGAGGGATCTGTCTCCCAGGACGGACAGACGGGAAATAGATGTCATTACAGAAAAGACCAACATGGTAAAATTACAGTATGGACAACCAGGATGACAAAATTACGAATAGATTACAAACATTTATGAAGAATATGGATCCGAGAGGACGTTGAGCAACTTCCAGGTGCCGCCAAACAGCCCTGAGCCACGTGACCTCGTCTCCACCGCGGAGACCTGGACGAGGACGGACTGCACATCATTCACGCAGTGTGCTTGAAGCCAAAGTCACAGTGAGGTGGCCGCGGTGGGTGGTGGGCTTACAGAGTGCAAGACCAGAGGCCGGGGTTCACAGAGTAACATGTGATGAGGTTCAGTACATTTACGAACCAAACTTTAAACACAGGATCTTCAAACCGAGCGGACTGTAACGAATCGTCACGGTCACTGAATGAACCGGTGGCTTTCGGCAGCGGTGCTCCTCGCCGTCGTCAGCTCAGTAAGTTACTTCCTTGTTATCGTCAAGAGATCGTGAAAGCCACACAAACAATCACGATGTGAAAACTCTGCCACAGATAGTCGCCTGCTGAGCTATTAACCTTACGTGCTGGTAAAGGCTTTTTGAACTATGAACAGACTGAACTGAAGACAGTCAGAATCAGTGAACTGAACCGGACGAAATGATTCATTATTTCCACCTGCACAGGCAAACAAAAGCACTCTGGTTAATAAACTGTGAGTGCCTAAACATAACCATGAAAAAGTTTAATAACGGCGTAGTTGTGAGGAGTAGATACTGTATTGCAAGATCAGATATTTTGGTGGAGGACGCTGTCCCTGAACATTTTACTGAGATGTTCAGTATCAACATTTTGCGACTTTGTCAAATACGTTAATCACCGTTTCCTCATTATATTGATACCAATGTTATTACGTTTCCAACATATTTACGGTTGTGAATTAGTTGTATATGAACCCAATTTTTGCAGGACACAGGGTTGCTGCCGAAGTCTTAACAAACTCTGCCACTTCCTGTTCTGTGACTGCGAGCTAAAAGGTGAACGTGGACGTTTAAAGTGTGAAGAGCAGCAGCAGCAGCAGTGTGTTGACTCAGACTGTGGAGGCTCCTCGGGCCTGCAGGTTAAAGGGTGACAGACCACACAGAGAGGCCGGCCACTTCACGGCCACACACACACACACACACACACACACTCTGACATGACAAAAACTCACAAACATTCAGTGTAATCTGAGTCTCATTAGTCTGTGAGGGATTACTGTGATCTGCTCTGCTCATCACAACATTAACTGCTGTGTAACACACAACCAGCAGAGTGTGTTTGCTGCTACCTGTGTGTTAAGTTCTAGTTTACCTCCAACACAGATACACAGAATACGTCCTCGGGCCTCCTTTAAACAACGAGCGCCTCCGTGGATTATCAGTTTGTTGCTGTTTTGTGTTTCTTTGTTTAATTTGTCTTTCGTATAGTTTCTGTCACGGTTGCTTTAACAGTGAACATCGTGCGACATTCCTGTATAAATATGTCCCCTTCAGGCCACCGCAGATGAATAGATGAATGAATCTGCGGTCTTCGTGTGAATCTGTAAACAATGACGATGGCCAACTGCTTTGTTTTAAAAGATGGGATCAAATAAATCGGATTAATGTGTATTTCCTACTGCTCAAACCATCAGTTAATTTATCAATTAGTCTGTTTTCTGCATCTCAAATGTGACGATTTGCTGCTTTTCTCTGTCTTTTTAATATTGTAATGTACACTCAACATCTTTGGGTTTAATGACGTCACCTTGGACCCTGAGAAAAGCTGGGCATTTGTCATGATTTTTGACATTTTTAAACTAAACAATTAAGCAGTTAATTAATCAATTAATCGAAAAATAATTGTTACTCACAGTTACAGTCTTTCATTAAAATATTTCTACAGTCTTCTGTTGTAATTATTATTACGTGTGATTATTAGTCACTGAATCACCAAGAAAAACTGTAACAATCAACACCCATTGTAGATATTGTATTTTGTTATATGTATTTATATATTTGCACATTAACATATGTTCATATAGACTTATATTTGTATCCATTACCCTTTTCTGATTGTTTACATTATGTTAGCTTGTTAGCTAGCTATCATAGTATATAAACATCACTGTCTTTTTGCTAATACATGCTTGCTAACATAGCTAGCGATTATAGCTATTATTTGTTCATAGCCTACATTTAAAGTTGTATCCATTACGCTTTTAAAATTCTCATCTAAAGTTGCCTGATCTTACATTACGTTAGCTTTTCAGCTAACCATCACCGTTTTTTGTTAGCATATCTAAATTTGCACACTAGCATTAGCAAGGTAACATTCCCATCAGTATCTGCGCTAAATGAGACTCTTGGCAAGTTAGCTAGGTAAAAGCTTCTTTTTGGTTAACTGAACTGATCTGTCTTATTTCTTTATTCAGCTGCAGTGAAACCGACACCAAAACAAATTCTTTGTATTCATGTATTTGGTGATTAATGACCATGAGAGTGAGACAACGTGAGTGTAATGTCATAGTTCAGTATAAAGTCATTAATGCTGACAAATCGGATCAAGAGGACTATAACAAGTACATTAAATATATATATATTTAAATTTAGTTAGCTGTTTAATTTTTCCCAGTTGCAGTTTCCTTTTTTGAAGTGTTGCACTGTACTTGATGTAAAATGTATTAAAATGTTTCTATAAGTGTGATGAAAAATAAGATTTTAAAAAGACATGATTATTGCAATGTAAAGCACCCCAAAAAACGCGTGATTGAAAACAATTTTGAATATTATCATGTTACACAGACACAGTGTGAGGGTGGGCTGTGTGTGTTTTTAAAGAGCCCGAATTCGAAGGAGGTTTACGGGGAGGACGACACGAGACAGACAGGCCTCCCCGCAACACACACACACACACACACACACACAAACACACACAGATACAACGAAACAATTAGATCTACAGAAATACACATCGACTAACGAGCAACAACATTTTAATACAATCATACGCAGAGAAGAATACACATTTACAGTTGAAACACACACACACGTTTGTTTCACTGACACAATGCTTTCCCTAGCCCCTAACCTTAACCTAATCGAAACCTGAACCCTAAAACCAAGTCTTAACCCTCAAAAAGCCGTCTCTACACAAGTGACACAAGTCCCCGTGGGTTAGTGTGCATTCAGGTTAAAATCCCCACCGGGATATAAGAACATGAAACGCACACACACACACACACACACACACACACTCCATGCCCAGTCTTTTTAAAGCAGCTTTGGTTTCACTCTGTGATCTCATAGAGTTACAAACCGGCCTTTAAATGGACCAAACACACACCACTGACGAAACAGTGAGCAATCCCACAATCCCCTGCTGTCACTGCTCAGACCCTCTTATCTCTGCACCACAAGGCCCAAAGTCAGTGGTTCAAAATACAAAGGGCTAGAATTGGCTCTGACTACAGAGTACACAACCCATCCTAGCGTGTGAGCTAATATAGCATTTTTGTACTATGAACAACAACAACAAACAAAACTTCAGGTTAACCGTTCCAACTGACGTGGTGTGAAACTTAAACTACGCTTAATGAAAGTTTTGAAATAGTCACGGAGAGGCTGACATTGGTCTCACGATGTCTCAGCAGAGACGTGATTAGGTCATTTATAGCAGATCCAGAGTACATTTTCTGTAATAAGTAATCAAGCTGGTTCCATACAATTTCATGGAAAATATCTGAATTTTAAATTGTATAAACTCCTCCCAGTCACAAACCAAACTGGGATGAATTTGGAAACCAATGTTCCACTGCGGCCGACGGACAACACAAACAGAATTTCCTGATGTGTTTCACCGAGAATAGACTTGACAGACGTGTTGATGTGTGTTATCTGTTCTGGACAGAGAGAAGTGTGAGTGTAGCAGCCAGTGACGGGAAGTCTGGCTCTTTTTAATGAGCCAGATCATTTGGCTCAACTCAGCAATAAGAGCCGGCTCTTTCGGGTCCCAAACGGCTCTTCGTGTGGTGCCACTGCTGCTGGTCGCCGCGTCACTTACTTTCTTATTTGTTGCAAGAAATAAATATGCAAGATTCTTCATCTGCAATACATTGAAATATTCTTTCATGTTGTTAAAAAGTGGGATATGTCAAGAATAACTATCCAAGTTGTATAACAACAACAACAACACGCTAGTAATGAAACAGTACGGTTAAGAAACACAACTCTATACAGACACATACTATAGGACAGGCGATTTCAACTGGCGGCCCGCGGGCCACATCCGGCCCAGAAGCAACCTCCGAGTGGCCCAGCAGACATAAATCTGATATATGACGTAAATGGTAAATCATAAATAGACCTTAGCGCCTTTCTAGTCACACACAGCAAAGGCCTCAGTGTCTTACACTTCGACATGTGGGCTGGGGGAAGCTGGGAGCGAACCGCCTACGTTCCGATTGGCGGGCGACCCGCTCTACCACTAAGCCTCCCCACCTAAACGAAGCACAAGTCAAAGTTTTCTAACGTGAGCTCCGACCAGCTGAGTAGCTTTTCAAAACATCTGGCTGTCGACAGTCACGAGTAGGGAAGTGCTCTACTGAAAATGTGTCTCTGTCAACCCTCAAACGTAAATGTGACAATGAAAACCGTCAGTTCAACGCTGCCTGGTCTGGGCAAGTGTTTGTTTATTTTACCGCCATCTCCAAACGCCTGCTATTTTTTACTACATTCATTTGCATTTGTTTAAAATCTGTCATTACCAAAAACAAAAAAAAAGGTTTTAAACAGGCTGCTGTTTAAAACTGCCCATCTACATTTCCTGGTTTTAAAATCTGGCCCAGTTGAGTTTGTAATTGAACAACCCTGCTGTAGGCTATGATTAAATTTCATTTATATGATATAATACGAAACAATTACTGAAACAACAATTTAAAAGTGCGGGAATATGTGGTGCAACATACAAAGGTTTCACCACGCTTGGCTTTTAATGTTATTACCAAAGTGAGATGTTTCTGAATCGTATTGAACAAATGTGATCGTCCTACGTCTTTTATTCATTTACAAAAAAAAAAAAAGACGCCCTCACTAGTAACAGCAGCAGGTTTAAGTGATGATGTTCAGTCAGTATGACAGTGATCATCTCTACACATGATATCTGGGTCATCGTCACTATTCCCACAATGTGGAGAAACACGAGACGTTAATCTGTGCAGGGATGAAGATCAACACAGCGTCCAACACAACCTGTCAAAAACAACCTGCTCACTGCAGAAAACATACACTTATTAAGTAGCTTCATCACTGAATAAACTCACATTCATTAAACCTTTAACTTGTAAAAGTAAAGTCGTACTCTTACCCATTTACTTTGACACTTTTGAGTCTGAATCTGCGTTGTGGTGTTCCACTTTAATGTTCGTGTCTGCCAATTGGCTTGTCTAAACCATATGTTTACATTTTATAAAGAACTTTACATTTTTTACGTTGTATTAGTAACAGTTTAAGTAGCTGCAGCAGCAGTAGTTGCTGTAATACACAGTATCTTCCTCAGGCTGGAGAAAAACAGGCCTGAAGGATTTTCCTTCATCACGGTGGTCAGATGACCCACAGACACCAAACGCCTCACATGTGTAAAGAATGTGTTTCTGCCGTCGCTGGAAATAGTCCTGTTTTTAACCTCCCCCTCCTTTAAGTATCATCGTTCGTCATTGTTTAATTTCTGCCACATAACACTGCGGCATCCATTTACCCTCCATCCCTCACTGGACCACACTGCGCTATATTTGTCTCTTTAATGAGGAAGGGGGATTCCAGAGGCTTTCTGGGTAATCACAGCGTCTGGCACAAAAGGCATCCAGGGGATCTCAGTGCCAAACACGGATTTACTTTCCTCCCATTTCAGAGGGCAACAACATCCTTCAAATGGCACGAGTTTGTTCGTCTGATGAAGTTTACAACAAAAAAAAGCGACCTAAAGCTCATGAACGCAGGAGCAGTGCTGTAATGGTGTTATGGGCCCCGTAACAAGGCACATTCTGGTGTCAGGTACCGGCTGTGAAACGGGGCACTGCTCCAGGCTCGGGTGTCCCGCGCTCTGATCAGTAATTGTATTTACCTTGTCTCTGTGGTCCCTCCATGAAGGGCGGTAATGAGGCGAGCTGTGAGCTGAGGAGTTTGCCGCTGATGACGATCCGGATGATTCTTAACAGACAGCTGTCTGTGCGGCGTAAAGGGAAGTCCTGCTGATCTGTTTGACAGCTGTGACCCGCTGCGGGCCGGGCCAACGCTGGCCCTGCTCGCTGATCATGTCAGACCTCAGAAATTAGACATAAAACAGATTTAATCCAGCAGGGTAAATTGTCCACGTAGGATCTTGTTTTGAGTTTGGAAGATAATAAGGGCAGTACCGAGAAAAACACAGTAACTTCCAGAAAGTTGGTGGAATGGTTATGTGAAATTGGGGTGATAGTTGTTTTGTGTATTTCAGCCATTAAAAAGTTACGAAGTTATATCAAGAATAGTTTGTATTATACACAAACACATAAATGCAACAAGTCCTCCAACCCATACCATCACATAGGTTGTTCTTACCCTCTAATACGACCCGCAGTTGAGGACGGGCTGTAAGGTGAGGGCGGCTGCAAGCATACGGTGTTAAACGTGGTTAACATTGTGAAACGGTCGCAATGTGGTTAGGTTTAGGAAAAGATCATGTTTTGGGTTAAAAAAGTACGTTGCGTAAGTTATGCAACTGAGTTAAGTTACATAAGTCACGTACGTAACGTTATGTAACTTAAAACTTGAAATATGTCAGCGTTGACCTTTGGTCTCACACGGGACAGGAACCCTGGGTGAAAGTCCTTTGTTTGTTGTACCATCTGTCCACACCACCACCTCCATAAGTGGACTTTGTAGCTCTTTATACCACGGCACCTGACTTCCTGGTTTGTTCCCGTCATAATTACCACGAACGCTAGAGGTCGCATCCTACAATAAACGCAAACATGGGTCAAATAAGCTGCTTGCACGGACGACCTATACGGACGTTTTTCTGGTGAGGACAGTCTGCATAAATGAATGGCAGTAAAGGAGAAATAAGAAGTGCTGAGTCTTGCCATGATGACCTTTAATTAAGTTGGGTTTCGGTTGCTGGTTCCATTTGGGATCCATTTCCTGGTTTGCAAAATACCTGGATTCGATGAGTTCTGATCAAACTATTTCTCCTGGCTGTTTTGTATTAGCAAAGTAGGAATGTAGGAAACATTTAAGCAGCAGGTCTCTCACTTTAAGCCGGTGCTGAGCGTCACTTTCAGTTTTCCTAAGGTGCATGCAAAGTCAAAGGGCAGTGGATGCAAACAGATGGGAGTTCTCTCAGGGAAACACAAAGACATGTCTGAGTGAGTTGAAAATGCTTTGACTTGAGTGAAATTTTTTTAAATTTATCCCGAAGCCGTTTGACTCCACATAATGAACGTACACAGACAACAGCAAAAAGGGGGAGAAACTGGAGGGAAATAACAGAAAGAACTGGAGCTGCTGGTGAGTCTGAGCTGTCACACAAACACACCCGGTGCGTCGCTGTTAGCAAGCTAACAGCCACAGCTGATATCTGTATCTGCTGTTTGTCGTGAAGAAACACAGACTGGTCACAAATAAAGCAAGACAGAAATTGTGTGTTGATTGTGTATTAAGCTCTAAAGTTTTCCAAAACGCAGGTGACCTATACTGCAGTATTGAACCTGAACGCATCCTGTGTAATACTGATGGAGGACTGAAGCTGCTGCTGCTGTGTTGCTTTCAGTACAAGGCCGGTGTAGACGGCGCCTAAATCAGAGATAACCCCAACAACTCATACAGTTACTGAAACTTAATGCACAACGTGGCCATCACATGACGAGCCGGCCAGCGTGTTCATTTACAATCAACAATGTTTAACGAGGTTTTTTCTGCAGACATGACTGAAGAACATTTATTTACATGAGCTCGTTGAACATGGAGGATCGTGTTTGTTCATCTTCCGAGTTTTTGTTGTGCCGCAAAAAAGTAAATTATAGGTCCCAGATGTTGGTCTTCTCCACCACTAAGTGTACTTTGTTTTGACGTTAACATGCAGCCACATTTCTGCATAAATTAGCTCAATCTCAAGTGATTCAATGTTTTATAACCTGAGAAGATATTAAAGGAGATCTCCACTCATTTTACACATCAAAAACTATTTGATGTGTCTATTCCCAGCGATGGCAGAAACACATTCTTTACACATGCGAGGCGTTTGGTGTCTGTGGGTCATCTGACCACCGTGATGGAGGAAAATCCTTCAGGCCTGTTTTTCAGGCCTGAAGGATTTTATAGTTTTAATATTCAGAAACTCCAGCCTGAGGAAGATACTGTGTATTTGGTTTTATCTGATGCTCACAGAGGTTGTGGATCACCACCGCTACTGTTACTAATACTACCGACATCATTACTGATACCTGTATTACACCTGTGACTACAGCAACTACTGCTGCTGCAGCTACTTATACTGTTATTAATGCCAATGTAACGTTCTTTATAACATGTAAACATACGGTTTAGACAAGCCAATTGGCAGACAAGAACATTAAAGGGGAACTCCACTGAATTTACACGTCAAAATCTGTTTCCAGGTGTTGGGGAGTAACTACTGCATGTGTGAAAAAAGTCATATAAAGCCTCCAGTGTCTCCAGGGGGAGCTGTGTGGAGTCTGATAAATGTCCTCAGGTGATGTCACTTGAGTCGGCGTCGGTCGGGGCTGAAGACTACAAGTTTGAAGATGAAACAAATCTGTTGGTGTGGCGTTAGAAAGCAGTGAGCTCACCAGACCTCTGCAGCCCGCTGCTCGTCTCTGCTGCAGGCTCCAGGCTGCATTAGCCGCTACTAGCATAACACACCCGAATCTCCAACCAAACTGTTGGTGATCAAGTTGCATTGTGGGTAATGTAGGTGCCAGGTTTTGACAAGGACGATATCTCTGGTTGTGCTTGATACTTTAAAAAAAAAAAAACAACTACATGACTACATAAGACCTAAGTTATCATCTATAATATCAAGTGATATTCATTATCATTCTGCAAAACTGCATTAAACAGAAGCATAAATTATATTTCAAAGCAGCACTATATTTGAAACTGGCAGATTCACGCAGACCAGATGATACTCTGCGCTCACAGCATTCATATCAGATTTTAAGATGTTGAAATCACAAGAACAAGATCAGTTAGTGTCTCCGGTTTCCTGCGTTAATATGAAGCTACACAGCACATGTTGCAAACAGCAGGAACATTTTTAAAATTCTTCAGTACTTCAGTTGTATGGTGACATGATATTCAACTGACAATAAGATGAACTTGTAATAGATAACATTTCAAGGTCAAACCTGTTTAAGAAGATGTGAGTGTAAATGATTAACTGATGTCTTTCGTGACTTTAGGATTGCATGAACCGATCCATAAAACAGTAAATATCGGATCCTGAGCAGCGTGCAGTCTGGAGGAGTCTTTGATTCCCTGCAGGCGTCAGACGATCTGTTTTTGTTCTGTTTAGTGCACCAGCTGTTCTGTCTGAAGCACGAAGACATGAGGCCCGACATGAGCCCCGAGCAGGGATGCATCTATAAACTGGGTCATGTGATGAGAGACAGGAATTCAAAATGAGAGGCGGCGTTCCTGAGTGGCGTACGGAGCCGTGAACGAACGCCGGCTTCGTTTTCTCTTCTCTGTCTGTGGAAAGAAGCTGCAGCAGCCCTGAGAGCCAAACATGTTTTACACAAGGTCACTCTACGATCTGTTGACCACTGCTGTTTTTACATGATTATTTGGTTCACTGCTTGTTATTTTTCTGGACTTTGGTGACACCATGTTCATGTTTGGGAGGGTTATTTTGCTGTAATCAGTCATCACTGACTGATGCATCTGTCCTGTTGACGTGATTTTCAGGTGACAAAGAAGCTGTGGTCGTGGTTACAGGTGACTTAACCTTTGTCATGTCGAAGAAATATGTTGATTATGTCCATCTTGTCTGTTTTTGAATAATTCTGGCTCTGTCATAAATGATGTCCTTGTTCTTAATCCCACCATTGAAGCTCTAATTGGCTCCGTTGTTTCTCCAACCGGGGAAACAGCCATCAGTGAGCACAACACCAGACCTGTGTGAAGCGATTAAGATCTGGAACCATGCGATGGTGAAACACGAGCCTGCCTTTTCCGCAGCGTGGCTCTGAGGATGGCAACGACTGTCGGTCCACCACTTTGTTCCAGACTGAAATATCTCAACAACTATTGGATGGATTGTCATGAAATGTGCTTCATCATTCATGTTCCCCTCAGGATGAACTGTAATAACTCTGGTGATCCTCTGACTTTCCGTCTAGCGCCACCATCAGGTCAAAAGTTTAATGTGTCCAACACTTTAGTTTATGACCAAATACCTGCAAAACTAGTGACATTCCCGTGAGCCTCAGCTGTACTTTGCGTTTAGTGCTAATCAGTAAATTTTATCATGCTAACACGCTAAACTAAGATGGTGAACATGATACCTGAACATCAGCATGCTAGCATTGTCATTGTGAGCATAGCTTAGCATGCTGGTATTAGCATTTAGCAAAGTACAGCTTCCCAGCACTGCTAGCATGACCGTAGACTCAGACTAACACGGCGACGCGGGTCAAACCCTTGTCAGTGGTCTATCTGAACGGGTCGGTGCGCGTCAGCCGACTCTCCTCCAGACCAGGGCTGGACGTGGGTCCCACACTTTATGTAACCGAAGCGCTGAAAAAAAGAGTTTAAAAAAGTAAGGAGGAGAGAGAAAAAGAAATCAAAGCCTGCGTGTGCGTGTGTGCAATCAACAGATGGGTATGTGGACAGAAAGGGAGGTGAAACTGATTCTCTGGTTAATCAGTGTATGAACTACTAATAGTCTCTGCCAACAGTTGTGTCCAACATCGGTTGAATGTATGGCAAGTAGACTTGTTGTCGTCGTCCGCCGTCTCCTGTATGAAAGGGCTGTGAGTGTGAAGTGGGTGTTGATCCCCTGACTTTTTATCTAGCACCACCAGCAAGGTCAGGGGAAAAAGACAATTTTCTGGAGTTTTTAGAGAGTAGAGAAGGTCAGAGGGGGGGTGGAGGTTGATACTGAGCAGCGATCGAATCCACAACATCAGTGTTTTACTGTAAATCCACTGAAACATCCGTCCACAGTATGAAGCTCCTGTCATTACAGAGCAGAGACGCCACAACTGTGTGCAGAGCAGTAAATCTGCTGCCGCGAGATGATACAGCCCAGTGTGTGTGTGCGTGTGTGTGCGCGTGTGTGTGTGTGTGTGTGTGTGTGTGTGTGTGTGTGTGTGTAAAGTAATCTGCCACCAGTGTGAGACAAAGCAGTCGTTGTAGTGTTGGTGGTTTACAGCAGGCAGCAGGTGTGAAGGCTGACACCTCTCCTGTCAGTCTGCACATTTTGGGTTTATTAAGTGCTTTGTGTGTGTGTGTGTGTGTGTGTGTGTGTGTGTGTGTGTGTGTGTGTGTGTGTGTGTGTGTGTGTGCGTGTGTCTCCTACAGTAAAGTATTTATGAGTCCTGTCTCGTTATTATCTTGTGTTTATCTGTATTTGTCTCTTTGCTGCTCTGTTAAGTTTTTTATGACAAACCTGTTTTCTTTAAAAAGAACTTGACATGACTTCACATCACATATTGGGAATTACTCTGAACAAAACGTTATAATATAATATATAAATATAATATACATACTTCGTATGTTTTGTTTTATATGTCATATTTATTGCACACTGGTTTAATGTTATTTAACAACTTATTTTTCTTTAGTTTCATACTGTGGATATGACTGATTGACAAGTCAACCAAAAATGGTTAATCAGGTAAAGGTGGAAATATGAACTCACCTGTACTTATGTACAAGAAGACAATAAACCCATCTTTATATACATTTATTTAGCAAAAGGCCCCGTGTGCATATCACATGCTATTCTGTAAAATATGTAACTAAAAATCACTACAAATTGTCTTATTACTTTACTGTACTTGTGACTTTATCAGACCCTGTAAAACTGTGAATTTGGTTTTTGTATCAATTAAACAAACAATATATAACATATTAATTAGTGAGCTATAGCGGTGCTGATAGGCCTTTGCACAGAGCCGGGCTAGCTGTTTCCCCTCTGTTTCCAGTCTTTGTGCTAAGCTAAGCTAACCGGTTGCTGGCTGTAGCTGCATATTTATTATACGCACTGACATGAGAGTGGTGTCGGTCTTATATAGAGACATTATTAGATCGTTAATACTGATGCATCAGTGTCAGAGCAGCATTTTACTGTTGTAGCTGCTCGAGGTGGAGCTCGTTTTAACTGCTTTGTATACAGTTAGCTAGTTTTAACCTAGCGGTCGGCCCCTCCAAAGGGTCACCAGATAAATCTGAGGGGTCGTGAGATGATTAATGGAAGTTCTGATACATAAATCTGTGTTACATTTTTGGACTTCTGTGTAATCTTTGCTGTTTTAGTGAAATATTGATGACTTTACCTCTTTGAGCCTCTAACAGTTATTGAAATAAAACCATGCGAGAAGTTTAGAGGGGAAATGTCTCTTTGGTGGAACTGCTAACAACTTACAGACGTCTGAAACGTGACGAGGAGCCACGACTAAACGCAGTCTCTACACATTTTCCTGTCCCTTTTTCTAGATGTTGGTCATGAAGTCCTGCAGATACTGAGCTCGACGTGGCTCGAGGTGGATAATCGGCAGTGAAGGTCGGAGCAGTGACACAGATGGGTGTATTGCAGCGTCCAGGCCTCTGTCGGGCCTCCTGCTGTGCTGCATCACCTGGTGGAAGCTGACCGACTTCCTGCCTGTAATCTGTTACAGTGAGGCCCAGAGTTTACTGAGGTGTCTGGGGGTCATGGGGGTTGGGTGGGGTGGGGTCGTGTCAAGGGTGCGGGTCCTGTTGACCCCGGGGGTGCTCCGGGCTGAGAGCCGGCCTTTCTTCCCTCCTCGACCAGCTGACCCCCGGGGAGCAGCCAGTCCCTCCCGTCACTCATCCTGCCCCGAGGAGCTGAGCTGAAACAGGAGAGGAGGAAGAACCAGGGGGGTCGACTCTGAACCAGGAGAAACAGCTAATGATGGTCAGCTCATCGCTGGACTACGTGACCTATGATCTACAGTATATCACAATATGGTGCAGCATGCTCAGTTAAACTGGACTGTAACCTCATTGGTTGGTTGAACATCTGGTCAGATATCATTGGTTCTTGTAGCTTTTCTCAGTTTCAGACAATGTGTTAAAAGTAAATTAGTAAATATAGGTTGATACGATATTCGCAAGGTTTGTAATTTAATTTGGTTTAGTCTTATTCAAAAGATCTCCTTGACATAATTGAGCTTCTTTTAACATCAGTATGAGCTTATGTTCTTGAACCACTAAAAGACTGAGAAGACAGAAGCTCCTAAAATAAACTTTAATGACTTACAAATAAGTCTTTGCAATATCAGAAATGTATCTTACTCATGACCTCCCAGTGTTTCCAGACACTTCCTGAACATGAATGCACTTTTTCTACAACAACAATAGTGAATAACTAACAAACACAAAAATCTCTAATCCATCTAAACTATTAAAGCAAAGTGCTAATTGTTGTTCGGGTCTTCTGTACATTTGACTGAAAGTAACTAAGTGCAGTTACTACTTTGCAGATTAAGATTTCACATAAAAACATATGAGATAAGATTTTTAAAAACCTTTTTGACTTGTGAAAAAAAATAATCTGTGTCTGTTGCTATCAGAGTTGTTATCAGTTCATGACATTTCCCCTCTAAATTTATCACATGGTTTCATATAAATAATTATTAGAGGTTCAAAGTGGTAAAATTATTCAATATTTCACAAAAAATGAAAGATTAGAGAAAAGACAAATTTATATATCAGAACTTTGTTTTTTCTTCTTTTCTCTCCCATTAATCATCTCAAGCAGTTAAAACTAGCTAACTGTATATAAAGTAGTTAAAACCAGCTCCACCTCGAGAAGCTACAACAGTAAAATGCAACTTATTTAACTTAACATTGATGATATAAACAATCTCATATTGTCAGATAGAAACGTATCATCAGTCAGAGGGAATATTTTGTTGTGAATACTTGTGTACTTTTACTTAACTAGGGATTTGGATGCAGGACTAGTATTTCTACATTGTGGTATTGTTACTTTTTCTTATTTAATGCATCTGAGTACTTCTTCCACCACTGTGCTTTACCCATATTTAGGCTGCAGGGAACCTCTCTGTTATTTAAGCCCTAATTAGAGCCTCATTAGGAGCTTAATGCAGAAGATCCTTCAGTTAAAAAGACTCAGTGGACTCATGAGTCATCATGATAAAGAGGAAAATATTGTGTCTCTTATTTTACAAAAAAATAAAGTGACTCCTGCATCTGGAAACAGCAGAAAAGTAGAAATCAATAAAGGAAATGAAGCTTTCATTTGATCTGACTCCATCACTGGGCCACAGTCAGCCTGCACTCATGTTGATATGATTATAATTCCGTTATATAACTGTTGTTGGTTTGTTGTTGCTGCAGCTCAAACACACCGGATGAACTTGAGCAGCTGACCGGGAAACAGTTGATCCATGCGGGCTAAATTTATCCTGTGTTGACGGGTCAGGTCAGCTGGAAGTAGGCGCGTTTGAGAAGCTGAGGTTATCAGGGAGTCGAGTTTATCACCTGTAATTTACCTCTGCGGTCGCTTGTTGTGTCAGAGTACAGTGTCCGGGCGGTGACATGGCTGAGCCCGCAGGAAAGAGGTTAAAGAGCAGCCTGCCGCTGTGCAGAGCGCACCGGAGCTCCGCGGGCAGCCGGGCCAGACACAACCTGCCGGCCGCCGTGGAGGAGGCTCTGTGCGGGGCGAGCAGCCTGCTGTGGGACGGAGCGTACCGGCTGCAGGCTCTGGTAGGAGACACAAGCAGCATCCAGCATGGAGGTCTGCTCTGTGTGACTGACACATCACCAGTGGTGGAAAGTAACTAAGTACATTTACTCAAGTAGCCTACTGTAGGCCCACTTAACTACAAATTTTAGGTACTTTACTTGAGTATTTCCACTTTATGCACCTGTATACTTCTACTCCACCACAGCTCAGAGGCAGATATTGCACTTTTTTACTAAACTACATTTTGTCTGACAGCTTTAGTCACTTATTTCTGTTATTTTTCATCCCCTTCCTGTCCAGTGAAAACCACGTATCTCCAAATTTGGTGAATGTTTGTGATAAACTGAAGGATGTTTCCAGAAACATCTGATATAATAGGAAAACACTGACCTGATGCATTTTACTGCACAATAAGTACTTTTACTTTTCATACTTTAAGTACATTTTGCTGATAATACTCACATACTTTTACTTAAGTAAAGTTTTGAATGTAGGGCTTTTACTTGTGGAGTAATTTCACAGTGTGGTATTAGTACTTTTATGTAGGATCTCAATACTTCTTCCACCACTGGACATCACTAACTAAAGTATAGAAACTAAAACTCAAGACTCAGACTATTTCAGGAATATTTACAATTTTTCATCCATTAAGGCTGTAGCGTCCATTGAAAAATCTGGTGGAAATACAAAATTAAAAAACTAACACATGTTCGATACGTTATAGGCTGATAAGGGATTTTTATACTTAACATGTTTAAATTTGAACTTTATACAAAAATTACATTTTTGTTGGCCTTAAAGTTCAAATTTAATTGTGTTAATTATAAAAAATCCCTTATCAGCCTATAATATATCAAACATGTGTTACTTAAATAAATAAATATGCAAATATAAAATTCTTGTTGGCCATATTTATTTATTTAAATCCTTGCTAGGCAATGTTTGTCATTATATTACAAAAAACACAAATAGCCTTCAACAATGTCACTATAAGGCAGAAATTAGAAGGAAAATCAAACAGGCTAAAAAAATACAGTAAGTAAATTAAAAACACAGCATAAGAGTTCAGATGTACTGCGAGGATTTAAATTAGTAATATTAATGCCACAAGAGATCGTACACTTTAAGGGTACAACCTTCACGTCCATTTTTTACTACTGTACACATAAAGTATCAGTGTAAAATAAAGATTTAAATATTAGAAAATGAGATAAGGCCACACTAAACTCTATATTGAGTACCACAAATACAAATGCACGCCGTTCATCAAGTACTCCATCTGACAGTTTAACCTACACTTGACTTCGGCACATTAGGAGAGCGACTGCCTCCCTGTAGTGATGAACATGTCTCGTCTACTATATGATTGATTCAGTCTTGAAATGCAAAAATTGAAAATGAGGCAGAACCTGGGCTGAAACCAGTGTCTTGTGTTTTAAACCAAGAGCGTAACTTTCTCCGAGCCCAGAAAAGCTGTTTTTGTGTGTGAGATGTCATCACGTTTCCTTTCATAGCAAATGTTTGTCCATGTAAAATTTTAAATCAATTAAGATATTTTTTAAAAACAAAACAATGTAAACTGTGTGTGGGCCAAGTGGGACAGAGGGGCCACAAAATGTTTTCAGAATCAGAATCAGAAAGACTTTATTGATCCCCGAGGGGAAACTATCGGGGATCACTGTCACGTCAGTGCACACAGGAATAGAAGTACTAATAGAATAAAAATAGAAATAATAATAAAATAAGTCCGCAACAAGACAATTATTTCTAATAAGAAATAAGAGATGTGCAAATCAAAATATAAGACACTATAATACAGGCAAGATAAATTAAGTACAAAGTGGATATAAAGTATAAAATTAAAATAAGTGTAAAGTACAAAGGTGGATTTAGAGGTTGATAAGTATAGTACGGTATAATGTACCGTACTATATATTACTTATATTATTAATACAATGTAATAATATAAGTAATAAGTAGTAAGTAAGAACTGCAGGTATTTCTGCACCGCATCTATCAAGCTTTCATTCTTATGAAAATCAAACCCTGAAAACACGTCGCCTCATTGTTTCATGACATATTGGCATAATTCTGTTTGTTCTACATGAGGCTCCTGTCTTCTCAGACTTCCCAATGTTTTTAGAAATCCAAAATAAGTAAAAACTCACCTGATTATTTTAAGATTCTTGAAATCACTCCTCCTAATCAGAATCAGAAATACTTTATTGATCCCCGAGGGGAAACTCTTTTGTTACAGCAGCTCACTGTCACGTCAGTGCACACAGGAATAGATCTAAGCAAATCAAAGTATATAATACACTATAATACAGGCAAGATAAATTACAAAGTACAAAGTGGATATAAGTATAAAATTAAAATAAGTGTAAAGTACAAAAGTGGATTTACAGGTTGATAAGTATAGTATGGTATAATAATACAATGTAAATATATAAGTAATAGTGCAATAATGAGTACTGTCAAGTTAAGTGTAGCTTATTAAGATGATTATGAGACGGTGGATATTGCACAGCAGTAATATAAGTATGAATAAATATCAATAAACAGGGAATATTAAACTGAAAGCAGAGTATATTGCACAGGAGTATTAAACAGAGAATATTGCACAATATTTCAAGTATCGCAGTGATGTTAATGATGAGGTTTAGTGACTTAACACTCACAGTTTATAGTAGAGTTTGGGGGCAGTATAACACGTCATGATGAGGTGTTTCAGTGTGTCTTCTTCATGTACACTCGGGCTGTGTCATCAGTGTAAAGCCTTTGTTTTGTCTCCTGCAGGCCAGTGTGTTTGAGCGAGACGATGTCGCTCTGCCCCGCGTCGCTTCTTTCTTCCACCAGGAGGCGCTGAAGCAGGTAGAGGAGGCCGAGGCCATGCTGGGCTACCTGGCTGAGAGGGGGGGCAACTTCTGTGGCAAGGACATCCAGGTAAAATCTGTCAGGAAGTTGTTTTGTTATTATTGCATTATTATTATTTTTTATTATTTGTTCACTGTTATTATTATTTTCTGCTGTTCGTTTTTAAGTTTAAACACGTTGTTTTCTTCGTAAAACACTTTCCATGTTTCCAAATATAATGGGTTTTTGACAACACGGCCAAAAGTATGTGGACACTCATGCATTCCACCCACATGATGGGTGAACATGTCATTACACTGATATGATCATATGACTTCAGCAAGGTCAAGTATCACAACAGCTTGTAATCACTCAAATCATCTGACATGAGATGTTTTGAGGTGCTATTAACATTATGGTGCTGAAAGTTGAAATCCTTAATATTTCAGTCCTGGTTGATTTGGCGACGCCTGTGGTTACCATGGTAACAGTTGTTGCGGTTGAATACTACAGCAAACACTCGTCGAGCAGCTACTTTTTCTGAAATACAACCGAAGAGCAGCTGGTTGGATCCGTTTACAGTGCAGCCAAACAAACGATGATTTTGATGAAAAATCAAATAGATTGCATTTCCTGCGGCTTCACAATAAAAGCCACTTTATGTTCGTCCAATTGAACACTATTAATGTGAAGCAGCGGCAGTAAGAAATGTTGGGTTAGCATTAGCAGTAGCTTAATCCAGCTCTGATACGGCTCCAGGAGAGTGGACAGTAAACAGTGAGGCTGATAGCAATCAGATCAAATTGTGCAGGATTACATGCTGCTTGCTGACTCCGCCATTATCAATAACTACTACTATATAGAGAGATAATCACAGAATGTAAATACATTCAACGGGTATTGCTGAAAAAATGCCGACCATAACTAGTATCAAAAGTGGGGTTTAACTTTAGAGGATTATAACTCTAATGTAACTATAACATCAGTATTTTTTATGGCACAGCATAACTTGTCTTCACAGAACAGCGGTGGAAGAAGTATTCAGATCCTTCACTTGAGTCAAAGTTGCAGTATCACAATGTAAAAATGCTTTGTCACAAGCAAAAGTCCTGCAGTCAAAAATGTAAAGAAAAAGTATGCAGGTATTATCAGCAAAATGTACTTGTTATGCATCAAAAGTACATACAGAAATATGCAGAAGGGCCCCTTTTCATCGTGCTGTATTATTGGACTATGGGTTATGTTTTAGTTGGTTGAGATGGAGCTAATTTTAACTACTTTCTATACTGTTGGGTTGTAATCTACAACAATGCGTCATATATTTTAAGATAAACATGTTTTGTGTGTAAAATCCAAAACTGAAAAGTAACCAGTAATTCCAGCTGTCGGATAAAAGTAGTGGAGTGAAAAGTACAATATTCCCCAGTGTAGTAGAGGTATAAGCAAATACAAGTGCAGTACTTGAGTAAATGCACTTTGTTACTTTCCACCACTGTCACACAGACAAACAGAAGTCAGTCAGAGGTCAGGGTTAAGAGCGTTTGTTGCCCAAAGACATTTCAGCAGGGTGGGGGAGGGTTGTTGGACCCTGCTCCTCAGGTTGAATCCTCGTGGGTCCTGAGGAGCGTTTAGATGATCCGGTATGAAGAGTTGATTTGTGGATCCATTTTGAAACTAAATTTATGATCTGAACTTTATCTGTGAGACAGAGAAGCTTCAGTCTGTAACAGCGTTCTCGTTTTACTCTGCCAGCGACCTCGCCTTCCTCCCAAAAAGGATTTATTTTTCCTTCTGCGCTATCCTTCATTTTGTCAGAGCAGGTGTCTTCTCTCCCCATGTTTCTTTTTTCCCCCCCAACGGGCAGAGATCTCATTTTGGAACGAAGCTCTTCATTTGGGCCAGGCGTTAGCGATAGGACGCAGGGGGGTTAATGTACCAAGAGGCTGGAGAAGGAGGGAGGGAGGTTAAACCCCTGGAGACCTGCCCCTGGATCTGGCCTAAAGCCTCTCAGGGTGTACATTCCCCCCCTCCTGAGTTCCGGAAAATTGGCGAGATTAATGCTGCGGCAGAGGGACGGTGGTGCTGATGGTGTTTCCAGATGGCCAACGGCATCGGCGGCAGTGGCGTTGGCGCGTCGCAGCGTGGCCTCCGACCGCCAGCCCGGGTTTATGAGTCGTGTAAAATCGTTTCAGGACTGAGGCCCGGGAACAGTCAGCAGCAGTTTGGGACACCTTGTTATCCGTCTCTCAAGTGTCGTGTACCTCAACGAGACAACAGAGTCGTTTGCTTTTCACCTCAGTTTGATTTAGTTTTTGCGGGTTGTGGACGATTTTGTTTGTAAGATAGTTTCAAAGTAAACCAAGTACATGTCACCCCATCTTATACTGCTTCAAATACAACATGGAGACAAAATAACATCATGGAGAAGGACTTTTATTCTGAAGAAACTTAAGAAACAGCTACAAAAGTGGGTCAAATAGTTTAGTGTCAAGTTTAAAGTATGTCTGGCAATCAGCACTTTGATATGAAAGTTTTCAATGCTACATGAGACAGCTAACTGTCTCAGGATGAAGCTGCTAAGTAAAATACAAGAGTTAAAGTCTGCTAGCATCGCCACAATATGAAAATGTTGAACAGAACGAAGAACATATTGATGATCGTCATTGTGTGAATGATTCAGCTCTTCTTACTTCTGGTAAGAAGAGCTGAATCATTCACACGTCGACGTAGTGACTACTTGCGGGGATATTTGGCGAGCTACTGTGGTTGGAGAGCTAACTGGTAGTATGCTAGCTATCTGGGAACGTGCTATTGCTAGCTATCATCAGTAGCCCACCAAGCTAGCTGGTCGCTAACCAGACAATAACTAAAGAAAGTTTGTTCAAGAGAAGTATTTGTATCATTCACTGCTACCTCACGACTGACTGCATCTAATTTTGTGGTACAGTTTATTTAAAATTAGATGTTGCAACAAAATTAATAATAGTTTCCTTTATTTTTTGACACTTTCCAGACCTTCAAAGTTCGTGAAAAATTAATGAAAAGCGCAGATTTACTTGCCCTCGGAAGTGAATCAACCGATCGCAGCGTTTCCATTGAAATTAATTGATTTTGAAATTTTGCTGACATAAGTGCTGGTCTGACTAAGCCCTAAGTGCTGATTAAAATATTTGGTTCAGTTGAGTCTGAAACAGACCAATTAAGCATTGTTTATTAGGTTAATAGCTCAGCAACCACCAGTCTACAACAGCGTTATCACATCATGATAGTTTCTGTGGCTTCTCTGTCTTTCAGTGAGCTTTTAATCATAAGTAACACTGATGCAAAATACTACCGATCTGTCAGTGACACAAATGTTCCGTTTTAAGATTTATTTGTTCAGGTACTAAACACTTCTACCGAAGCGTTTGACCTACGGGCCGCTGATCTCGCCATCCTGCCACCAGCAGGTCAAGTTTTGGTGTGTCTTTGATTTTCAGAAGCCGGGCTGTGAGGGAGTCTGCGCAGTGTTACCGGCTCTGGAGCTGCTGCTGCTCCAGCTGAAGGAGGAAGTTGGCGCCCTGGTTGAGCTGAGCCAGCTGGCCCGCAACCAAGGAGACCCGCACACCGCCAGCGTTGTGAAGAGCCACTTCCTGACGCCACGGGTGGACCGCCTCAAACTGCTGGGAGACCTGCTCACCAGCGCCCGCCGGGTGGGCTGCACCAACGACCAGACGGGGGGGTTCGGAGAGTACATCCTGAACGAGCTGCAGGAGGAGCTGACCAGATAATCAATGTGTCAATCAGTCAAAAAGACGTCTTAATTGATATAAAAGATTGGAAACGAGAGAACAAAAAGTTAAATTTCCTCTGTGAAAGATAAAAAATCAGATTTTCTCCAACGGACCAGGGTGACATTTTGGGAAATTTGCTTGTTAGCCATCTTCCCCAGAGTTAAGATAGATATTAGTGTCATCTCTCTGCCTCCTGTACAGAGATATGTCCAGGCTGTGTTTAGCCTAGCTTAGCACAAAGACTGGAAGCAGAGGTAAACTGCTAGCCAAGCTCTAAAAGACAAAAAAACAACAACCTTCCAGCAACTCCAAAGCTGTCTGATTTACATTCTGAACTGTTGAAAGTTATGTTTTCTTTTAGATTATTTTTCTGGGCATTTTGCCTTTATTGGACAGTGACAGCTGTAGATAGAGACAGGTAAGGCAGGTGAGAGAGAGGGGATGACAAGCAGCAAAGGGCCGCAGGTTGGAATCGAAATACCTTACCATTAAATATATATATATATATATAAACACTGTCAAAACTGTTAACTGAAAAGTTAGAACCTGTTCACACCATGCAATGTGTTTCCTTTCTTTTATACTTACTATATAAGTGAATAGTCCATGCGACTGGAGAAGCACGTTTTTGAAATTAAGGCGATTGAGGCTGTCCAGGCTGTGTTCAGCTTAGCACGAAGAGGGAGGAACCTGCTAGCTATCATAACTAAAAAAAATGCACCTTCAAACAACTCCAGAGCTGTCGGATTTACATTTCTCCATTAAGTTTTCCATTAAATACTCTAATCTCATGATCCTCCTTGACTTAGCGTAGCTTTCAAAACACGGTCAAGCTAACTAGCGAGTTGCCGCCTGTTCACTATTGTTGTCTGTTTGTTGCGTGTGTGTTTGCTCTCTTTTGTAATTAGTGAATAATGGAAGGGTTAGTGTGATTGGAGAAACTTTTTTTTTTGATAAACAGGAAGTAAATGAAACAAATTTAGAAGGGAGATAAACGTTGTCCAGCCTAGCTTAGCACAAAGACTGAAAGCAGGGGGAAACTGCTAGCCTAGCTCCATCAAAAGAAAAAGAAATCCACCTTCCAACGCCTGCAAAGCTGTCTGATTTACATGTTGTATCTTGTTAGCTAACAAGCTAGTCACCAGTCCACCCTGTAGCCAGCTGATAGAGTTAGCACAGAGTTTAAATCTGGCAACCTGACAGGACAAACGGCTCCAACTGCTGTTAATGTTAATTAAAATGCTATTTTTTAAGACCTTCCTTTGAAGAATTTAAACACGTTTTTCTTTAACATTTTTTCCAGTAGCCAACAAATCAATCGATGCATTCAATGCCAGCTTTCGGGAGCCTACCTGATCGTTTTTGATTCTCTGATCTGACGGAAGTGTTTTTGTTCAGTAACCAGCCCCGTATACAACAGCAAGGAAATGTAGTGACTAAATACTTTTTAAAAAACTATGAATGTTTCCTAAATGTAAATGAAGCAGTTGTAAACGTATATATACACTTTATGCAAGTATATATTTATTACGGCTACTCTGCACCTTCTGTTTGTGAACACATAAACACATAAATGTCATTTTATTTCTTATTATTTATTCACCATGTATTTCAGTATTTAAATCATATATTCTTGTTTTGTGACTTTTATTGGCCGGACAGAGCTCCACTGTGAAGGAGAAGCCACGAGCTGTTTGACAGCTGTATGAAATAGTTTGTAGTTTGTTTGTTATGTTGCTGAGGTTTGTTTGTTTTTTTTTTTGTTTTTTTGTGACTATTAAAAACACAAGTCTGGGTTTGTTGTGCACTATGTAATAAAGTTAAAGTTAGAAGAATTGTTTTGCGGCAATGTTTTGCACTCTGAAAATTACTGAAAAATAATAATATATCGGTCAAAATCAGTGAATTTAAAGGATCATTCTGCATTTTTTGACCATATAAATTACAGGTAAATTTACATATACAGCATTAAGTTTACACTTTTTAAGTGTGTTTAACTCGTGTTTGGAAACATTCAACTTCTATACACAAACCGTTAATAGCAGCAAAAAAAAATTAGGTCCTGTATTAAAAGACCTGTCAATCATTTTTGGAGTGATAGTGATAATCCTGTGAGCAGAGGGTTTGAATATTTCCTCAAACACTTAAAGCATCCTCGGAGTACAGCTTCTAACCATCTGTCGCCGTTTGACTGGCAGAGGTTGATGGGTAGTTAGTTCACAGCCTGCAAGACTCAGCTCAGGGCGGAGAAAAGGGGGCCGGTGGTCCTGAGGTAGACTGTTGGCTGCAGGATCTGCTCTGCAGCGCCATCCAGCTGCAGCACCTGTGTACTGCAGCCGCACAGCACTTAACGCGAAACTGCTGCATGTTTTGTGAAAATCAACAATGCGCATTTGAAAGGTTTGTGGACGGCAGCCGGGAGGAGATCTGCAGGCAGAGAGGAGGAGGTCAGCTCCCACTGCAGACTAAAAATACACTCTGACATTTAACTTCAGTTCACACTTTCATGCAGTATTTACACTCTTTACAAATGCAGTTCAGCTCACGTGAAACATGAGTGAAGCCGTTTTCTGCTAATTTTGGAAGTGACACATCTCTTGATGAGTTTTCCAGAAAAATGGTTTGGGGGGGGGGGGGGGGTTGTTTCAGCTGACTTGATTTATTTTGTAGTTGTTGTTGTTGTTTCTTCATCGGATGTCAGACCTGATTCAAGTCCAGCCTGAAGCTGCTTCATCACCAACATTACAAAACAGCCAGTAGAGGAGGTCAAAGGTCAGACTTTTGAATTATCTTTTTTTTTTGCCCAAATTTGATAACTAAATTATAAAATTCTAGCTGCTGAAATAAAGACTCAAACTTGTTTTCTGCTTTGATTTAGAAAATTCCTCTTTTTAAAATGATACTTTCTCTTTATAAATGTAAATAAATGAGAGAAATTTGGTTTTCTTATAAATCAGATTGGCTTTTATTTCCCTCTTATTCTTATTCCCCTCTTTAGATCTTTATTCTTATCAGGTTTGTGAATTATTTAATCAGGCCTTCAGTTACTTTGTTTAACGTATTTGTTTCCTTTTAAGTCTCTTTTTCTTTTTTAAAAATTATTTTATTCTGTGGGCCAATAGATCAGATTAGGCCTCGTAATTACATTTTTACTTTCTCTTTTTTTGTTAATATTATACTCTGTTTTTTTTTTCAAACCAGTCCCATGTTGCAAGGCAAGACCACATTTCATTACAAGTGTGCTTTACATTAAAATGTCAACAAGTAGACTAACACGTACAGAAGAATATAACGAATAAAATGCAAGAAAATGCAAAAGATGAAACATCCATCCAGCCGCAGGTCTAAAATATTATTATAATAAATATAATATTATAAAATAAATGATATTCCTCTGACTGTACACGTGTGCACGCCCCCCCTGTGTTCAGCAGTATATTACCCTGCTGTTAGTGCTCTGTTAGGGGTAATTGTACACTAATTACCGTGAAGTTGTAAACCCCTCCTGCTGCCAGCTGATTGGTCAGGCCTCCGCGGACATCGCCATCCTGACCCCGCCCCCTGCTGGTGTCCCAGGTATAAGAAGATCCAGGTCAACAGCGGAGACCAGAACAGTTTGTGACAGGACTCCACATTCCCCTCCCCCCCCTCTCCCTCGAAAACACAGAAACCGCTTCACGTCAGAGTCCCTCTCCTCTGTTCCCCCGTGAGAAGTTTTTGGTTTTGTCTCTTTCACTGGATTTGTCTTGTTTGGCGCGTTTGGGGCTGAACCATGGAGCTGTCGGATATCTCCTTCCCCATCCCTGCCGCAGATGATTTCTATGACGACCCCTGCTTCAACACCAGCGACATGCACTTCTTCGAGGACCTGGACCCGCGGCTGGTCCATGTGGGCCTACTGAAGCCGGACGACTCCTCCTCTTCGGCCTCACCCTCCCCTTCCTCCTCCTCTTCCTCCTCCCCGTCCTCCCTCCTGCACCTCCATCACCACGCCGAGGTGGAGGACGATGAACACGTCCGCGCCCCCAGCGGGCACCACCAGGCGGGCCGCTGCCTGCTCTGGGCCTGCAAGGCCTGCAAGCGGAAGACCACCAACGCGGACCGGCGGAAGGCGGCCACGCTGCGGGAGCGCCGGCGGCTCAGCAAGGTGAACGACGCCTTCGAGACCCTGAAGCGCTGCACGTCGGCCAACCCCAACCAGCGGCTGCCCAAAGTGGAGATCCTGCGCAACGCCATCAGCTACATCGAGTCCCTGCAGGCGCTGCTGCGCGGCGGGCAGGACGACGGCTTCTACCCGGTGCTGGAGCACTACAACGGGGACTCAGACGCCTCCAGCCCCCGCTCCAACTGCTCCGACGGCATGGTGAGTTCAGGGACTGACAGGTGTTAAAGAGGAGGGGGGGGGGGATCTGTCTGAGCGCGCGGCGTTTTTATGTGTCCAAGAGTTTCTCCAGTGCGTCTTTACGCACGTTCATTTTTCACTTAACAGACTTTTCGTTTAGTTTATTGTTTTATTTTAAATTTGAGCTCATTTTTTTTTTTTAATCTTAGATCCATTCTCGTGACTCCAACCCTGAAACCAGACTTTAGATTGGTTATAGTTTTGGTTTCTGATCGATTCTGTTCTCCTTTTTAATGTCGCGCTTTAAATTTCATTTGTTTAGGCACAAAAATTAGTTTTTGTGCCTAAACAGTTTGAAGAGCCGCAGTCGCAGGCCTTAAATCTAACAGTGATGGTCCTGTCTGTCGTTTAGTGTCAGAAGGAAAAAACAGCTAAGTAGTTCACGTTTTTCCTCAGTGAAGCGTCATCTAGATTTTATTGCGACATCATTTTTATTTATTTTTTAGTGGAAACTAATAAAGTGTATTTAGATCACATTAGTTCTGTCCTTAAATAAGTAGTTAATGTTTTAAAAAAGCAACATGTTTTGTGTTTTTAAGGATCAGAAACATGTCGGAAAGCGACGCAGATCGAAAACATATTTTGATTTTAACGAATGTGTCGAAACTAATTCATCGTATAATTTCGCGTTGTGCCGTAAGTCTGTTGTATTCCGATGAGACACAGTTGTGTTGTGAATTAGTTTTAAATATAAATGTGGCTTTTTCTCCAGTTTTTTGTTATTTTCCGCTCCTTTTTTTTAAAAATTTTTAATTAATTGCTGCAACATTAAGTATAAGATCGCGACTTTCTGTGACTGGTTTAATGAGTAATGCAGAAACGTCCCTGTTGCATGTTGTAAAATCAAATTTCTGAATTAATTGATTGATTTCTTTCTGTCTGCAGACGGATTTTAACGGCCCGACCTGTCACTCAAACAGAAGAGGAAGTTATGAGAGGAGCTCTTATTTCTCAGAGGCTCCAAACGGTAAGAAACCTTAAAGCTCTTAATAAACAGATTAACGATGGTGTTACCAGGCAACAGGCCAATTAGGCTGCTAATTCAGATAATAAAACGACCTGGTAGCAAAACAAAGACAAGTTAGCAGGGAAAGACAAACAGAACAAGCAGTAAAAAGCTGATGAGGCCAATAAAACAATAGCATTTTTCTTTAAACTGACTTCTGTAAATTATAAATAATAGAAATAGCTTTTGCATTAAAAAAAACTATGTATATATGTTATATTATTGGCAAAAACGAAAATATGAGAAGAATCTCATTAGTCGAGTCCAGATTTAATTCATGTTAAATGGTGTAAATTGTTCCATGGGAATCTCTTTGGCCCGTTTTACTGAAACATCTCATTAGTTTAATCCAGACATGAATAACACTTTTGTAAAAAAAAAAAAAAAAAAAAAAGTACAACAGTTTGCAAACATTTATTTACTGTTAATCCATAGTTTTCTTTTAAAATATCAAACAGATGGAGTCAAAAACCATCCCACCATAGGCATGAGAAAGAGTTCCTGATAACAGTTAAATCACATTTTGTATCTAAGAAGGAAAATAATGAAACATCAAGCTTTAGCTAAACTTAAGCTGTATGATTAAACTCATTTAAAATTAAAATAACTGAGCAACTGAGACTTCCACTTCCTTTTGTTGTTGTCGTCTTTTGATGATGTTCGACCACGCTGTTTGTCTCCAGCTCCAGTTGCCGTTTCTTCATGATCGTTTTGTCACTTAGTAAAAAAATGTCTTTAAAAAAAAAAACCCCATTAACTAAAACGTTTATGAGAGCAGTAATTTAATTACTAACTCTGATGTTTTGTCTCATGCAGGCGGTCTGAAGAGCGACCGGAGCTCGGTGGTCTCCAGTCTGGACTGTCTGTCCAGCATCGTGGAGCGGATCTCCACCGACAACAGCAGCCTGCTGCCGGCCGCCGACAGCCCCGAGCCCCTGCCAGCAGCACACCCGGCCGGTGAGGCGGCGGCCCCCGGGCCGGTCCAGACCCCCTCCCCGACCACCAGCCAGGACCCCAACGTGATCTATCAAGTCCTATAGACCTTCACAACCTGGGACTTTAAAATCCAGTCGCACCGTCATACAACACAGATCCACACACAGTGAAAGTTACTGGGCTGAACTGAGTCTTCACAACCTGTTTCTCAACTGTAAAGTTTTATCTTTTAGAGCCGAAGTATCTTGAGTTTTACCAACGTCAACACCTGTTTTTATTTCCGTAAGTTGAAACGTATGGAAGCTCATTCCCGCCAGGGGAAAAAAACCAAAATCAGTGTAAAAGATCATTCGTAACCTTTGAGTTTGTCAAAAAATGTAAAAATCTTAAGGCCCACTTACTGGCCTTTTACTGAGCTCTCAACCTTATCGCACTGTCTTCAATCTATGGATGGAGTTTGATATTTTATATAAAATTTTATAGTTACAGAACAAACTCCATGTGCTGAGGAAGACAGTGAGATACAGTCAAAAACTCTGGAAGTGTGCTAGTACTCGGGGCTCCACCTAAACAAGAAGTTTCTATCTCAATCTTCACTCAATCTCAATTCAGTAGCCGTAAAAATAAAAAGATTCTCAGTGTATCAAATAATATCTGTAAATAATAATTACAATTTTGACCTTCTTTTCTTTAATGTCAGAATTGAAATTTTGAATTTCTTATTTTGAAAAAATATCAGGATACATTTAAACTGATAAAAGGGGGAAATTGAAATACAAATACGAATGACCGTAATAGTCAGAGTCAGAATTTGGACCTTGTATGTCATGTGAATGAAAAGTTAATCATTCCAAAATTTCCATACATTAAATAAATTTTCGTGGCATGAATGACCTTCCATATGTCAGCGCATCAGACCCTCAGATTCCCCTTCCTGTAAATTTTAGATTTAGTTAAAACCACTTGAATGCTGGGAAATGTAGTTTTTGCAACATTAAAAAAACCAAAAAAAAACAGGTTTACTGATGAATAGTAATACGTTCAGTTCTTGCTGTATTTTTATTTTGTTTTAATTTATGAAAAAATATTTTAAAGGTTCAGCTGAGTCATTCAGATGGATTTTTCTTCCTTTCTGTGTAAAGTCTATTTGATGAAGGACGGAGGCAAAAAAAAAAAAAAAACCAAAACAAAAAAAAACATCCATTTACATTCCTCCACTTTCGTCCATCTGAAGTCGTAAAAGCCCCAGCTGTTCAGTTCCCTCAGGAAAAGAGCCGCAGTAATCCTGCGATATACAAAACGAACGATTTCTGTAGGAAAACTGCAGAAATAAGTAACAGAACCCAACACAGACACAAACACAACTGTGGGAGTATTGTAGTGACTTCGGCTCAGGCCGCCTTCCTGTCCAAGTAACTAAAAAAAAGTTATTTCATTTGTCGTTTTCATTCACTGCAGCGGAGGACCATTTTTCTGTTTCTGTACATATGTAAATAAGAGCTGATTTGTTCCAACTGAAAGTATTAATTATGTATTTAATGTTTCTGTCTGTATGTGCTTTTGTTTGTTGTGAAAATGTTAAACTTTATATTTATACATCTGAAAACTGAGTGACAGTCTAATGACAAATAAATGCTTATTTATACAAAAAAAAAAAGACTCTGCTTTAATTTTATTTTTGATGTAAGAACTTATTTTATGATTATTTGTTATTTAGGCCTCGGGACAATTTTATTCAGGGTCATTTTTGTGGGAAAAGCTACAAGGAAATATGTAATGTTTTGCACAAAAAAACCCAACAGAACATTTAAATATAGTTTATTTTAGCCGAATAGAAGATAACTGTAGGTTTTATAAACATTTAAATTATAAAACTCAAAAATAATGATCTTTTATGCAACAAATTTTCTAAATAATGTTATTTTTTAACATAAATGTTCTTACCAGTCTTTTCAGAACAACCCCGCTTTTAATATACATGTCTAATTTTGTTTACTTATATTTTTTAATTGAATATATTTTTTCTAAATGGTTTAAATATCTGGCTTTTAAAAACAGCTGCACAAATGACGTTTATGATTTGAGTTTTGCATCTGTGTCACCAAGAAAACATTTTCACATATACTGCGAGTGAAGAGGCGAAACTTTAATATTATGAATATTATGATAACCCTCACACTAAGTCTGTACAAAATACATGTTGAGATATTTGTCTGAATAAATACAGAACATTCAACCTGTTGACATGTTTGACTCACTGGGCAGCAGCGCCATCATGTGGCTGCACAGAAGAACTGCAGGCATTTCTGCACCGCATCTATCAAGCTTTCATTCTTATGAAAATCAAACCCTGAAAACACGTCGCCTCATTGTTTCATGACATATTGGCATAATTCTGTTTGTTCTACATGAGGCTCCTGTCTTCTGAGACTTCCCATGTTTTTACAAATCCAAAACAAGTAAAAACTCACCTGATAATTTTAAGATTCTTGAAATCACTCCTCCTAATCAGAATCAGAAATACTTTATTGATCCCCGAGGGGAAACTCTTTTGTTACAGCAGCTCACTGTCACGTCAGTGCACACAGGAATAGAAGTACTAAGCAAATCAAAGTATAATACACTATAATACAGGCAAGATAAATTAAGTACAAAGTGGATATAAGTATAAAATTAAACTAAGTGTAAAGTACAAAGTGGATTTACCGGTTGATGATAAGTATGTACGGTATAATAATACAGTGTAATAAAATAAGTAATAAGTAATAGTGCAATAATGAGTACTGTCAAGTTAAGTGTAGCTTATTAAGATGATTATGAGTCGGTGGACATTGCACAGCAGTAATAGAAGTATGAATAAATATCTAAAACAGAGTATATTGCACAGCAATATTAAACGCAGAATATTGCAGAATTATCTCAAGTATTGCAGAGATGTTAATGATCAATGTCCAGTTTAGTGACTTAGGGTCATACAGACTGACACTCAGAGGGAGGAGTTAAAGAGTCTGATGGCCACAGGCAGGAATGACTTCCTGTGGCGCTCTGTGGTGCATTGTGGGGGGATGAGTCTTCCGCTGAAGGTGCTCCTCTGTTTGACCAGAGGAGCACCTTCAGGGGGACATTATAATAAAACATTGCTTGTTGGAGTGCCCATATGGAGTTGTTTCAAATGAGTTTAACACACAACATGCACTTGGTGAAAATGTTGTGAATCATATGTTACGGCCTTCGGTCACCAGATCTCAACTCATCTGAAAACCTGTGAGATGTTTTGGAGCGAGATGTTAGATAGTGCTCTCCACCGTCGTCATCATCCAAATACCAAATGAGGGAATCTTTTAAAAGAAGGGGTTTATTTTGACTGATTATAGTAGGTGATAGTGTGTTTGGATCCACTTGTTTTTAATGCACATTTTCAATTTGTGCCTAAAGAACAAAAAAACTGAGTGGAAATTCAAACAAGTCAAAATATAAAAGAGAGTTTTGTTGTTTTTTTACACTTGGCTGAGGTGGAAAAGTTGGTGTATTGATACAAAGAAAGTGGAAACAGAGTGAATAAATGATGGCATGTGACTTATTTGTCCCTCGAGCTTCCAGTGAAGAGCTGAAGACGTCAGATCTGTGTGGAGCGATGAGGAGGCTGTAACCTTCCTCACATCAATACTTAAAAAACAGGCTAAACGACATGTTTCCGTCATGTTTCAGTCCCATGTTCCCCAGTTCCAGGGTTAGGGTTAGGGAACTTAGGTCCCTGAGAACATAGATATGCTCCCATGAAACCAGCTACACGGAATTCAAGCATCGCTCATTTGATTATTTACACATGTGCTTTACCTAACGACATAACAAAATGTCAGCCGAGGAAAAGAGCACTGAAGCTCAAACACCTTCCTAAGACACTTTCTGTTGGTTTTTACTTTCATTTCCATCTGGACAACTTGGTAAAGACCAACCTGAATAAATGTTTTCCTGAAATAAAAACTCAGAAGCTGGTGTTAAGTCATGATAGGCAGTAAGACTAAGAGGTGAGTATAAAGTATAAAGCCCCAGAGGGATTCTTTATTTTAAAACCTTCTTTCTAAAATTTCTAATTCTTTAAATTTTTAAATCCGGCCTCAACTTAAATCATCACAGCCACCAAACTGATGTGACACCAACTCGACGTTCAGAGGTTTCTGTCACACTGCAGTCTGCTGGCCTTTATAGACCTGCACCCACACACAGATGTTCACAATCAACAACCAAACCTGTTTCCAGTTCTCCCAATCAGATGGTGAATAATCAGTGACAATATTTAGAAAGATCATTGGATTCAAGCCTCTAAAAACACATAAAGAATGATGATGACATCTCGCACGTATTAATCAGTCCATGAAGCAAGAGTTTCTGACCCAGAACTGGTGGATCTTGTTAGTCTGTCACAGTTTTTGTACAAAACTTTTTAATTAAGTTACTTGTTTCCTAAAGATGTATTTTTCCGAAACACGCGCTGCTTTCGCAGAGACCCTAACACAGTATTTGTACATTTTAAAACTGCAAATAATGCTACTAAAGCCCTAAAAACTTTCCCCTGCACTGAATCATTCCTTGATCCAACAATGTAAAAAATAAACCATACTGTTGACAGCATTTGGATAAAATGAAGGCATTTTAACACTTTGTGGTAATCACTTGGCCGGTGGTGAAGATGCAGAGCCTCCACATCCTGCTGACTACGTCTTTAAAAGTTAAATTCAACTCTGCACTTAGAAAACACAGAACGACTTTAAAATTACACGGCTAAAAACACTGAACTTTATTGATTTCTGAATAACAACAGATCTACAGACATGGCTTGAAGAGTCAAACTTTATTTACAAAAATACTGAGAACCAAACAGTGGAGGGCGAGGAAGCGTGATGGCGAACACGTTTTTATTCCTATTGAACAGCAGCTAAAGGCTCCTGGTTGCATGTATCAGGACAGGGGTTGATAACTGCAAAGTAAACCTCAGCGTTACTGGCTGCTTCTGAGCTACGACCTTCGCCACAGTGTGCGTTGTTTCATCAGGCGTGAGTCCGAGACGATCGCAGTTTGGTTTCTGAGCAGCGGCGGGGCGCGCCGATCTACTTTCTGCGGCGGGCGGCGGCTCCCTTCTTGCTGCTGTAATACGCAACACACACAAAAAAAGGGGAAACATGTCAGAACTCTGGGATGTATTTAACAATTTTTAAACCTTTGTTCAAAAAGAGACAGTTGACGGCTTTAAAAGCTGAGTTTCAGCTTCACACAAATTCACCCTTCAGAGTTTTCTACAGAACAGCTAGACTATCAGGGTCCGGTGCCTTGCTCAAAGGCTCCAGCAGTAGCCAAGCAATAGAAAAGTGTTTTTTTTTTTGGATCTGGCAACATTTAAACTACACATGAAAATGGTGGTGGATATTTTGCCTCATCTTGTAAGCAGTCGATTAGCTGCCAGCACGTCACCCGAAATCCCTTCAGATAATATACTTTTTTTAAAAGACGCCAAAAATAAACCCTAAACTTAAACACCACTGAGTTCGAGGGGTTAAAACTTGGTTAGTGTGCTTTTATCGCAGACTTTTGCTAAATGCTAATCAACACGGAAAGCAGCCTACACTACAACTAATTCTACTTCCTGTTCACATATTTTTTTGCCAAAGTGCAATCTGATGACTATAAGCATTCAAATTCTTCAGCTGTCCGTCCTGTTTGTCGTTGTTTGTATATTTATCTGATTGTTCGGGTAGCTAACGTAGCTAATGACTGTTTTAGTCCTCTTTCCCAAATTATTAGCAGTTCCCTGACACAATCAATTTAATTTAAAGTAACTGAAGGATGAAAATGTGTTTTATTTGAAAGAACAAAATATAGCTCACAAGGAACGGAAGAACGGAGGGAATGCTTTCATGTTTTGTGATAAACTGAGGCTGCTTGATTAGAGAGAAAAAACTGTCTAGATCACAAAATACTAAGCCAAACTAAATAAATAATGCTTTTTTGTGATCATGAAACAAACTCCCGCTCAAACCCTAAAACAACTTCTGTTTTGCATACATACAATTGTCAAAGGGATCTTGCGCCACATGCAAAATTGCAAAAATGCAACATTTCCGGCGTCAGACGTCTCTGTTGACATGAAGTCCTTGTTCAAACAGAAGTCCCAAACTCATGCAGCACTTACCTGCGCAGACCGAATCATTACTGAGTCCAACAGTTAACTAATGCGAATACCTTTACAGTTACTGTAACGGCTGTCACACACAATGAGGTATGACGGGAAGGACGCTGACCTTCACACTGAAAAAGGATGCACCATTCTCTGTCACACTTGTACTTTTTTAACATTATATAATGGCTGTTGGTGTGTCTGTGAGTATCTTCCTTTTGGTTCCTGTATTTGCTGAAGACAGCTCTGTGAGGCTGGTGCAACCTCGCCGGATAAGAAAAACAACGTATATATTTATCAATTTTAAAAGTCAGTTTGTGTGTTGCTGCTATCATGCATTACGCTGACCAGTATAACAGCTGAAAGGTTTATTCATCCTTTTTCAGAGGACACCAGGGAACACTCCTCACACACTGACACCGGATGATACCTGTATGTTTGCATTTATAATGAAATGGAACATACGATAAATAACACACAGACTGTTTCGGACATCAGAGACGCAACACAGAAACAAATAAATACGGAGCCCACCAGGGGCCATGTAGAAAACAAACTGCTGTAGGAAGCTATGCGCACAGTTCGCTAAACCAAGCTAACGCATTAAAGTCTTTGCCTGATTTAGCAAACCAGTTGCACGGCCTCCGTAAAGACGGACGAAAGCAGCAGCTTGCTCTTTTGAATAACTAACATCCACAGCAGATTGGCATTTTATTTGAGTCAGACACAAATAACCAGTTTTTCAGGAAAGAGAAAAGCACAAGAGGTTAAAGACAGACCCTACTATTAGCTGTAAACAATTCAGTTTAGTCATGTTAAGTTTTCTAACTAGCTAGTTAGTCTAGCTGACTTTTCTTGATCCATCTAACCATATTAGCCTGCAGCTATATTAGCTGGTTTGCTAGCCTGCTAAATTTTCAAAATGGTATTAGCTTTTCTTCAAAATAAACAAAAAGTAAAATGTTTGTTTTAACTTTCTAATGACTAAAATTTCAACCTGCTGAAGGAATATAATATTTCCAAATAGTTATAGTTCCATGTTAGCTCATGGCATCACAGTCGCGATGACAAACTGCTGCTGCCGTGTCTCTTTGGACAAACACGTGACACAACATGTATGACCTGTGAGGTGGGTAGAGGCCGGTCCTCTACCTCGATGCTGACTTCCAGACAGTTTTCCAGACAGGCCGGTGTCGGGCCTGGATTTGGGCCTGAACACTCACTGGTGATGTTAGTCAGGATTTGATGTGTTTATGGCTTTTCTGGCTCAACAAATTGCCACAAAAACTGTTAGAAAAGTATCTGAAAGAAGTCCTCATCCTGAGATTTAGGAATGGAAACGTTAAAAGTTCAGATCTGGGCTGCTATTTTTTTTTAACGTACTTTAAAACTTCAGAGCAAAACAGGTTTTTGGACTGAAGCTGTAAATCTTCTTCATCATGAAAAACACTGCCTTGCCTATATCCAACTTATATTAAAGGGAAAACACTGACCTGATGTAGGCCCATCGTCTAGCCCTACTAAGCAACAGTTTTCTGCCATAAACTGACATAAACTGTCCTGAATGGTCATGACAGTTATGTCTGGCTAAGGGAAGGGTTCACGCAGACAACAGTTGTCAGTTAACACAGCAATGACAGTACTTACTGCTTCTGCAACTCATCAATGCGGTTCCTGTACGTGAGCACCTGCAAAACGACACAGCAGCAGCTTTAACACACACCAGGACACGTTTACCTCCGAGGAGAAGGACTTCCCTCTGCTGTCCTCAACGGGCTCCGTGGGCTGAAAGCTGCAGGCTGAGGCATCATGGGAAACCAAGACGGGCTCATGCACGTGATCAGTGTTTCCTCTGTATTCACTTTTATTTGATTTGAACTATAACTCTTGTTTCTGTAATGGAAGAGTGTCCCGAAAGAGACATTATTTCATATTCATCAGGGACGTATGTTGATCTCCTGACACAGAAGAAACCACAGAGGAAGAAACACGGTGTAACTTCCTGATCAAACACTTGCTGATCATAATAATCTGATCAGTGTTGCGTTCAGACGCCCGTTTTGGTTTCCCAAAAACAAAACGCGGACAGCTTAGAGAGATTCTGCTTCAGCTCGGCTCTGAAGCCTCTACAGGCTCTGACTTACCTGTTCGGCCGCTCGCTCACACACCTGACCGAAGCTCTGGGATGCTAAAACTAACATCCAGACCGGGACAGGATGTGGAGGAGCTCAGTCACCCAACACCACCTTTACATCCACTTTAGATGATTTATCTGCTTAAAACTGAAGAGTTTGATTCCAAAATGACATAGCTGATCAAATGATCGTTACCATTAAACCACTGGAACGGATGCAAGGTAACTTGTAACTGTCTCATATCAAAAGTCCAACGAGTATCCAGTATTGTGAGTCTTTACATTCATTCAAGTTAAGTTTGTTTAACTTTCGTACGGCAGCTCAGAACTGCCATCGTAGGACGAAATATTCTGATATTTTTGTCGTTATAAGTATCTCATCACGACGAATCTCATTATAACGGAACCGTTTTTATTAAGAGAAACATCTTTGTTTCTCAAGCCTAATTAATGAAATACTGTGAGAATGATATATTTTTCACTGTGTGAGAATAGTTAGAATATAACTGACTCATATTTGGCTTTAACCCTGTTGAGTCTGAATAATGAATTAAATGACCTACAAAATAAAAGCTGTGGTGCCTTCTAAAACAATAAAATTGAACTCTCTGGCTAGCTTCACAGCTGAATCCTGAACTTGTCCATGGTGGATGTTCAGTAAGCAGACGTCACTTTTGGAAACAAACTCTTCAGTTCTCTCCTTCGGTTTTTTCCCCCGTGGTGTGTCGTCTCCTCTCTCGGGCCAGCGGGGGACGCTCTGGTCCTCTGTCCTTCCTTCATGCTAACATGCAGCTAGCTTAAAGCCAGCAGGCAAACACCCTGCTCAGCTCTACTCACAATTTACTGAGCTCCTCAACTCTCTTACGCAGGGTTGTAACCTGGAGGGAATCAAAGAGCACATCGAGGGTTCAAACCCGGAGGTACGCTCAGCTGGACGGTCACCTCAGGACACCAGCAGCAGCAACAACATGTAGCTGGTGCAGTTTGAGAAAAGTGCTGATTTGTAGTTTTTAGCCACAAACGTCTGTGTAATTTACTGTACAGGGTTTACTGTGATGTTATGGGTGGTTTAATATTGAACGCTAGTTTTAAATGTGTAGAAGTCTGAGAGTACATACCGAGGACAAACCTGTGGGTAAATATGTTAACTGTTATCTGCACTGACTTTCAGGACAGATACCAGAGCAGTGTACCTTATTTTGAGAAATGTTTTTCTACAAAAACGTTTTTTTAAATTTAGCAAAAGAAACCAAATTTGTCAAAAAATGTTAAATGTTGTATAACACAGGCAGCAGTTCAAGAACGATTTCTAAATAAAATACATGATTTCAAAATCATGATTATCAGGAACTATCTGATTAAAGAATAAATAAATACAAAAATTACAAATTATAACCATAAATGTAATATAAACTTTCTGTAACTGACCTTGACATTTCAATTTGTACCAAAACAGCATTGAGTTCAGCTCTATCTGCATTGTTATATACTTTCTCAAAAAGGCTTTTAATCATCCATAAAAACAGCATCTGATTTTGCTCGATGACCTTTAGGCTTAAATAATAAGTCAATGAACCGCTATAAGTCACAATTCCCCCTTAATTTTATATCCAGTAAATCGAGCCAAAATGACTCAAAGAAAACATTTAAAATCAAAATACAGTAAACACACAGTCCATGGCAGATTTACTGAAGAATTTAAAAATCACAACATCAAAAGTAGTGAAATATAAAAACTTAAATTAAAATGCATCATTTGCACTCGATGAGCTGCTGTTTTCATGTCATAACATGACATTATGTTTCACTAAATATCTGTAATGGGGAAGTTCATCAGCAGCTGAACCTGGTATTATTAAAATAAAGTGTTTATAGTTGTTTGTATTCACACTAAATGAAGGTATTTTCCTCATTCTGTTCGCCAGAGTTTCTCAACCTTTTCTAACGCACGACTTTGTTTATATATTTTAAACCTGTCTTTATCTTTTAACAACAAATCTATATATAAGACATAACAGAAACAAACTCAATCTATCAGGCATAGAAATCTCTGTCAGGTGACCCAGTGTGGGATCTTAACCTCAGGTTTCGAAGCTCTGGCAACAATAACAAATAGTAAGCAAAGTGAGTAAACAAAGTTATTGATCGCTGATTGTGAGTGACGGGGGCAGGATCTCACCTCGTACTTCTGCCTCTTCAGTCTCTCCATGTGGTCGAACTTCTCAGACTCCAGCTGGGTCATCCATTCATGCAGCTCGTTGATCTTATCCCTGCAGGAAACACAAGAACACACAAGTCAACATAAGTTGAGAAAAAACTCCTTTCAAACACGACGGCTGACGGTTTCAAGTTAAAATATATCATCAGGCTGATCTGAGTGGAGAGTTTTAGTGTCCTGATGCTCTAAATTATGGTTTTAAGAGTCTTCTTTCACCCTGACAAGACAGAAATGTGAATGCTGAGAAATGTTTAGGTGTGTGTGTGTGTGTGTGTGTGAGAGCCGTGAGAGTCAAGTGTTGGGTCGTACTTCAGCTTGTCTTCGTTCAGATGGTCGATGTTCAGCTGCTTGCGTCTGGCGGCCAGGATCTTCTTCTTCTTCTCTCTCTCAGTCTCTTTCTTTCCTCCTCTCTTCTGGTCGGCCTGTTCGGCGTCGTTGTACAGATGCAGGTTAACAGCCATCCAGCAGTATTCAGATATTTCACTTAAGTAAACGTAGCAATACCACGATTTAAAAATACTCTGTTACTACTAAAAGCCCTGCATTCCAAACTAAATAAAGGTATTATCAGCAAAATGTACTTAAAGTATAAAAGTAAAAGTACTAATTCCACACCCAAATGGGCTCTGTCAGTGCTACATTTTTATATGTTATACTGTTGGATTATTATTATTGATGCATTAACATGCAAGCAGTATTTAAATATTGTCGCGAAGGAGATAGAGCTAATTTTACTCATTTTATTTACTGTCAGGTGGCTTAATTTACTCTGTAACAATGCATTCTGTTTCATAGGATCATTATAGATTTTTGAAATCCTGCAAAGCGGCTAGAAACTATAGCTGTCAGATAAATGTAGTGGAGTAAAAAGTACAATATTTACCACCTGAAATGTAGTGTGGAGTTGAAGTACAAAGTAACATAAACTTGAAATACTTAAAATTGTACGTAAATGTATTACTAAATTTACTTAATTACTTTACACCACTGCTATCCAGATAACAAGACACTCCTACTGTTGACAGCATCAGGTGTGTGTACTGACCCTCTGCAGGTGGCTGCTGTAGTTGGAGCCCATGCTGGACAGAGCCGACTTCTTCTTGGCCTCTTCATCCGCCTTCTTCTTGGCGTCAATCTCCTCCCTCTGCCGCCTCTCCTCCTGGTTCACGCAAACAAATCAGAGTGAGACCTCCGCGTCAGATCCACCATTCATTCTCCAGTGCTCAAAGTAACACAGGAACATTAATACGGAACGGAAACGTTTGATAAAACGCAGACTGACAAAAAATTTTCATTAAATTATATTTTAAAATTACAATTTTGTAACGTGTTAATTAGAAATATGAGAATAAAAAGAATGAAACCATGAATTGCAGTATGTATTCGGGGTGTACAAAGTGTAGATACAGAAATACAGATGGAGAAAAAAAAGGACCCAAAAAAATTATCACTGCAAACTGAATCTTAAAACTTTATTTTTAACTGTCAAGGATGACACACTCCTCTATCCAAAATTAAATCACAATTTAAAAACCGAGAGAACAAGACTCTTTTTCTTAGCTCCTGAACAGTGAGAAATAAAATTAAACATCTGATTTAAGATACGTCACATTTTAGTGGTTAAAGAAGAGCTCCTAATGAACTGAAATAATGAATAAAGATGAAAGCACGAACCTCACGTCTGATCTGGCGCTCCTTCTCCTTCTCAGCGCGGACCCTCTGCTGCTCAGCCCTCTCGGCACGACGCTTCTCCTGCAGCACAGCAGCAAACACAGCGTCACGCGCTTTATTCTACACGATTCAACGCAATTTCACCCACACCAGACGAGAAGGTTGAGACCACTCTCGTGTTTCTACGCTAAATATGAAGCTAGAGCCAGCAGCTGGCTAACTTAGCTTAGCATAAAGACTGGTTTTATTACCTGAAACATCGAATTGTTGTTTTTACACTTGGGTTTTTGTACAGATTGCACAAACGAGACATAACGTATCGATTAAAGAGCTTTACTTGTGATGGTAGGGGGATTTTGTTGCCTTAGCACAGAGCCAGGCTAGCCGTTTCCCCCTGTTTCCAGTCTTTGTGCTAAGCTAAGCTAACCAGCTGCTTCATATCAGGCGTACAGACATGAGAGTGGTATCAGTCTTCCCATATATCTCTCTGCAAGAAAGCACATCATTTCCCAAAAAGTGAAACTTTACTTTTAAGGATACTGTCCTCATTTCTTAATCCTTAAACACATCTCTTAATATAAACTGAGGGTCCCTTAAATCACTTCATTTCATACCACAGCATTATTGTGCAGCTGAAGTAGAACTGAACTCTTTGACCACTTGGGGGCAGGAAACAAGCTGTGAACACAATATTGACATGTCATCACCTTTTAAGTTGATATGGTGAACTTGTTAGCAAACAGTTGCTCATTTCCACATCCAGCAGCTACGGAGCGACATGATCGTTCATCAGGAGGCGTGTTTGTGTCTCCTGATGGACGTCAGTCCGGTCTTCTCTCTGTCAGCTCTGTGTTTGGTCTCCAGCAGCTGCTGAGGGAAACATCTGGCTCTTTAGCTGCTAGATGCTCCGCTACGTTCACCGGCTGCTCTCTGACTGCGTCTGTCTGCTGTTTGCAGCTGGTGTTCAGCGGCTTTTCACAGCTTTTTCTCTGAAAACGACGCTCTGAGAGCCGAGAGGGAACCAGGACAGTGAAGTTGTGGGTCAGACAGATAAACACTGAGCTGAAACTCACTGTAAAGCTCCGTAAAGCCGAGGGGAGCTGCAGATTCAGCTGATGATTCTCTGGACGTTCATCGCCACGAGAGACTACTTTTGTTATTTGATACGTTGTTAGCGTAGAATATCGGTTATAGCCGCTTTAAGGGACAGGCTGCTGAAATAAACCTTGAATTAAGTGGTTAATCCCAGCCTTCGTGATCCCTCGGCACAGGTTATGGCCGTATTGTAGACGTGATTTGTGGGAAGTTCAACCGAAGAGTGAAGTTTACTTTTCACAGTTTCATTTAAAGGAAATGTTTCTTTTCCTTTAATCATCTGGTGATCCCTCAAATGTATTTGTTCATTTCAATAATGTGGGGACAGAATGATGAGCACAGAGTAAATTCAGTTACCAGTATCTGTATGAAAAGCTTAATGGGGTTTACAGGTGTTTTCTCCCTCAGTGTGATTCATTGGCTCTGGCTGAAAACTCACAATCCTGTCCTTGAGAGCGATCAGCTCCTCCTCCTCCTTCTTCCTGCACTCAAAGTGAGCATCGATCAGACCCTGCAGCTCGACCAGGTCCTTGTTCTGACGTTTCTTCTGGATGTCCTGCAGGCCAGGAGTACAGAAAACAACGCTCAGCCAAACAGAAACACTCAACATCAACAGAAATCCTTCATGTCGTCACTTCAGGTCTGCTTACATCAAAGTCCACTTTCTCACCATCGGGGATCTTTGGAGCGCTGGGCCTAGGAGAGAGTGTTTTGGTCTTAAGTGCACTGGCGCTGATTATAATGTTGTTTTTTTAATGCTTTTATTCTCTCTTTTCAGCCTCATGGCTCAGCTCGAAATGTCTACAGAAATCATTTGAAGTCAGATTACGTGAGAAGGAGACTTACTTGAACTTTGGCTTCTCCTCTGCAGGTTAGGAAATGAAGAGGGAACAAGTACATGTCATCGGGTTAGAAACGAAGCAGATTATTTCACTTCTCTCAGGCATTACAAGGATGAAACTGTATGGTTTGGGCTCTATATAACACATTAGATTAAGGTTAAAAATTCTAATTGTAGCCTTGTTTATCAACGTTTAAGTTAGGGTTAGAACAACGGGTAAATACTGTAAGAGCAAACTAATGAAAACATCACATATTACAAAACAAAACTGTTTTGAACAGAAGCTTTGTGAATATCAGAGAACCATCTTGCTGTGAGTTCAGTTACAGTAAATGTGAATTGTTAACAGTGTTTTAAAATTGACATAATTTTTTCTTAAAAAAAAGCCTCAGTTTATTGCTTTTTGTGCCACAATATGTGCCATGTTGTTTTTGGCTTGACCCCAAAATCATTTTTACACAAGCAAGACAAAGTCATTTCCCCCACTTCTTTCTTTTCTTTTAACCCAGATGCTGGCGGCTCCATGCCATGCAGATGACGAGGTACATAGCAAGAGTGTAACGGTGGGGTTGCTGCGCAGTGAAGCACGTGTTAGCATTTCATATTCTTTCACCCTTTTTCCTCCACTAGCAGTTTTAATTTTTCTCCAAACCCGTTCAATGAGCATTTTTTCAGAATTTGGACCTCAAACTCTCAGCGCTCCTGGATTTTGACAGACAGATAAAATTTGGACAGACATTTTGTGAACTGCAGGCGTTCCTCCGAGTACAGACGTCAGACCTGGACACTGTGGTCCTTCCAAAACCAGAATGACAGATTTCATATTCGTCAGAAGTTTTTAAATCAACATACCTTCCTCTTCAACGGCCTCTGCATGCAGCAAGCATCCAAAACAAAAGCAGAACAGACAACAGCGTTAGCCGGTGCACAGAGAGCAGCAAACTGTTCATCCAGTCAGCTGAACACAGTGAAACTAAACAAACTATGGCAGACAGTCAATCTGCTGCAGCTTCAGCACCTCTAGTAACTCACTCAAAGATGAAGAGGAATTTTCTATTACGATAAATTCTCAAATAATAGTTGAGTCTAAAATATTAACGGCCAGCATGAACAAATAGAGGCTAGTTGCTTATAAAGGTGGGAATAAAACGCTTAGGGCACGTGGAATTACCTGTACTCTAACGCCTGTTGCTGTTTCATCTTAGCTTAACGGCTAATTGGAAGCGATTGGGAAACACAGGGAGGCTGCTCACTAAAATATGATGTTTTTAAATAAAAGCCTGTCTGTAATATCATTTCAAATAAAGGGAAATATAGGCCAGTATTTGAGAATTTACGATCGGCCAAATAAAGTCTTGGTTTGCAGAAGCCACAGTTTGACCTTCAAGCAGCTCAAAGTACGGTTAACATTTAACCCTGCATTCACATGCCGTTGGACATTTCAGAAATATCAAAGTAAAATGTAGAAGTTGGAAAGTCAGGGCAGATTTAGGTACACATGTATAGTTTTTTAACTTCATCAACATGGCAGAAAATCACAGTTTGTTTAGCAATACATGTCAAGCTTTTCATAGCTTTGGGTTTGGTGTTAAATCATTAATCATAAATCCTCAGTTAAATGGCATTAAATCAAAAGGACAGTTTCTTTCTGGAATTTCATTTTACAACAAAATAGCACGTGAATGCAACTTGGAGGACTTTCCCACCAGCGTGTTAGCATAATATAAGATGGCACAGTGATATCCATTAGGCAAAATTTGAAAAAGATGAAATCTGAGACACCATCTTTTTCTCTTCTTTTTATTGAATGGAAACGTTTATTTTCATGCTTAGCAGTAAACGTTATTCCCGTAAAAGAAGCAGCTCAAGATATAGTATGTATTTAATCTGATGTTTACCTTCATCAGATGTCAAAATAATGAAAAAGCACCCATGTACGCCAAATACAAGTACTTATTAGAGTACATGTGGTACAGTGGTATAAGTAGGGTTAGACTGACAAAAGAAGCCTTTTTTAGAATTTAAGCCCTCAAATAATCTCTTCATAAAATATTCCCTGTGTTTGCTGTAGATATCTTTTTCCACTCCCACCGCTAACATTTTAGCATCCAGTATGGTAGGCTAAGCCGCTAATTAACAAGCACTCTCCGTGTGTATTTGCAGGTTTCCTGAAGGTTTCCTCAATGACTTGTAAAATTGACAAAAAGTTTATTTTCTTGTAAATTTGTGAAGTAAACTTAATTTGTTTACTTGACATATAAAGTAAGTTACATTAGCCAGGAAGCTTTGACAACTGACATTTTTATTTTCAGAAGTTGTGAATCTACAATTCCCAGAATGAAAATTATAAAAACTTTGGATTTCTAAAAGGATTTATACTGTAGGATACTAACAGCCTCTAATATACTTACTGTTTCGTACTGTATGCTAACGTGTTCATCGGACAGATGTATCTACCTAGTCGGAGACGTAAGTTTGGTGTTTAAGTTTTTACTGCCCACAAAAGTTGTAGATGCAAATTTACCTCAGAGTTTTGACAGAAATCCCCCATGTCAAAGAATGTTTAATGAATGAATGAAGGAATTAATTCATTTTTACAAACTTGGAATGAAATGGAAAGCTAACGGAGCAGAAGCTAACCCAGATGTGGTGCAAGACTTTGGCTCTTTATATCAGCCTAAAGCATGAGCAGTGCATAGATATCGGCCTTCAGATATTAGTCACAGTAACTGTAAAGTGCTTTGGGTAAGATCATCTCAGCATATGTTTACTCATATATAAAAAGTCTTCACATCCCAACTTGGGCCCTTTGAGTGCTGCATAAATGGGCCATGTGGACTTTTTCCAGAGGTGAAAGGAAGGTAGCGTTAGCATTAGCTGACATGGTGAACATGTGTGGGGATCAGGATTAGTGGGGTCTGTCTGGCTGGCTGTAGCCCATGGAGCGCACCTGTTGCCTGGGAAAGGATGATAGAATACCCCCTTCCCCCCTCCATGCCACATACCTTCAAGCTCAGGCTCAGGCTCAGGCTCTGGTTCTGGTTCTGGCTCTGGTTCTACCACTGGTTCTGGCTCTGGCTCTGGCTCTGGTTCTGGCTCTGGCTCAGGGGCCGCCTCAGGGGCCACCTCTACTTCCTCTACTACCTCCTCTTCTACAGCTACACAACATGCAGCGAGTCACCAGGGGAGAGGAAGGGCGGTGAGAGGGTTAATGGAAGCAGGAGAGGGAAAAGGGAAAGAGGTGGTCGTGGTGAGTAGATGAAAGGAGAAATGTGAGGTATGAGGAGGTTCATGACGGGGCAGTTTGGGGAAACTGCCACCAGATGGCGCTAAAGCAGGTGAGACAGCAAGCAGTTACAGGAGGGAAAAGGTCAGTCATTGATGGTCAGTCATTGATGGATGAAATGTGATTGATTCCTGAAAATACCTGCACCGCCGCTCGGTGAGGTCGGAGACAAAAAGAGACAAATTCTGTCCTGACGCGAATCTACTTTTTTTTAAACCTGTGTCTATTCATTTATCTCAGATAGCGTTAGTGTTAACCAGCATGCCACAAAAAGTACATGGGGAAGTAAGAACACACGCTTTCAAAAGTGACTGACAAATTAGTATCAGTGACATGAGACTTATCCGGAGTCTGCGTCTTACCATCGTATTCTTCACGTCCGTCCGAGAAAGAAAGGAGCAGAAGAACATTATCAAAAGATCCCATTTGTACCCATTTTTGACAGAATACAAAATGTGGGTACACTGGGGATCCATGCTAAGCATACACAACACAGTCCTCCTGGGCTGATCAGACCTCACAGGCGGGACTTCAAAGTGGCATTAAACTTCACGAATGTCACTGTTCCTTTTCTCTGAAAGAGTGTTCGGCTTAGGAGGACTGTTCAGCTGCAGATGGTCATGCAGAGCTGCAGGACTTGTTGCCAACAGGTCAGTGCAGGCTTGTGCAATTTCGATTTTATAAGTTTAGATTTTGATTTCACACAGCATATTTGACACTGTCCTGGTGCCAGAATTGGTGCCTGCAACCATGTTACAGCGAGAGGATAAAATGTGTACAGATTTTCTTAAAAAAAGAGAGAGCATTGTTGCACAACTTGAATCTGGAGGAGTCAAGCCAAACCTGAGAATGTACGAATTTGTCCAGTGCAAATAACTCTCTACAGGGATGGAAAATCAGTTAGGCAAGATTCAGAAATAATCCTGGGATTTAGCATGGAACTCCGGACTGTACCTGGACCTAATTTTGGGGATTTTATTAAAAAAAAAAAAAGGGAAAATGGTTCTACTTACCCTCGACCCCACTGCAAGACAGAAGGGAAAGAAATTCTGATTTAGAGTTAAAGCTAATCATCAAAATTTCGGGAAAATACATGTTCGACCATGGATACAGGAGTTTAACAAAATAATCTTAACTCATAAAGTCCGCTTAGTAGCTTCTTCCAGAGCTTTCAACTGCATAGAACATAGAGATCGACGTTAACATGCGGTTGAAATCTCTCTGACAAGCAAAACGCCAGTAAACTGACATTGAGTTAAGATTATTTTGTCAAACTACTCACCAAAACGTTTTTAATTTGTGAATGAAAATGTGAGTTGACTTACACTTCCTCAGTGTCAGACATGGTGACAGTGGACTTTGCAACCTGGAGGCAAGAGAGAAGAGAGAAACTTAAAGTCTGTCTGCAAGGAGCGACTGAGCGGCCTGCTGTATTTATAGCTCAGGATTAAGTTGCAGATGTCTTAAATATCTGCTGCGGGCCCCACCCTGACCAAACCCCATCTGCTTGCTTACACATATTTCACCACCGCCCTAAAAACTAAAAATGACTTTATGTAGATTAATTTTGAAAGGTTTAGTTCCTCATCATTAGAAATGTTTTACGGGGATCTTGTATTTCAAACATTCCCAAAATTTGTCAGATCCAAACATCTTCGGTGTATAATTAGCGTTAGACTTTGGAGTGAAATTCGAGCCTCAGTCCTGAATCTGCTTCTCTGATGATAAGTGAGAAGGGGAGCCAAACATAGATTTACGTGAATGGTCAGTTTTCAACTGCTGAGAGAAGAGATTAATGTTGCGGTTGGAAGAAAAAAATGATTCATCCTGGATTCATGGTAAAGGTCAACCTGCTCTCTCCCATCACTCTATCACTCTGCATCCATTTGGCATCCTAGGTGTTAAAGACTTTTTATCTTTAGAAACAGCTTCTAGCAAATTCTGTCAAATCTAAAATCATTCTCAGCATACGATCCTGTTGGAATTCAGTTGTAAAAGTATCTGATCAAACCCTGCAATGATAAACACGCATGACCTGAGTGTATTCATAATTTAATCTATCAGTGATTAGATGTCGGATTATTTTGGCATTAGCCTCATTAGCGTGAGGCCACCATGAAGGCGTCCCGACATCACAACTATTTCCTACAGACAGCTGCACGGGTCCCAGATCCGGTTTCAGTGGACCCAGTGTTGAAGATTGGGTTCCGTTGGACCACCACTCCATAATTCCACCTTCATCTCCTTATCTGGCTGTCTCGCTCTCACATGGTTCCTTCAATCATCTTCCTGAGGCTCCCTGCTGACTTTGCTCAAGAATTAAAATAAACCCCGAAAGGGAGCCGTGAAGGTTAGAGGTCTAATGCCTGGATTCCTTCTACGTGTTCTGTTATCCTTATAAATTCCAAACAAATTTGTTTTCAAAGTGCTTACACCATGATGTGATATTGGTAGTCAGGATAAAACAGTGCAAATTTAGATGATTCCTTTACATCCAGTCTGGAGGTTCTTGGCTCCTGTTCAAGATGTTAAAGTGTTTATCCTCAAGCTATGTGCGTTTTAATGTACACACATGCCACACCAATTCACAGCTTCACTAATTGACAGCAACAACTACATTTGAAATAGGAATTAAACCTATAAGCCAAGAAAACCTGCAATCCAAAAAAAGTTAGAGCAATGTCCCTGACTTAAAATATCAAAAATAACAACACGATTCGGCGCCGCTGATGTTACATAACTCATTACTTTCATCTTCTGTCTCCTGAAGCGGAAAGATGCTTCAAAGGCTTTAAGCCATCTGTAAATCCCTCAGGTATGAACCTCCGCTGGGTCACTGGACTCAGACCAAACGGGCACAAAAACAACAACAAAGTCCTTTAAGATAACAGCACATGTCCTGCAAGAACCTTTAAACCTCTGAGAGTTTCATATTTTAAACTCAGCTAAAGGTTTTACAAACTCCAAAGAATAACCTCATTTCTCAGCTCATTCTGGAGATACAGAGATACAAGAAGAAAACCACTGCTTGTCAGTTTCTCAGGCACACAGCTGCAATCAAACACCAACTAAAAACTAGATTTCAGTGCCACTGAACTCAAACACAAAAGCATCACACTCTCTGGGCTTCAATAGGAGGCCTGTTTCCTCTGTGATCCACTATCTGACCGCTCCCGTCTCACCCCTGACCTCGGCAGCAGCCTCTACTAGTCGTGGCAGTGATTTTTAACACATGTGGACTCAGCTGTCCTCAGTTTGGGTGATGTTTGGGGACTTTGCGCTTGAGCTCCCTCTCTACCACTCACACTCTCACGCCCTCCCCTCTTCCTTACCTCAGAAAAGCTGAAAGAAGTGAGCTCCCTGCTGGCCGAGACAGGCTGTAAGGTTCTGCAAACTTACCGCGCTGATTATGTCCTTCTGTTATAGTGACACACGATCCGCTCGGCCTCCCCATTGGCCGAGGAGTCGGCCTGGAGGCGAGGCCGGGCCTGCGTGGGGCAGGGTCCACGACTTCGGCCCCCCCCTCCCACCGCAGGCACTCAATAAGGAGATGGAAGGGTTGAGTGCTAAGGAGGGACGCTCAAGTTTGGAGAAGGGGGCAGCCAAGACGCCCCCAGGTTGCTATTCTGGGGCAGCTGCATTAGGCAAGCAAATTTAATCTGAGAGTGAGAAGAGAGCTGGACGTCAGGGAAGCGAGGCAGGTGGTGTTCCTGAACCTCTTAAAGAAGTCTGAGACACATAAACATAATGTACAGCATGGTCACAGAAAGACAAGAACCTGAATAATTTGTCTACCCAAGCTGTGAATCCTACATGTTGATCCATCTTTTGCTCGGGGTCTTGTGTTCTATGACTCCCTGGTTTGCAAGAATCAACCAGAAGGGCAAAAGTAGTGCCATCAGAAATCACTGGATGTACCTCAGACAGTTTCAGCCTATGCAGGTCCTAAAAACATGCAAAAATAACATTAGATGACAACTGCGATGCCACATTGAAGATTTAGTATTAGTCTTTTTATAAGTCACATTGTATTGGATGGGCAGCATTTAATTATCTGACAGAAAATGAGTGATAGTGAGTGTAGGCTTGTATTTCCAGTGTGAATTTCTATATAAATATGTGAATCAATTACCTAATCTCGTATAAATCCTCTGCACAATCAGTTTGATCTGTTACTAATGTCTTTCAGTTTAGCTGTAAGTCTAAACAAGCTGCAGCATGAATCATTCAGCAAACTCCTCAGCTTGATTTATAAGCTGGATCTGTGACATGGGTGTCAGTCTCAACCGTCTCAGGGGTCCTTCATGATCTTCTAATTTCCTCCAGGGGGTGCTACAATGACAGAATAAAGAACAGTGACTCTTGGTCACCTCCATGTGGGAGTGTCAAATGTTTTCATGTTACAGAAACACAAATAGACAAACCTCAGGCCAAGGACCTCCTGTTTGATTTTGTTGTTGGTGGTTTACAGTTGAACTGAGCTGTCTACATATACAGTCAAATTAAATGTACTTACTGCACAAGGTATTCCTTACACCTCCGGAAATATTATTGGATCCCCATTAAGGACCATCCTGTCCAAGACTGTCATGCCATCACAAACCATTAGAACCTGCTGTGACACCATTTTAACCCCATTAATGACCCCTAAAATCCTCTTGAGGAGACCTGGAACTCACTCAAGGGCCCTCTCGAAAGCTCTCCTGAATCACACAAAAACCCACAAACCATCTAAAGGACTCTTGGGACCTTCATAAATAAAGGACCATTAGGAACACCCAAAGATCTTCATAACCCCATGAAAGATCCCTAAAACCCTCTGTAGGAGTGCTGGAACATCTCAGGGACCACATACCCCCCTACAAGGACCTAAAGAACAAAAGGACTCTTTGGGCCTGTTCAAAGAATCCAGGAACCTCCTCAATATATCAATACAATGTTGTACAATGTACAACTACCAGCACCCTAAGTTTCCTCTTTCAAGGGTCACATATTCCCCCTTAAGGATGCCCTGGAACTTTCTCAAGGACTCATGGAACCGCAACCTAAAAACCCCATAAGGACACTCCTGGATCCCCCCCCTTAAGAACCCCTGTAATCCCCCGACGCCCTTACAAAGATTCCTGGATCTTGGATCCCTGGGTGTCATAGACTCAGTTCAGATAGGGAGGTTTCTAGTGAGAAATCAGTTTATGAGAACCCCTTAAACTCCCTTAAGGAACCCTAGAACCCATGGAGACTTGCAAAAACTGCAAGAATACCCCAAGGAGCCTAATGCTGTGTTCAGGTCATATAGGATGGATGGTAGAGATGGGAAATATAATCAAATTTTAACGATTTGCCAGTGTTCACGTGGTTGTATGATGACAGAGTTGGTCATGTGAGGATTACTGTGCATTGCCAACATAACACCATAACAATTAAATTTGGGTTTAATTACAGTTGTGTAAGTGTGCCAAGTTGGATATATTTTCCCAGTTGTAATTACGACTTGGACTTTTATGCCAAAGGCCGCTGTTCAATGTAATTAAACCCCAATTTAATTGATACGGTGGTATATTGTCAGTGCACAGTATTTTAATCCTCACACGGCCGACTCTTCTCCTAACTCTCCATCCCATCGGACGTGAACGTGGCATTGGAACCCTTGCAACACTCAGAACCCCTCTGGGACCTTTAGGATCACATCAGCGATGCCTGCCGCTCCCTCTGGAACTTCCCTGAGACCCTAAGAGCACCACCAAAACCGCTTAGAACCCACTCAAATATCCTTGGAACTCCTTGAAGGACCCCTAACCACCGTCATGAACCCCTGTATTCCCACCAAGCAACTCTAAAACCTCTCCAGAGTGTTTACAACCCACCTGTGAGGGTGCTTAGAACCCCCTCAAAAACCCCTAATTCCACGAACCCCTTTTTCTATAGAATTCAAATCGTGAAATTATGTGAATAATTTTTCTGAGCACACTGATGAGCCCCCTGCCGGACCTAGTACATCCTTGAAGGACCCCTGGGTGGCCCTCGGACCCCACTTTTAGAGCCCTGAGGTGGTGAAACCTAAGGTCCTGTGGCCTGTCCGTGCTGCGTCTCGCCTCACCTCTCTCTGCTGTCACGACGACGCTGCTGTCACTCTGAGCAGCTCACAGGGCTCAGGATTTATTTTTGGACTGCCATGGCGTCTGTTCCTTCCATTTGTAGGAAGGGGGGTCGAGTTGGGCTCAACATGAACCTGCTGCTCTGACACTCTGGGCTGGGACAAGCAGGCAGCAACCGGCCGGCCGCCCCCCGAGCTGCAGTCGCACAGGTAAACACACCATATTTACACCTTTTATTCTCCAGATAGTGCGCAGGAAAGCTGTTAGCAGTGTTAGGGAGGCAGCTGCTGTCGAATGCAGAACCCCCCACCTCTGCAGCCACAGATCAGACATGTGTTTGGAGAGCTCAGGGTGTTTTTTCCTTGTCCTCAGTGCAACATTAAAGCACCAGCAGGGCTGAGCTAAGAGTTAGCCTCGCACTGTTTCTACTGTGGCTTCAAAACACACTCCTGCCATTTATCTGTCCTGGCTGCAATGAGGCATGATTGAATAATGATCACATTTTAACCTTGAGTTGTAATATTCCTGTTGTGTAATTGTGGGGAATAAAGTTAAGTTTGATATTTTACATTAAACCTGAATCACTGTTCTCTCCTGCTCTGTCAAGGGGAACCTGCCTGGAGCGCTTTGAACATCAGCAACAAGTTTTTACCTGGTATGTTCCTTCTTTATCCATCTAAACTCACTGTTTGCTGTGTTTGTGTGTGAAGCCTCATAACTTCAATGGAGGTAAATGACTTTTTGGGGTGGATTCATTTACTTAAGGAGGCTATTGTGGACCAGCTTGGTTTTTATTACACAGCTATTATTACCCTTTCCTCTTTTGAACTTGCATCCTGAAGGCGCTCCAAATACCGAACCTACTAGAGCCTTAAAAGGAGGAGTGAGCTCTCATGTGTCAGGCAGGCAGCAGGTTCAGGGAGTGAGGTGGGGGGTGGTGGTGGTGGTGGTGAAGGGGGTTAAAACACAACTAGCTCTGGCCTACATTTCACTGAAGTGACACACAGTAAACTGAGGATATTAAACTCTTGTTTTTGTACAGACTGCATGATGTCAGGGATCCTTCATTTGCAAAGCAAACCTTCTGGATAGTCTTATTATAAACTTATCTGACTCTTAAGTTCAAATTGATTGCACTAATGTTACATTGTGCAGTGTTATTTTTAAAGAAAGAACCTTTTTGAGGGGTTAGAAATAACCCCCCCCCCCTGCAGAAGAAAAGACAGTTCAACCAAATTTCTCCAAACTCATTTATCCATCCTTTTATGTTAAATTCTTGTCCTCTCCTTGTGATTGGGTATTCTCAGTGACAATATATTTCTGAAGCCTTACCCAGTGTTGTTGGGCTGTGATGTCATGAGGTCAGATGCTCTGCATTCACTTTCACCCTTCAGCAGATATATAAAAAACATCTATATGTGTGTATTTATGTGGTATATGTGAGAGGATCCTGACGCGACTGATGGGAGATCAAATATTACTTGTAAAACAATTAACTCAACACAAGCACAAGGTAATATCTAACGTTTAGGAATTTCAGGCAAAGGATGGCGAGGATAGAGATATCTCACCAAATACTAGCCAGATTTCCATTATATTAACTCTGGATATTTATGAATTCTGCTGATTTTGACCTTTCTTCTAGCGCCACCATCAGGACAAAATTTTCTCTTGAATGCAAGAAATATCAGCAACCAACCTGGCCAGATTTTCATGAAATCTTCTGTGGATGTTCATGGTCCCCAGAGGATGAATCCTAATGATTTTTTTTTTTACCTCCTACCCTTTCCTCTAGCACCATCATCTCCACTTGTACACAAGAAACGTCAAATAAAAACATGCAGATTGCCTTGAAATTTTCTAATCATATTCCAGCTCCCCAGGGGATGAATCATTTTCAAACAATAGCTAAATCATCAGTATGTTCTTTGTTCATTTTTTTATTTGTGTGTAATGAAAATTGTAGCTTCTATGGGGCTCGATCGTAACTGCCGACCTTTAGTTGTGCTATACGGAAAGAGGCTCCATCTGATCTGCACCGCAGCTCTCTGATTTGTTGTTTTTGGGAAAGTGATGCAGCCTGTAAAAAGCCAGGGGTCCTAAAAAAGAAAAGCAGGTGATTGGCTGGCCTCCTCTCTGCCTTCAAACTAAAATTAGGCCAAGTAAAAGCTTCCACGATCAGCTGTGAGGCAGTAACATCATCCAGGAAGAGTTCAGCTCGATTCTCCTGCAGCATTGATCGCTGGCTTATATAAACAGCACTCACGCAAACATGATGAGTCATCCTTAATACATCTGTGTGTGTGGAGTTTAGGACACATGTATTTTTAACTGCATGAAAACCTCTTAAACCCAAATTCCAAATTTTTATGTTTACACCTCAGTTTACAGATTACAGGCTCCTTTGTAGGAGAAAATTTCACAGACTTCTTGGGGCTGATGAAAACTTTCCATCAGACTTAAAATCTATGCTAAAAAATACATAATTTTATATTAGCATTTTCTTAATTTGTTTTTATTCTGTACTTCTACAGCATTAGTTTGTTTTTTAAATTTCATTTGTGAAATTTCATTTATTTAAATCTTTATACTTTATACTCTGATCTATAAACTCTTGGTTTTAACATCTTATGCAAAGCACTTTATTTATATAGCATTTCAAAAACAGATTATAAAGTTATTACTTTTATTAAATTTCAGCATCATCGTCTTGTGTGTTAGTTCCAAAGGATTTTTACTCAGTAACACATATAACATTAAAAATCTCCTTTAGACGATCTTAATATTTTCCCTTCTCAACTTGTTGAGCTATTTTAGCCCTTCACATTCTGCTTAATAAATAAAAATGTTTGCTATTCTTAAAGTTTTACCTGTATTGGAACTAAAATACAAGGTTTGTCCTGCAGGTGGCACTGGAGAAAAGGTCGTAGAGTCATTCCAACACGTTCTCATTCCCAGGGCGTCAAATACAGACGTTTTGTCACGCCCCTCTGTGTCGTATAAACACGCACAAGGTGCCTTTTGGCGTTAGTAGGAGACGATGTAACGTCGCTTAAAAGTGGGGTTAGGTTTAGGGGAAAAACCACTTGGTCAGGCAGTAGGAAGTCAAATGAAAAAAAGCTTAACGACATATAACGTAACTTCAAAGTCAACGTTAACTTTGGTTTCACACGGGACACGAACCCTGGCCAGGGTGAAAGTCCTGGGTTTGTTTGACCCACCCCACCACCACCTCTTTGAGTGGACTTTGTCGCTCTTTACATTACGTCACCTGATTTCATGAAGGCTTTCTGGCAGCCCTGTGCGTCTAATACAGACGCTAAAGGGTACCTTGTGTGTGTTTATATGACGCTGAGGTGCGGGACAAAACATCGGTATTTGATGCCCTGGGAATGAGAACGGGCTGGTCATTCAAATCAGAAGAGTTCATCCTCTGTGGAACAGGAATAATATCAGGAAATTTCATTTTGATATTTCTTGTGTAGCAAAAGTAAATTTTGGCCTTATGTCGGCGCTACAGGAAAGTTCAAGGGGTCACAGAAATCATTAGTAATCATCATTTAGCCAGTAGTTTTTGAGGTATCTTGCTTCGGACCAAAGTGGACGGACCAACAACATTTGTGCACATTTCAGATGTTAAAGGATATATGTTGTGCTTAAGCTGCAGTAGTTTGATAATTTAACAATAAATAAAAACAAAAATCAGATAAAAATGGAGGGCACTCCAAAAGGTAGAAAATTATTTTAATTTATTTAAGAAAAGGGGTTATAAACACATACAATCAGAAATCTCAGTTAATGGATATCAAAGGTGAAAAATGTCTGCAGTAGTACAGAGACAGAGCCGATAAAAACTCACACAGGAAATAGAGTTTGATTGTATAGATCAGGTGTCTGCATGCTAAAAGGTTATTGAGAAGTAACAGATACCAAATAAATGTCATTTTGGGTACATGGCTGCACCAAGTGAGCCAAGAGATGATAAACTCAGTTTTCATACTTTCAGTGTTATTTTTTATCATCTGTATAAACTTTAAAACTTTTACAGTTTTTGACAAAGTATGTCCCTCCCGAGCTCAACTGTTTCCGATTGTTCTTTAGCCAAACACAACACAACATAGTGTGATCCATTAATTCTACATGATTGGAAAATGTAAACCTTTTCTATTCAAAAGACTTTTAAGTTTCCCTACACACCATCACACAAGGATCAACCAGACATTGGGAATGATTCACTTAAACACTGCAGTGGAGAAGAATACAGAAACATTGAGGCTCACAGTCAGATATATACATAATAATAGAAACAGAAAATACAAAAGGAAAGAGGAAATTGAACAAATATAAACATTTGATGATCCAATTTTTTGGGCTTGAGCTGTTGGCTTGTACTTGTCCAACCGAGAGTCAGAAAAGTGATTTATTGGATATAAATGAAATATTGAGTCAGTAACTGCAGCTTCTGTTTGACGTCTTTGTAGCCAGCAGATGTTTTTGTGAGACCAAGGTGGAAACCACCTGAAGAGACGACACCTCCTCAGTAATCACCATGATATGAATCTGCAAAAGACACAAAAAGAAAATGTTAAATATGCAGATATTATAAAGTGGTTGAACTAACAACAGAGTTCATAAAGGTTGCATCAACTTAGATTTTAGACTTTTTAGGCCTTTTGAAAGATCTAATGAAATGGAGTATTGATGCATTTCCTGTTGTAACCTTTGGTTTACTATAAACCAATGGGATATCAGTTAAGGACAGACAGGCCGTTTGATTTGATAGGATGAGAAGAGAAGGCAGGATTATAATAATTGTGATGATTTTATTGGTTGGATTTTTTTTTTTTTGCCTTCTTGTTCAGGATGAAGTTACTACTAAAGATTCATAGTTATCTAGGAAGTTAAAGTGTCCATTTCACTGGGTTTTTAATGTGAATCAGAATCAACAACCAGACCAATTTCATTTTAAAAAACTCACAAAGATGCGTCAATATTTTACAACCTTTTGAAACTAAATTCAAAATTAATTTCACTTAATTAAAAACTGACGATGAAGAACCAAAAGACTTTAATTGAACAAGAAGTAGACTCATTGCTACTTAAACTATGTCTAATGTGACATGCAAAGACAAAAATGTAAAAAACGCTGCAAAATATATGTAGTACAGGTGCAGAAATCTTGGCAACAAAGATCATGAACAGGTCCAGAGTTTTAGTCTCGGTTATTCAGAGAATTCGGCCCGAACTTGACAAATGCTTTTATCATGACTCGGTATGAATCTCCCTTTTCTGACAGTTTTTGATTTTTTCTCCACAGGGTGCTGAAGCGCTCATGGCTGTCGCTTACGATGCTGTCACCCAGCCGGGCCTGCTTTCCCAGCAGTACCCCCCACCCCTGCTGCCCAAGCCTGGAAAGGACAACGTTCGGCTTCAGAAACTCCTCAAGAGAACTGCCAAGAAAAAGGCCTCCACTCAGGCATCGCAGTCCGCCGCACTTTTCCGCTCCAGCCTTTCCCCTGTGAACGAAGCAAGCCCTGACCTCGAGCACAGTGACCACTCCACACCACCCAGGACTCCAGAGACACCGTTCAACCTCTACAGCAGCCAGCAGCCTCCACGGTTCACCGTCAGGCCATTGTATCAACATGTGGCGTCCCCTTACCCGCAGCGTGCAGCTTATGGCAGAGCAGCAAGGTTCTCAACTCAGACAGTGGCAATCCCGTCGTACTCTTACTCGCAGCATGTTACCACAGTTTCTTCATTTTCTGCATCGGCCCACCTTTCTGGTGTCTCACCAGCTCCAGGGCCAATCGTCCAGCTGGCGGTACCCAACATCTCTCTGCCAGCTTTATCTGTGACTGAGGCAACAGTACCAGCTGCTGAGGTGAAAAAACCAGCTTTAAGCACATTTGCTGAAACTCATGCCGGTCTTAGACCTGCTGCAGCTGTAGCAACCCCACAGCCAAAACCCACAAGTCCAGGTCCGACTCCTTATCCAGCAACAGGGGGTCAAGCTTTGATTCGTCCTCTCACTGTGTTGAGCCCGCTCGTAAAATCCAAAAGTCCACGTCCAACATTCAAAGCAACCGAACCTTCAAGATCGCCCAAACCGATGTTTGAAGTCCCTCAAATTAGGATGTACACAGCGAGCACATCGTACTACGAGACATCTAGGACCCCACCAGTGTATGACTCAGTGGGATTAACTGCTATTGGCAGCACAGTACCTCAAAGCAAAACACCAACAGAAGCAAAACAAGATTTGACTCCAGCATCTGAGGTCAGAAGAGCTACGACACCGACGGCTCAGCCTCCTTTATTGGGCACAGATTCCCAGGTAAAAACACCAACTTCAGAAACTAAAAGAGGCACTACACCAACAGCAGATATAAATACAAGCCTAACTCCTACATCTGAAATCAAAAGAACCACTCCAACAGCTGAAATAAAAAGAGCAACCCCAACAGCTGAAATCAAAAGAGCAACCCCAACAGCTGAAATAAAAAGAGCAACCCCAACATCTGAAATCAAAAGAGCTACTCCAACAGCTGAAATCAAAAGAGCAACCCCAACATCTGAAATCAAAAGAGCTACTCCAACAGCTGAAATCAAAAGAGCAACCCCAACAGCTGAAATAAAAAGAGCAACCCCAACATCTGAAATCAAAAGAGCTACTCCAAAATCTGAAATCAAACGAGCAACCCCAACATCTGAAATCAGAGTTAAAACACCAACTTATGAATTCCAAACATTAAGAACTTCAGCAGGACGGCCTAAAACCCCAGCATACCATATGACTCGGGCTACAACGCCCGTCTTTGAAATCTCAAGACCCAATCCTCTCTTGTTTGCAGTGTCGCCAATCACAGTAGAGCCAGAGAGGTCAAGGACACCCAAAACAGTTTCTGCTGCAAGCAGTTCATCTGCTTCCCAAAGTGTGAAGATTACTGAGCCTAAGCCTACTGAAACAATACTGAATGGGGACATTCATTCAGACATGACACCTGCTGCTAAACCAGTCCAACAAAGTATTACAAAGTCAAAATCAGAGCCTGATCTGACAAGAGAAAAGATCCCAACTGCTCCAGCTGCCTCCCAAACACTTAAAACGTCTACATCTGAGCCAACAACACCAGCAGTGACTTCTTATGGTTATCAGAGGTCTACAACTCCAACATACGAGGCATCCCGACTTATGACCACATCACCTGGCTATAAAAGACCAAAGACACCTACATATGGGACATCATCTTCTGGTGTATCACCTGTAGCCCTTCAGAGACCTAAAACCCCAACCCAAGTGGCTCAAAAATCTAAGTCTGCCTACCGTGGACTGACACCGGCTGAATATGCTGCTTACGGCGGAATCAGAACTTTCTCTCCAGCATTTGGTATTTCCAGTTTTAAGACGCCAACTGAAGAGGAGGTTAAAGCTACAAAAGAGGAATCAGCAGAATGTAAAACATCTAGCCACGAACCATCCGTGAAGGCACAAGTTACAGCAGAGGTTTCTGAAGTCAAAGAAACCCCCAAAGACGTAGATAAAACCCATCTGAGAGACGAGAAGGTTGCCGCCACCCCCTCAGTCCCTATTATTATTGTTTCACAAGCATCTGACACCTCAGGAACAACGTTAAGACAAGAAACAAGTACGGTATCCAGTCAGGTTGCAGCAAAACAAGAAAAAACGATGATTCAAGAAACACCAAAGGCTAAACCTCCAACAGTGGAGGGGAAAACACCTGTTCAAGAAGTCGCCAAACCAAAGGCAAAAACTCCTGAAGCCAAACATCCTCAGCCCAAAGGTGACAAACAGGATCCTCTGAAGGCAGTAAGAAAACTTTTAGGCAAAGATAAATTGCAGCCTGCCCAGCAGAAATCAGGAACTGAGACAAAAAATGAGGTCTCAGATCAAAAAGAGCAAGCGAAACCTGTAGCTGCCATCAAGACTAAAGCAGAAGGCTCAAAGCCAAGCACTGCAGCGCCTGCTCTGCCTGTTAAGACATCTGCTGCTGAGTCAACAGGAAGTGAAGACAAAGGAAACGATAAGAAAGCAGAATCAGCAGTTAAATCTGCAACTGAGAAAAAGGAAGGTGACGAATCCTTCCCAGCAGCAGAGCCCCTTCTTAAAGTCATACAAAAGCCAAAGGGAGTGAAATCTAAAGTGAGCGGTTGGTCCCGACTCAAGAAGCACATGGTGGTGGAGCAGGAGGAGCCTAAATTTCCAGAGATAGGCTCTCAGAAGGAGGCCACTGGGCAGGACCAGAGTGAGGTGAAAAAGGCCGACGAGAAGGCCGACGACAAACCTGGCACTCAGGTCGAGAACCAAACTAAAGACGCTCCCAAGGCAACAAAGATGTGGGATGCTGTCCTCTTCCAAATGTTTTCCACTAAAGAGAACATCATGCACCAGATCGAGTTAAACAAAAGCGAGAAGGAGAAGGAAGAAGAGATAAAGGACGAGCTGAAAGAGATCCCTTCATTTGCACACCGACTGCCTGTGCTGCTTTTTAGTCCAAAGTTTGACGCTAAAAGGCTTAAAGAGGCGGCATCGAGGCCGGTGACGAAAATTTCAACTGTTTTTGAAATGGGTCTGATTGGGCGGAAAGGTAAAGACGAGGAACCAAAAGACTTTAATAGAACAGCGAGGGGGTTCACTGCTACTTAAGCTAATATAATATATATAATATAAATTGCCAATATGAAAATGTAAAGAAAAAAGTTATATGTGTTTAATGTACAGGTGCAGAAATCTTAGCAACAGAAATAATGTACAGGTCTGGAATCTTAGTCTCTGTGTTAAACGAATGTAGTTTGTGGCAGTGTTGTAGAAAACTCAGCCGGAAATTTATACTTGACAAATGCTTTGTGTTGTCTGGATGTTAAATGTTTGTATTTGTGGATTAGCTGGAAGGAGAGAGCTACATTCGTCTTAAAGTCATTCAGACATCACATCAGATTAAAGCGTTTATGTTTTAAGTAATTTCAGAGCTTCTCATTTATTCCTTTCATCACATGTTCACAATAAATATAGATTGTGGATTTGTATACGCAGTAGTTCACTCTAGATTTAGAATCATATTTAAGCTAAATAGTTAATAGAAAAGTCAACTTCTAGTGAATGACGGATAGATATATTATTTAAATATCTGTATTCTTATAGACAGATTAAAATGTAATGATTTTAAGACAAATCATTTGTGACAGAGGAAAATGTGTTTCTCTTTAATGATCATTCAAATATCCAGTTTTATTCAAAATGGTGCTACTTGCCTCAGGGTAAGACCTCTCACTAGATAATGTATGTGTATACATACATTAGTATAACATGCTTTTTTTTTTTAGGATATAGGTGGTTATGTTTTGTGATTGAACTTTCTTAAAGTCACAATTAAACAATATTTAAGAGCATCTTAATTTCGGGACATAATACTGGGACGGATCAATTAAAGGAATGCACCAATTGGATAGGCCCAAAAAGACAGTTTGATTGGATGGGAGGTGCAGAGAGGAGGGAAATTAGACAAAAGACTTCTTTATTTATTGTTTAATTTATTATCAAAATAGTAAAGAGCAATTGCAACATGAACAGATGAATGTACGGTATATTAGTGAAATCTTCCTCAGTCCCATTTACACAATCTCATCCATTTTAAAGCTTAAAAATGTGCCTCTTCTCATCTCCATCTGCTCCTCTGTGATTGGTTGGGATGTAATAACAGGAAAAAAGTACGAGATGAAAAGAAAAAACACATTACATTACATTAACAAACTTCATAAAGTCTAATACCCTGTCTACACTGGATGTGATTCAGCTGCAATCCAAGAGCTGTGTCCGAAATCACTCCCTCACTCACTCATTCTACTCGCTATACAATCGACACGCAATACTTTACTTAATAGTGAGCAGTAAATTGAGATTGCGGACACTTATCATTTTGCAAGTAGAGCTGCACAATGATACATTTTGCATCTATAAAATGCGGCACATTGCATTGTGGGACTGTTAGGGCACTATATAGTAGATCAAATTCACACAGTAAATATAGTAATATATAGTAAATAAGCAGTGATTTCGGACACAGCTAAGGTAGAAACCGGTACATACGTGTCCCTAATACTTCTCCAATTTAAAATTACTTTGACTGCTAACAAAATGTTTGATTTCATTGTGACTTGAAAGATAGCTGCTGAGCTAAAAGCTTATGTAAGTTGATAAAGAGCAGCCTCCACCAGGATGGAGATCAGTGGGATAGTGAACGGTGGGGTCAAAGGTCAAGAGACATAGGAGGGTTTTAGATGACTGATGCAGCGCGCGCAATCCAAACTTTATTCTTCTGGTGTTATTTTTGAACCTGCCGGGTGACATTTTTTTCTAATGTTCTAATGATTTCTAATGTGTGTGCTGGAGTTACTGATTCATTTAGGTACAGCTCTATGTAAATGTAAACCTTAGCGTTTCTTCTCTGTGAGGGAACCAGAACCTGTTGACACTTTCAAAATAAATAAGCAGAGTTTCCCTCATCTTGACTTCACCTGTGTTTTTGTGGAGCTCTAATGTCGAACACTAAGCAGCAGTTACAAAATCATTTCTGTTTGGGGATAAATTATTTTTCCCGTCCATATGACGGCACCTGAATGGGACGTTATTGAAGATTTTTCAGTCATTCATGGTCCATGTAACGCTTATGGATTTAATTTTCCAAGTACAAAAAAAAAAACAAATTGAAAAATATGTCAGATCAATGTAAAATTAAGATTTTGGATTAGTTTTTGGTTTGTTTGTTTTTTTCCAGTTTTTCATCTTTGGACTGAAAAATTTGGAAAACATTGATTCAGTCCACTGGTCCAGAAGTAGAACATTTAGTTTAACTAGTTTAAAATCTTAACTGGCAAAAAAAAGAAACGTTTATTAAAAACTTAATTACATTTTCTAATTTTCTATTAATTTTGAAAATGAAAAATAAAACTGATCAGCATTACAGGCACCAGTCTGCACTTTGTAAAAGAGGCTTTTAAAAAGGAAAAAAATGACAAATACAGAAAAATATATACTATATATATATATATGATTAAGTAGGCTACTGCTTATTTCACAGCTTAGCATTTACATAGTACAACCAACTGTGACTAATGTGCTGCAGATCATCTACTTCATTGTGTTTTACTATCACTGATCTTTAATTCCCAGTGAAGCACTTTGACCTGTATTGTTTTTTGCGAAGCACTCTGTACTGCCACCCTGCTCGAAAGGTGCTGCAAATAAACTCTGCCTTGATTCAACATTTCTACTTTCTGACAGCGAATTCATGTCAGTTTCACCTTCAGTTAAAACATTAAAAACTGGAGTCATTAAGAAACAGACACAGCTGATTCACCAGTTGAATGATTTGAGCAGTCAAGTACTGTACTTAAGTGCAAATTCGAGGTACCTGTACGTAAATGTACGTATTTCCATTTTATGCAGCTTTATACTTCCACTCCGCTACATCTCAGAGGCAAATATTGTACTTTTTTTCCCACGACATTACTACAGCAGGAAAATGCAACATTCACGTTAATGCAGCAGTAATATTTTATTTCCCTCTTTAATTTTATTTATTATATTTAAAAACTAGTTGTGCCAGTTAATGTCATACACTAAAGCATTACTTTGTTTTTTCCCCCCATATCGTTCCATATTTTAGTACATTAAACAAAATAAAGCTACACCAGTTTGCTCTCACTCACATTACAGTCATATAAATATATTAAAGGTCCAGTCTGCAGGATTTAGTGGCATCTAATTGCAGTTTGCAACCATTTGAATACTGCTCGCCTCACCCTCCCCTTCCAAGCGTGCAGGAGAAACTACGGTGGCCGCGAAACTCGTGAAAGGTCCTATCTAGAGCCAGTGACTGGTTTGTCCATTCTGGGCTACTGTAGAAACATGGCGGTGCAACATGGCGGCCTCCGTGGAAGGGGGCCCGCTCCCTCTGTAGATAAAAACGGCTTATTCTAAGGTAATGAAAACACAACGATTCTTATTTTCAGGTGATTATACACTAATGAAAACATACTTATAAATATTATATTCCATTTCTGCTGACAGCTCCTCCTAAATGTTACACACTGGACCTTTAAGTGTTGAACCAATACTCCATCTCTTCTTTCCACTTTGCTTTGATTCAGCCAGTATCTCTTCTTAAAATATCCTAATCAGCAGGACCAGAAGATTAAAAAGTTAATACTCTTAATTTATTGGTCTGTTGTATTATGTCTAAATGGAAACATAACCCTCAGCAGTGTTTTTCTTTACCCACAGAACCCCACAAGAGGAATAAAACTTAATATATTCAAGCGTTAATATGATTTCACACATGAAAACAGCCATGTTTTCACATGTTGGGACTTTAACACTGAATCACAGAGGGACAAAAACTGCTCTTAAACTTTTCAGCACTTCCTGTCCGTGTTCTTACCAGACTCTCCTCCGTTCTCGTCGTCCACGGGTATCTTCTCATATTTGCCGTGACCAGTGACGATAAATTTGTACTTTTTACCAGCTGCCGAGCCCTGAAGAGAGACGAGACAAAGTTTGTTCACTTTGATGTGTATAAGAGTAAAACTCTGTATTAACCATGCCTTTAACATTTCATATGAAAAACATCAACATAAATAAAAACCTTCAGCAGCTGAAAAAATATATATTTTGCCAAAATGGGCCGGGAGAAGTTTTTTGGCATAAAAACTGTATTCTGACTATTCAAATTTCTAACATCATATACAATAAAAGGCAACATTTAAATAAGAAAAAGACTGAATTAAAAGAAGTAAAAGAGGAAACTAACAATACATATTTTTAGGGATAGTAAAAATAAGTTTTTGTTTTATTTTCATCTGTATTTGTGTGTGTGTGTGCTCACCTTGGCCCTTTGCTGCCCTGATGAGTCTCCAATCACTTCCCACATGTTCTTTTTCTGCATCACATCTCCAGCCTTCACATCCTGACAAATCAATCAGTAATCAATACAAACATGTCGATATTCTGTGTTCAGAAGATGCATCAAAATCTTAAAGGAATAGTTTGGGAAACATGCTTAGTGACTGTCTGTCGATCAAATAACAGTCAGGACGTGGTTAGCGTAGCTTAGCATAAAGACTGGAAACATGGGGGAAACAGCGAGCCTGGTTCTGTCCAAAGTTCAGAAATACGCCTACCAACAACTCGAAAGCTCACTAATTAAGTAATTGTTGAACATCAGTCGGTGATGTGACTGTGTACAGCTTCCTGAAGTCTCATCGTCACAGTGAGGTTGACAGGTTTGGTATCATCGTCATCAGAGTAACTTGACTTTTTAATTTTCCAATGGTTTCTAAATATTCTTTCCATTAATTTGAAACAAATAGAAGTTTGTTTCATATCCACTTTATTCCATAGATAAAATAGTTTTCAAATAGAATAAATTAAGAGAAATCCTTCAAAAGGAAGAAACTGTTTTGACATTGTTGTATGTTGTTTCTCCACAAGAGGGAAACCTCACATAACAAACTTTTAAGCTGCACCTGAACACATCACATCACATCAGTCAGGACGTTGAGGCTGTTACAGGAGTTTAGTGTTTAAGTACTCAGATCCTTTACTTAAGTAAAAGTACCAATACAACAATGTTAAAACACTTGGTTACTAATAAAAGTCAGCAATTCATAATCTATCTTAAGTAAAAGTACAGACGTTTTATCAGCAAAATGTACTTACAGTATCAAAAAAGTACTCATTCTGTGATGTGACTGATCTGATTTGATCTGACATTATTACATTATTATTACTGATTCATCAATGTTAGAGCAGCATTTTACTGCTGTAGCTCGTTTGGAGGTGGGGCTTGTTTTAACTGCTTTATATACAGTTAGCTAGTTTAGTCCAGTGGTTCCCAACCTAGGGGTCGGACCCCTCCAAACGGTCACCAGATACATCTGAGGGGTCGTGAGATTATTACTGGGACAGGAAACAAGAAAAACAACGTTCTGATATATAAATATATTTTCATTTTTTGTACTTGTCTCTAATATTTGCTTTTTGTAAAACATCAAATAATTTTACCTCTTTGGACTAAAAACAATAATTGAAATGAAACCATGTGAGAAATGTAGAGGGGAAATATCTCTTTTTGCTATATACTCATAGACTGAAAGTTGACAAGGACCCATAACTACACACTGATTTTTGTGCAAGCCAAAAAAGGTTGGGAACAAATGGTTTAAACTTTAAAAATGTGTTTTATAAGCTTGTCATGTGTGTTTTTATTTAAAATCCGAATCTGAAAAGTAACTATAGCTGGTTAAATAAATGTAGTGGAGTAGAAATATAAAGTATCATAAAAAAGAAATCAAGTAAAGTACAAGTACCTCAAAACTGTACTTGACCACATTACTTGAGTAAATGTTTTTGTACTGTGATGTTACTTTCCACCACTGCTGTCAGTTCAGTTTCTACACTCAGGTTGTGTTTTTCCTGCAGCTGCTCTGTTACTTTAACTCAAAACCAGAAACTCTGTGAAGAAAAATGTCCCTTCACTATGTTCTTGTGTTTGTTTTTTGATAAGTTATACATAAAAAACATAAAAGATCATTTTCATGGTATTCACATCTTGTGAAACACCAGCCTTCATCCAGTTTCTTTATGAATCACAGCTCAGAGTTCAGTCGAGGCCAAAGAGGAAGAAGACAGGCAGAGGAAAGAAACATGTCTGAGCTGAAAAAGGAGAATTAAACATGTTCATGTTTTGTTTGGGACTTACTGTCGGTCTGCAGAGCGACTGTCTGCTGCCGTCAGACGGACCCTTCACCCACTGAGTGATCAGGTTGGCCACGCCCACCTTCAACCCCTCAGTGTCCTGATGCAGAAAAAACAAAAAGGATGAGGTGTTTTGTTAATGCTGGGAAGTGGTTTGAAGCAGTTTGGTGAGTTTTCAGTCTGACACTGAATGAAATCAGCTCCCAGTTAACTGCCTGCTTAGATTAATTAATTATCATCGATTAATTATCTCATCAGTTGATTGACAGAAATATACCAGTTAAGCAATTTTGATTTGTGTTTGAAAGTTGTGAACATTATCTGGTGCAAGCTTCACTAATGTAAACAGACCCTCTTTGAATTTTAGTCAGACTTCATGTTTAATTATTGCAGACAGACCACAGTAATGATAGTTTCTTTCGTCTGTCCACACAGTGTCACAGTGATGCTTTCCATGTCCTCAGTACAGTATTCATCACACACACACACACACACACACACACTCACATGTAAAAACATGGTTAGAAACTGAAGAAACAGCAAAGACATCAGGTTTCTTTCAGCAGAAATCTGACTAGTTTTCTCTTGATCCCTAAACCTGATTAAAGCAACTATGTGTAGAATTTTTACGTGATTATAACACCTTATCTACTCCTCTTAAAATGGCTTCTTCATTACATGAAGAAGTACAATGCTTCAAGCGCAAATTAGCTCTTCGTCATGTCGGGAGGAATGAAAAATCACATTGTTTTGGATGATTTAAAAAAAAAAAAAAACGTTTTGATTCCTCTGCACCTGATGCTTAAAATGTTGTATTTCAACGGGAGCACAGTCCATATTCTGATGGCATAACCTTTGTTTGTAGAAACACAACACAATCCTTGTGAAATTTTGTTGTTTTAGCGTGTTACTTTCCGCCAGTTCGTCTCATTGTCTCAGGTGTTTAGTGCCACAAATTTGCGATACGAGCACTGGGACACTCAGGGGGCTTAAAGGACGCCAGGTTTTTAAGACTTGGTGCAGGAGCACAAAGTGAACCAGGTCTCTGAGTGTTTTCTCACCTTGCAGGTCACTCCCTTGGTGGGACTCTGGCTCCAGGCTTCTCCGGCCTCAAACAGGTTTTTCTTGGAGGCGACGACCTCAGGTGAGCTGGGCAGATCGGTCAGCGATGCCTTCACTGCCCGGGCCTCCTGGGAGTTCTGCACAACAACAACAACAACAACAACCCTGAGTTAGTGTACAGTAATACTGTCATATGACAACCTCGTAATTTTCATGACTTTAGCAATACCATTGCCACGGAGACTTCTGATTGGACAGAGGGTGTCTGGTACATTCAAGTACTACGCACTTCTGATGTCTTGTCATATTAATGATAAATCTCCATCTTATCAAGTCATTTCTTTCTATAATTCAGACCTTAAAACTATTTTCCTAAAAGTGAAATGATACGTTCGGTACAGTGAGAATATTTCAACCTGTTTTTAATTACAAATCACTTTGTCTCAAGAAGAATTTCTAAAAAATTAGCGTCAGTATCTTGAAACAGGAGAGAATAAGTCGCTGCACTAGACTCTTTATAGAAACTCGATATCAGAAAATACTTGAGAGAAGCTGATTTTGCACTTGAAAGAGGTTGAAATACACTGAAATTTAGTTTCACTTGTTTAAAGAAAATAAGACTTTAATGACTTTGATTTTGGTCTCAGGTTTTCTACAGCGTTTAGTACAAAGTTAAAGAATACAGGGACAATAATGTTTACATTTAAGGACTGAAATATGAATAAACATTTTGATTTCATCCAAGAGGCCACAGGGAAAGTGGGATAATCCACTCCCAAAAAAATTATTATTATTACTTATTGTGGATGATCCCTAACTTTAGAGTTTCTATGTGCACGCTGGATTGAGATTGTTTTTCAGTCACTTCCAAACCCAGCTGGACAAACTTAAACATACATGATGTTCCAGCTGATATTAAGGCTGATTTTCACATTTTGTTATTAAAAGAACAAAGACATATTTTAATGCTGAACCCTTAAACCTTGTCAGTATCTAATATCACATATTTGTTGATGAAATATTAATCAGTCTGATGTTTCTGTTAATGTTCAGACTGGCAGTTTAAAGGGAAGTTTAGTCTCAAATGTTCAGTATTTGAAATGGCTTCCAAATAAACTGGACTTTTCATGATTTCTGTTTTCTCTTGAATAATATAATCATTTCTTCTAAGTCTCTTCTAAGGTATTTATATACCATGTTTCTCTTCATGGATCTTTCTGTTGTATTATTGAACTTTGTCGTGTTTATCTTTCTTGACTGTGAAGCCCTTTCTTTCTTCTTCATGATTCTTATGAATATGACCATTTCAAAGGCAGTTTAGAAACAAAAGCAGACAAAATTCAAATTTAAAATTCAAATTTGCAATTTCATTTTCAGGTCTACGTTGCACATTGCTGCATTCTCTGTCAGGAATGCGCTCGAGTACACTCAAAATGATTTGTCAATTCAGATTTCATTTTGGCACTAATGATGCATTTTCAAACATGAAAATAAAAACTGGACATTTACATTTAAATTTTGCCATACATAATGTGCTCACAAATAGAAAAAATGAAATCTCAGTTTAATTAAATTATTTAATTTTAATATTGGCAGCTTTGGACTTTCATATTTAAATACATATATATATATGTATATGAAGAGCATCTCAACACTGGTTTATGGTGAAAATATTATTTCTTCTTCACAGCTGTAATTTCTGTCCTTTATTGCACTTTGTGTCAAACCTGTTATTTTTTAAAGCTCTCGATAAATAAGAGTGTCTTGAGTTAACTGTTAATCAGCCTGGGAACCGCCTGAGGTGAAGAGCGAAAACAGGGAACGGAAGGATAAAAATACAGAGCTCTGAACGTCGGGTATTCCCGTCGTATATCTGTCAGACACATGCAGAAATAAAAACAGAGAGCTGTGAAGTCATCGCCCAGCTGCTGCAGTGATTTGTGAACGCAGCACAAAAAGGGTCAGCGCTGCTTTCTGCCCCTCAGCTGCTTTAAAACAAAGAGAGTCCAAAGGTTCATCAGCAGCTTCTGAGTGTGCAGAAAACACCAGCGGGTTTAGAGGGAATAGTTCCACATTTTTGGAAACACTCTCATTAATTTTCAACTCCATGACTTTATCTGCAATCGTTCAGCTGCAACATTTTGCTTTGCATTCTTTCTGAACGCACCTTAAAGGGTAATTCCGGTTATTTTTGACGGGTGCAATTGCTCCCAAGGATTACGTTGCAGCCCGTTTCGCGGCTGCCGGCTGAGGAGATCTACTGGACCAGTTCCAAAACTTTTTGTACATATTAGTCATTTAGACCCCAAAATATGTAAAAATACAGATCAGGTTTAAAAATACTGCAATTACCCTTTAACACTGTCTGTGTGTGTGTGTGTGTGTGTGTGTGAGCTGACCTCCACAGCGTGAGCGTACTGCTCCAGCTTGTCGTCGATCTTGGGCAGCAGGACGAGAGGCTGCGTCTTCTTAAAGCTGTTACTGATTCAAACAAAACAACGTAAAACACAACCAGTTAAAACAAGAGACACAGATTTGGGATTAGTCACTGTCATAACTTCATGCATCATAGGGTTAATGAGTTTCTTACCCTCATGAACCCTAATTTCTCCTTAAATTCCACCTTAAGTCACTCTGTGGGTTAGGTAACACACTCTGTATGTTACCTAATATACAGTAAACTGTGTATTGTGTATCATCTTGTTTCAGCTGAGTGATTAAATGGAAGTATTATTGGAGATGTAATGTGCTTCATTTCATACGCGTTTCCCCTAAATTCAGCTGGACATATCTGGTATTTTTGGAAACTTTGGGATCTGCACTAGAATATAAAATACAGTTGAGAAAATTCTTTGTAATTCTTTAAAATGTATTTAGTTTGTTCTCATAGCACAAAATCTATGAACTTGTGGTTCTCAGACTCGGGTCCACAGTCCTCCAGGTGTCTTTGAAGAAGCTCCAGGCGTCTCCAAAAAAAAAAAAAACTTTCCTAATTTAATGATGTATAATAAGGAATTCTGTGGTGTTTCTCTCTCTTCACTATTATTTCCTTAAGTTCACAAATTTAAAACTAAATCAAAACCAGGAGAAGTCACATGTCAGAGCAGCACCTGTGGACTCCAGGAACTGACGTCTTGCGAGTTTGTGGATCAATGAATGAAGGTTTACATGAACGTCTGTCCAGGAGGGTTTCATTCTTTCGTCCAGCTGTCCAAACTCAACCTCCGCCATCTTCCCCAAACACTAAATCCTCCACCCTCAGATTTCATTTTTTTTTACATCTCCAGATACGAGCTGCTGGATGATGTCATTTCTTCACAGCGGGGGGAGGAAACCTCATTCATCATCTGTTCCAACATGTCTGACCTGGCAGGGCGACGCCCACTTTTAAAAGGAAGTTTACACCTGATGATGTCATGACTGATGGAGCAGAACAGCAGAGGCGCCGCTGATCTCACGCGTTTGGATCGAGACATTCAAGTTTTTATGAGCTGCTTCCTTCACTGCTGGAAGGTGTGACTCAGTCGAGTTTTGTATTTTTACCTTCGGCAATCAGTCAATGAGTATGAATTCTGAAAAAGCAATGTAGTCTATGTTCAAGTCAATTAAAATGTTGACCTGATGATGACGCTAGATGAAAAGTCAGAGGATCACCAAAGTTATTAAAATTCATCCTGACGGGAACCTGAATGTCTGAACCAAAGCTCATGATAATCCATCAAATAGTTGTTGAGAAATTTCACTCAAAACCACGAATGTCAACCTCACGGTGGCGCTAGAGGAAAAGTCAGAGGATATCGACATAGCCATCCCTAGAGACATGCATGACTAAAAACATTTAAGATATTATCACTTTATAAAGTAGTTGTGGATAACATGTTAGCAAACAGCTGCCTGCTTTTACATGCAGCAGACACACAGCAACATAATCTTATTTGTGTCCATCTGATGAATATAAGTCCAATATTCAGTCTTTTATCTCTGTCTCTACTGTTTTTGGTCTCCACCAACTCCTGAGAAAAATATCTGGTTCTTTAGATGCTCCACTCTCTTCACCAGCTGGTCTCTAACTGTTTGCTGCTGAGCAGGTAGTTTGAAGTGTTCACCGATGGTTGTTTCCTCCAGTTGGAGAAGCAGTCGACCAATCGAAGCTTTGCAGATGGGGATAAAAATGGGGACGTCATCTTATAGCTAGCTAGCTACATCCAAACATGCACTGGCAATAACGAGTCAAAGGTTCAGCTGCCTGCTGACATCATGCCTCCTCTGAACAACGTCCCTGCTCCTGGTACAGTTCTTTTAAAATAAAAGCATCCACACAGAGGCTTCACTCCTGCTGAGAGCTCCTCAGAGCCGATAACTTCCTGCTGCAGACTGCCTGGAGCCGCCATACCTCACCAACCAGAGAAAACACAGCCGCCTGCATCTGGACGGCGTTAAGCAGAGCCATAAATCACGGCTGAGGAGGGTGATGCACTGAGAGAGGTGGAGAGGTCACACCTCCGACCCTCTTCAGTGTTCACCTTCAGGCAAAAATGGACTGAGAGAAACACAGAGCTGCAAGCGAGAGCTGAAACCATTAGATGATTGACAGAAAATTAATAAACAACAACTGTGATAATCGTTTATCAAGTCAAGTCATTCATCAATCCAAATCCAGACATCTGAAGACGTCACCTCTGTGAAAGTGTGAACGGCATTTTTCACTGTTTTCTGACATTTTGTAGACTAAACAATTAACCAAAGAATAAGGAGATCAGTCGAGAATGAAAATGGTTGTCAGCTGCAGCTCTATTAAACAATCTAATGGATCAATAAGAGCTTCGGTGCCCGCGGGAAGGTTTTTGAGATAATGACATTTAAAGGCCTCAGTTCTGAAGGGTATTTGGTCTTTGCCTAATTCTTAATCTTTCAACGTGTCAGATCAATATTAAAACTATGTAAGGCAACAAAAACACTTTTTTGTTGAATTGATTAAAGGCAGTCTGCAGCTCCGTTTCAGTCCTCAGCAGTTAATAGTCATTTAGAACAAATGTACACAACTTTATTTCAAAGAGGAGATCTCAAAATTTCTAAAGCAACCAAATATGTCATGCTGAACTGTTTCTAAAACGATGCACAAAACCCCCAGAATATTTCCATTTGATGGATTGATGCAGCCATAAAAGCACTTACAGAATGAGCACTGTTAAACTGATCAGGATATTGATGAGGATATTCACCTTTTCTTCAGTGAGCGGTTCAGCGACTCCGTTCTCTCCGTGATCTGAAAAAGAAGAAGTCTGAGGTCATTTTTCGGAGGAACACAGGAAGTTTTCCACGTCGCTGCCACGGTTCAGAAGTGTGTTAACTACAGCTCGGCTGTGCTCTGACCGCCGTCGTCACAGCAGCTTCACCGCTCGCTCAGAGGAGACTGAAGGCACGAGCAGAGGATGATGGATAATAATCCCATTGTTGCATTTTGAATTTCTGCTAAAACTTTCTGTTCATTTTCTTTTTCCGACCTACAGCTCTCGTGTCTCTTTGAATTTCCTGTTCTGAGTTTCCTTCTAATTTTATCCTCTTTAAGTTTGTCTGTGACTTGTTTTCTCAAAACCTCAGGACTAAAATACTGTCATGGTTAAGACCACTAAGGGTAAGTAAGAAAATGTGTTTCGGGGATTGTTGTGAACAAACTCTTTAAAACGTTTGGGCCCTAAACCCAGTGGTGGAAAGTAACTAAGTACATTTACTCTACTGTACTTCAAACTATTTTAAGGTACATGTACTCTACTTGAGTGCTTCCATTTCATGCTACTTTGATTATCTTATAAAATATAATGCACTGTTATTGATGAAGCTACTACTAACAGTAAATAAAATAATAGAATTGACCAACTTTAACAGTAAAATGCTGCTTACTCATTAATGCATCAGCAATGATAATCTATAATAATAATAATATTATTATTATTTTAAAGTAGTTTTTTTATGCATTGAACTTTACTTCTGTACTTTTACTTAATTATCAAAGCAGGACTTTTACTTGTAATGGAGTATTTTTACACTGTGGGTTTGCCAACTGTTAACGCTTATTTTCTGATGCTGCAGTCTTAATTTCTTTTTAGCATTAGCAGCTCTTTGAGGCAGTGCGCTGTATAGGAAACGCTGTAAACAGACTTGTACCGCAGCTGCAGCTGTCACATGTTTGTCACGTTAGAGAAGCTTTGTTTCATCAGAAGACTGATGTTCAGAACAGGATCAGTGTTTTCTCTGACCTCAGAGGTCAAACATCAAAGTCAGAACAGCAGGCTCTCAACAACCCCCTGCATGAACACACACACACACACAAAGGAAACCCTTGTGCTGAGGTATGTTGTGAAGCGTAATCTCCACAGGCAGCCGTTCAAATCACACAAATACATGTGGTGAACATTTTAACTATATCTACAGATTTATTCATATTCCATCATCTTGTGTGAAACCCTGTTGGGTGTAAAAATGTGACTTCTTTGAGGTAAAAAGTAACCAACTGGACTCGTAACATGCAGCAAAAATGCATCAAGACACGTCATGGATGAGACCGTGCGGAGACAAAGAAGGCATCAATACCCTGAACAGCTGAACACAATTAAAGCACTATGTTTCACACAAAGTCTTACTTTTTTATATACTTACATTTCTAGTTTGAATCACTGATAAAATTTTGAGTTTTAGTTGTCGAATGTCTGTTTATTCTTTTTTCTGTTCTTCCTTAAACCCTCTCTGTAAACATTCAGTTCGACGAGGAAAAAGAAAAACCAGAAAGTGCAGAGGTGCAGAACACACATGCAGTGTCATGCACGTGGACATTTCCATCAAACATCACTGATTTAACATCCAAATACAGAGGCCCCCGAAGTCGTTTTTCTTTCCCCTTAAATCTTGTGCACACAAGATACATACAAGATCATAACTTGTTATTAGCCTGCGCCCAAAATGTATTAACATGTGGGCTCAACACAGAATTGTTCAGGACTTTGGTGGCTCTGTATTCGACAGTGAAGTAGGAAGTAGAAGGCCATCTCCGTGGTCACTGTTCACACATCAAACTCAAACACCAAAAACATTTCAAGTATCAGTGAGTTCTCTGATAACACAACATGCTTCTCCTTTCAAACACACACACAAACACACACACACATGCAACTTACAAGCTGAGCCTGAACCCATCGGCTGTGAAGATAACACAGTTATTTGTCACTGAGTTTGTTTACAAAAGTGAAATCATTCTACACAAGTCAAATCAGTAATCTGTATTGATCAATGGTACTTAATGGATTACCAACTCGAAGGGCAGTTCACCCAAAAAAGAATAAAACCTATTTTTCCAGAGTCCTGTTCGTCTCTGTGTGAGCTGAAGTTATCAGCTGTAGCTCACCCAAACACACAAAAACCAAACACATTCAAAGCTGCCAACTCGCCTGGAGTTTCACCAGCTGTTCATAAATCCATCACTACATTTGTCCAGTTTGAAACCAGTGATTACCTAAATCAGGTTGTTTCATTAAGACTTAAGAAGCGTCTTAGCTAGTAAAGAATTACGTAAAGTGTAAAATGGTTGCTAGGAAACATCTGTCTTCATCATCTTTGCCGTCACTTCACGGGCTCTAATAGACTCCTAACACTCACAACAGAGGACGACTCTTATTTAAAAGATGACAGAAACCGTTTTCATCTTGCTAGAACGACGATGTTAACTTGTGTGAACAAGATCTGTGTTTGCATAATATAATCGAGTTTCCATAAACTTTTTCTACTTGATAAATAAATACTACCAGCTTTTGGGACTTTGGGGATTGCAGACAGATGACAGCTAACACCAACAAATAAACAATTTGCCTGTTCAACACCTTGTAGATGCAAACTGCTAACATACATGTAGTTGGAGCTTCTTTTGGTCAGAATAGAGTGAAGTTGCCTGCAGTGTCATAATATTTACCTTGTGTGTGGGAGCTTTGGGACTGAAGGGACTGAACATCTCGTCTCCGTCCACACTGGACGTACTCAGGCTCTTCATCCTCTCTGCTGCCTCCATCCTCCTCCTCTCGATGTCCTCCTTCATCCGCCTCCTCTCCTCCTGCGAGTGCCATGTCACAAACACTGTTAAACCACACATTTCTACATCAACTGCATGGGTCGGGTTAGCTGTCAATGTTGTCGAAAAGGCTCCTTATCATTTTTTTTAACAAATCTGTTCACACTGCACACGACTGTCTCACCTTTAAAGATAAAATGAGTATTCTCATCAGTTCAAAGAAACTAACTAAGCATTCACACAAAGGCACAGCCGTCGAGAGCAATTTGGGGTTCAGTATCTTGCCCAAGGACACTTCGACACGTGGGGCCGGGGGAAGCCGGCGTCGAACCGCCGACCTTCCGATTGGTGGACGACCCGCTCTACTACTAAGCCACAGCCGCCCTAAACGACTCCATATCTCATATCTAAAAAATGCACATCTGACACGTTATCTCCTGACAAGCTTGTTTCGGGCTAACATGCTAGCAAACAGTTGACATTCAGCAGACACTGAGCAGCGTTATCGTCCCATTAGAGTGGTGTTTGTGTCCACTTGATGAATGTAAGTCACTCTCCTTAAATCTCTGGTTTGGTCTCCACCAACTCCTGAGAAAAATATCTGGCTCGTTAGCTGCCGGATGTTCCACTTTCTTCCCTAACTGTGTCTGTTTGTCTTAAAACCAAAACTAGGAGCTAAAAGAGGCCAAAAAGGCTCTGTAGAGTTGCTGATAATTCTGTCATTATGACCCCTTTTTATATTACACGTTGTCATTTGATCAGTTGTTAATATAAAATATTGATTAGTGGAGCTTTATTGCTTAGCAACCTCAGGTTTGGTTAAAGACACACTATCCTAATTTTGTTACAGCACCCCCAAGCCTCTGAAAAACACCTCACAGCTCACTGTTGATGTTCTGAGTCTAGTTTGAAAGCTTTGGAGAATATTTTGGGATTTGGCGGAGCTGTCGGGAGCTTTAACAATTTATTGGAGTTTATCTTAACAGGCCATAAACTCTACTGTCACTAGTTAAGCAGCCAATAAGATTTTTTTTTTTTTTTACAGACAATATGACTCTAGAGGAAGCTTTTGTTCTGTTACATTTCACTCAAAATAAATCTGTGTTTGACTGGTGGTGGTTTTTCTGGTTTTTCCTTAATCCAGGGAGTCCTTCTAATAGTCATGTGTAAATATCTAAAACCTCCGCAAATATTTTAAGCCTTTAATGACGCACAGTCACCTCCTCTTTGGCCAGCCGTTGGTGCTCCTCCTCCTCCCTCCGACGCTCTTCTTCCTCCCGGACTCGACGCCTCTCCTCCCTTCTCCTCTTCAGCTCCTCCAGTTCCTGCTCGGCCTCGGCCTGTCGGTGTCTCAGCTGCTCTAGCCCCTGGCTCTCCTTCTGCTTGAGGCTCTGCCGGATCTTCTCCAGACGCTGCTCCGTCTCCAGGATGGCCTCCGCCTCCTCCGGCTCCATGGCTCTGCTACACACATCGGGGAAGTTTTAAATATTAACTGCTTTTATTATTGACCTGAGCTGAGTCTGCTGGCTTGGTGTACTGCCCAAACAAACTAAGCTTAGCAAAGCAACAAGTGTTTGGAGCTGGACTTACGGACAATGGAGAGTTTCTTTGTTTGATATGTTTTGACACTTTGTTTTGCCTTGACTCTGTGTTACCATTGGAATCTATTGTACATAATATGGCCAAAACTATGTGGACACCCCTGTTCACATACTTTAGTCAAAGTGGAAACAAATACTTTCTGTCTCTCTAAAAGCTGAAACTCAGATTTTCTGTCCATATTCTCAGATAAATGCACTGGGTGATAAAAGTTAAAAACTTGTCATTTTAACAAAGTTAAGCACTTCACTATAGCCACAAATAAAACACTCTACACACCTGGTGGACCTTTTTGTCTTGTTGTTCATGTATGACGTCACTTCCTCATTGGTTGCGTCTCCATTGGCGTTGCCGTGTTTCGGCTCTTGGTGAAGGAAAACCTTCGATGTGTAGGAGATTTTAACTTCTTTTCTTTTCTCCACCTCAACATAGAGAGTTCAACACAATTAATCTTCTTTTCATACATGCTGTGACCTTAAAGATCTGAACTAGCAATTTGCTTATAAGAATTATGACTTTATTTGGGCTTGCCCTGAACCTTACTTGGACTTTTTAGAATAATTTGAGACTAAACCAGAACTTTTCCCAAATGACTCGAGACTTGTTATGAATGACTTGAGACTTGACTTTTCTCAAATTACTTAAGACTTTAGTCTGACTTGTCTTGAATGATTTGAATTAATCAAAACATCACAGTTGTTCGTTGAGGAACGCTTACCTCTGTATTCGGCCTTTGAATCTCCTTCCTCCTGGTCATCACCTCCTCCCTCTTCCTCTTGTCTTCCTCCTCCCTCTCTTTCTCCCTCCTCACCCTCTCTGCTTGAATCGCCTCCTCCTCGTGTTCCTCTTTCCTCTCTATCTCCACGGTCCTGTCTACCTCTACCTGCTCCCGTCTCTGTAGTCGGCTGGAGGACGTGACCGAGGCCTGGACGGTCTTTACAGGTACAGCTTTGTTTATCATGACCTCCTCTTCGTCCTCGTCCTCCTCGCCACCCTGGCTGAGCTCCTGCAGGCGCTGCTGCCTCCGTCTCTCTCTGCGCTGAGTCCAGTCGCTGAAGCCTTCGTCCTCCTCCAGAGTTGGCGAGCTGCTCGGCTTCAGGCCGCCGTCGTACCTGAGGACGAGATGGGAAAGGAGAGTAAGGACGGCTTATTGACAGTAGCAGCAGGTGTTCAAGGTTTCAAACCATGTTTAACAAAAACAACAACCACAGCTCACTTCTACTTTTTGAACATGCATCAGCCAGACTTAATGAGCAACCATGTGTTCAATCTTCAAATAGCAAATATCTGCAGAATTCAATGCAATGTGCATTACGATGAATCCCAATGAACGCCGTCCGCGTTTATCCCTTCCTTCAGTTAGCCGGGATGGTGTTTGAGTACTTAGATGGCTTTAGTTTTTACAAGAATGCCTCTCTTGGTGGAGGTATAACTTGCTTATTTTACTCTTGAAAAGCTAAAGGGTCGTTACTCCTGACTCAGGCTCCTGAGAGCAGGTTTGATCTGGTCTGCAGGAGCAGAGCTCAGTTTCTGTCCATCAAAAGGCATTAAGTGATTTTAGTAATGAGCCTTCCAGTGCTTCAGTAAACAAGAGGCTTAGACCGGCTGCAGGGAGGCGTTCAGTGTGTAGACAAGGAAAGTGCTGAAAAAATAACACAGTAGAGTAAACATTAAAATATTCTGAAATCATCATCTCAGGATGACTGTATCAGTCTTCTAGCCGGTCCGTCCAACACTTTGGTCTTCACAACTACTTGCCAGATAATTACGACATTTGGTGTGGACATTCTTAATCCCCAGAGGATAGAAAGCTCCTCCAACGCCACCATCAAGAAAATATGTTTCACTTGTACATCAGATTGTCATTTCCACCCGTATGTTCTCCGAGTTTAACAGCTGAAATGTATCAGTGTAGTCTGTTGGATCCAAACACGTCTCTCGGAGTGGAGCGGAGTAGGGTAAAACATTTCTCCACTGATTAGCTTCTGTAATCACAGAGCTATTAGCAGCAGAGTACAGCTGACAAATGAATGATTAGCCTCCGCCACGGCTGAAATAACGACCAGTAAAAACAGGAAATGGAAACTGGCCGCTGCAGGGCTTCGTCACTTGAACGTAAACAGATGTCATTTTGTGGATTTGCTGAAACGAATGATGCTGTCAGAAAATCTCTTTACTTCATCCATTACTGACCATCAGTTCACCGGACTAATGCGATGTATTGATTACTCTCATTTGAAGGTTCTTGCACAAGAGACATGACTCAGATGATTTGAGTCAGAGATAGAAATTTCATAAATTACATTAGAAAATAACCAAACCTGAACAGGACCAGAACCCAACGCTTTATATAACAAAATGTCCCAACACAGAAACGCTGAAAATATATTTGTCGGATTCAGACCATTTTGGACCAGCGGCTCATTTCCAGTCGGGAACATTCGGACACATGGCATGTTAAATCTGCAGCTCGTCGGTGTTGACGGTGCTGTGGTCTGAACAGAGGATGTGTGGAGTAATCATCCATCAACACTGAAGCCTCTGCAGCTCCGCACCTGCTTCCCTCTGCACACGTCACCAAACACAACTGCAACAGGCAGTATCATCTAATTCATCGTTATTTGAGGTTTTATTTAAGTGTTAAATATTAATTAAGTGTTGACAAAGTGAACTTATCATTGGACACATTTTCAACAATTAGCACAGTGACTCCGGCTGTTCCCCCCACTGAATGAAAGTAATGAAAGTGTGTTTTTTGTTCCCAGGAACTGGCAGAAAGGAATTCACTCAGCATTCTCCAGATGATTAAGACGCCGGCGGAGCCCCCGCTGCATGATGGGAGTCTCCGCCTGATCTCTCAGCAGCTAATCAGCCATAACGAGCAGCGATGATTCTGTGTTTCGGCTGTTCGGGCTGTAAAATCGACACCTGGACAGATTCTTGACAGGAATGAGTCAGTAGAGGTTCTGACATGTGACACATCCATCAGGAAACACCTCCACCTCTCTGTTTGAACTTATTTTACTCCTCTTCTCACGGTCAGATTCTCTGTTGCAGGATTTCTTTTATCTCTTTGAAAAGGAAGTCAGAAAGTATTGACAAACACATTGTTGATTGATTGATGACCAGATGTAGTTGTGCAAAAAACCTCCCGGGCAGAAGCAGTTACTTCAACCAACAAGGGTGGATTCAGCACTTGATCATGAAGCAAACTTTGCAAAAGGGGATTTCAAAACAGCATTATATCACAGATGCGTCTTGTACAGAAAACCTTTCAATTACAGGCTGCAGCGGAGCTACCTCACGTCGAGCCACCGCAGCCTGAAACCAGCTGAGCCTGTGACGTGACCGAGGAGAAGGTGTTGGAGGTGCAAGCTGTATTTAAGAGTCTGAAATTTAAAGTTGGCTGAAACGCCACAAGCTTTGACATGGTGGTGGTTTTCCCTCAAGACGCTTTGTAGTAAACATTCTTTGGAGGTTGTGTAATGAGAAGGCAGCTGTGTGTTCGTCTTCACATCAACACGACGGGAGGGAAGAGGTTGTTTGCAGCTTTTCCCAATGGAAACATTTGTTTTATGTAACCAGGCATCCGTGAAACCCTGTAAACCTGCGAGCTTGCGACGAGGAGCAAGGAGCAACGTGTTTTGAGTTTCACAGCTGGGAAACATGACGACAGACTCTTTAAACTCGCAGTTATCACCAGAAAAAATAACACAGTCACACAGTTAGCAGCTTGTACAGGAAGTCGTTAGACACAAGGGAAGTGAATGAATAATGTTCTGCACTTAATAACTTCCTGGGTTCCCATGATTACATGGACAAGGAATTCAACGAATGTCTGATGTTATATTTGCATTTTTCCTCATTTCCTTAAAAAAACACGATATCTTTTAAAATCACTTATCTTTAAAAATATAAAAAACGTCATTAATGCTAGCACATTTCCAACAACTGTTTTAATCCTGGCTCCACTATGTAAAGCACTTTGTAACTTTGTTTTGAAAAGTGCTGTATAAATACAGTTTATTATTAGAATTATTAATATTATGTGGACTGTAAAACAGTGAAAAGGTTTGTTCTGAATTAACTTACATGCTCTCCTCTGCCGGCGTCTCGTTCTCCGGTGAAGACTCTCCGGGCAGCGAGCCGCCGTTCGTCCAGCGCGAAGCCTCACGAGCTCTTCGGCGACGCTCCCTCTCCACCTCCTCAGCATCCTCGATGCTCCTCTGAGCCGTCAGCCTGGAGGCGAGGGAGCACACAGTACAGTTAGCAAAGGTGGGAAGTCAGAGTACCTTTACTCCAGGTTTGTACTTAAGTAAAACTCAAAATGCAGCAGTACTTTACTTGAGTACTTTCATTTTCCTATTACATTTTTGTGATTTAACAGATTTGAAGGGAAAGATCACTGTTGTTCGGACATTCTGCTCCACTACCATGTACTGTATATACTCCAAAACTTCTGCTCCATCCAGTTAGCATTCTCCCAGTTCTTCCCTGCTCCCACAGTGACAGATTATCCTACTAGCAATCAAATTAAGGCCTAACAGCCAATCAGAAATTACCTACTCAAATCCTCCAATTGCAAATGAGCCAAACTGAGTGAGAGTGTATTATTGTGAGCTTATATGGATTATTGCAAACATGATATCGTTTGATAACTTGGCCTGCAGCTAATGATCGATTAACCTAAATATTTTACTGTAAGTTGACATCTTCACGTTGCTGGTTTTGTAAACAGTTCGAAACCCTAATATATTCAGTTTATGATATAAAACAGAAAAGCAGCAATAATAACATTTAAGAAGCTGGAAATAGAAAATGTTCTTCTTGAAAACTGACTTAAAGGATTCATCAATTATCAAAATAGTTGCAGATAAATTTTCTGTTGATCGACTAATTTTCTAAGTTCTAGTGGAAATATTTTTTCTACAAAATGTAATTTACGTGCTGAAAAAACCCCTTTTTAAAAATGTCCCACCGTGCGCTCAGAAACTAATCAAATCTATTTCAATACAAGACATGGACTTGTCAGGAACTCTTAAAAGCAGCCATTTTTTTCAGCTTGACGACAGCTTTAGAAAGGGAAAACCTCATATCTACAATTTTGGGGATGGAATTAGTGGACTCAGTGAAAATACTCAGAACTGGAAATACAAAATAAGAAAATCCCCCAGATTTCTGGAAACTTCCAGAAGTAATCACTTAGATGCTGACTTTAAGACATAATGAGTACTTTTCCACTGTGGTATTATTGCTGCTCAGTCTTTCATCACTGGTGGTTGGGAAACAATAAAAGCTTAAATGAAAAACATTTGTCATGTATCACACACACGACACAGAGTTCTGACTCATCGCCGTCGCTCAGGCCTCCTCGCTTTCTTAACAAAGAGTCTGTTAAGTCGTGACGAGGCCGAGATCCGGCCAAGAGGAACATCTGCCGGGCGGCGGATGAGGAACGACGCCGGCTGTTTATCTGCAGGATAAACACACATGCTCTTCGCCTCCTTTCAGCGTGACATCACAGCATTTATTACAAACACTGTTAGCCTTTATTTATCCAGAGACGACGTGCAATACACGAACACTCACACATGCGTGAATCCTCTTCTCAACGCCCTTCACAGCGACACTGGGAGCTGTGATCCCAGTACCTCACTTCAGCTGTACGAGGTTTCTTGTTCACTTTGAATGCTGTTAAACATTTTCTTGTTGGTTTGATAATGAGCAAGTTAGAATCTGCTTTAGGAGCTGTGATTTAAGGAACTTCTGGATCTATAATAATTTTTGGTTCGGTTTTGTGTCACTTAAGAATTTGAATGCAGGACTTTTACTATTTTTGCGACTGGTAGATTGAGTTTGAGGAGCAAATGTGTTGATTTCTGTGTGTTAACTTTTCCAAGAAGCTTTTACTCTGAAATTCTGAGTGTATCAGAAACCTTTAGATCCACGAAACCTGGTCTAGCTTGTGTTGATGCTGATCCTGTGTCAGCCCCAGCGGAGATGGTTTGAGGACTAACAGGTCAATAGGTGGCTGCTCAGGTGTCAAGTTACTAAACTCACATTTGGCTTTCACTAATAGATCCCTAATGGCTCCAATCTGTTCCTCCACTTTCTCGAACAGATGGATGGATGTAGGTGGGGCACGCTGTGACCTCTGACCCTCAGCATCATCACAGATAAAACTTATCTCTTTACACCTTCTCAGCTTCAGTTTACAAACTGCAGTGTCGTCTCCTGTCTGACTCGTCACCAGCTACAACGAGAACAAACTCAAGCTCGTCTTTGTTGTCCGCTCTGGTTTGTGTTTAGCACTTTGGGAGATTCAGGGATAAAAAAAACCTATTCAGAAATGATGACATTAATAATCTTGAGTGGTTTGGTTTCAGTGTGATTGTCATTCCTGCACCTTCATCACTGTAGACAGCTTTCCAGTTTTATTCACATTTGATTTTTGTGAGTTCCTCTTTATCTCTGTTGTAAATATTCTGAACACAGAGAGAAGACTGGACTGACGTCCATCAGGAGACACAAACACGCCTCCTGATGAACGAGCATGTTGCTCCGTAGCTGCTGGATGTGTAAATAAGCAACTGTTTGCTAACAAGTTCAAGGATATGTCAAATATGTCCGTTATTGCAGGTTTAAAGCACTTATTTCAGCTTCTTGTAGCGGACTCCAAATGGAAAATGTACTGAACTGTCTCCATCTCAAAGGCTGTGAAAAACAGCATCTACCTGCTGCTATTACAATATCAGTAATAGCAGCCATTTTTCTGATTCTGGCACAACAAACCCCATTCTTAATCCTGCCTCTAAGCCCTGATTGACTCGTTGTGTTTTCAACCGCCGGAAAAATACCCGACCTATTGGAATCACTGAACGAAACTCTATACTCGTCAGCTTCTGCATCACATCCTCCTCCTCCATTTTTCTCTCTGTCCTTCCTGTGGGCAGGTGGGGGATGAGCAGAGAGGAAATGAATGAAGGGACGGAGGTGGAGAGGCCGGTGGACAGCTGGATGTGGGTCAGCTGGGTGTTTTACTGAAGTGACTCAGAAACTCTCTGATAGAAGTTGGGTGGTGAAAAGAGAAAATTCAGGGCAAACAGTGTTTGTTTTAGAGGTGCTGGAAGCAGCAGATAGGGAAGCGTCACCGTGTCAGGACGCTTGGCAGGGTGGCTGTTACAGAAACAGTTGACTTTCAAAATAAAAGCTTCCTGATACTTATTGTTTAATGTTTAAAATCCATCAATGTGGTACTCAGAACGTATTGAAGCCAGCCAAAGCCTTTGCACTGTGGCCACAAATGGTAATTACGGTACAGTGCTAAATGCTAAAATGTAGCGTAACAGTAGCACAAGTGGAGAAGAGTTATAAAGTTACACAGCAGTATCTTAAGTTTGCTAACATCAGCTAACATTTAATGTGGTTCCAGACCAAAAAGCGTTTTTTTTTTTTTTGCAGCAAGTCCGCCCTACTGTGCTGTGATTGGCTAGTACTCGCTACCTTGACACGTCCTTGTGTTTGGATGCGAGGATGATAGAGATCATTGGTGCTCCCTCCCCTGTAACTTATTGCCTTAATTTTCTATTTAAATCTGATTTAAGTTAATTTACCACACTGACACTAAAACTTCTGAGGCATACATTAAGATAATAAGCAGAGCCTTTTCCCTAGAGAAAATAACAAATGTCATTTTAACTGAAATGCTTTAGTTTGCAAATCATTTTGCCTATTTTGTTGTCTTATATAGTTCTCTAACCCTTTGTTTTACTCAGTGGCAACACATGGTTCGTTGAGTGTAATATGTTTATTGAATAGTTATGGTTTGCTGAGAAGCAAATGTTATATGAACAAGGGATTAAATTGCGTTGAGTTAAATTGAGTTGCATCCCCTCTGTAGATATAAAGATTTAAAATATAGTTATATTTGTATTATTATTACATTATCGTCAGCGTCAGGAGTGTCACTAGTGTTGCTAGCGACAGAGCTAGCATCCAATGACAAGGATGCATCGAAGTAACGAGCTAGCCAATCACAGCACAGTGGGGCGGGGCTTTACGTGGGGAACAAATAAAGCGCTGCACGCATCTCAGATTTGTTTAGTGATGGAAGAAGTACTCAGATCTTTTACTCAAGTAAAAGTACCACAGTGTAGAAATACTCTGTTACAAGCAAAAGTCCTGCATTCAAGATTTTACTTTTACAAAATATACTTAAAGTGCCAAAAGTAAAAGTACTTGTTATGGAGAATGGCTCCTTTAAGAATAATATTATATTACTGGATTATAATTATTGATGCATTAATGTGTCCATCACTTTAATGCTGCGGCTGGTGAAGGTGGAGCTGATTTTAATCACTTTATAAACTGCTGGGTAGCTTGTGAATTTCCCCCCAGCATCAATAAAGTTTTATCTTTACCTATAATACGTCATAATTTATTTGTTGATTATATGTTAGATTATTAATCTAAATCTGCAAAGGAACTAGTAATTTAAGTTAAGTCAAATACATGTAGCGGAGTAAAAAGTACAATATTTGCCTCTCAATTGTAGTGGTATACAAGTATAAAGTATTATGTCCAAATTGTACTCAAGTACAGTACTTGAGTAAATTAGTTAGTTGTCTCCCCTGTCTAGCTTTCCAACTCCAACAAGAAGAATGTTTTCAAGGAAAGTTAAGAAACTTTCCAACAGAATGTGGCATAAAAATTTAAACACATTACTGTTAATATATATTTTTATTGGCAGCTTCATACCTAAATATTAATTCTGACCTACAACGGCCGAAGAATTATTCTGTGTTCCTGTGTGAGTCCTGACAGCGGAGCGTAGGTGGTGTATAAAAACTGGCTCTGGTTGCTGGTTTGTCAGTTTATTCTGTGTTGTCAGCAGTTTGGGTGTTGAAAGCTGCAGCAGACTGTTGGAGCTAAACTCTCCCTCCTCTGCCTCCTCGTCACGTCTCCTTTCTGTAATCAGCGCTGTGGGATTCTGTCATGCTTGGCACCGGCTCAAACATCTGATTCAGACTAAATGATTAATCCCCCCTCAGAGTGATTTTAAAGTACCGGGATTACCGGCAGCTTTACTTCCTCCTTCTCGTCCTGTGTTTGATCAAAAACCAAATCTTTCTCTCTCGCTCGTGTCATCTCATCATCGCAGCAGGGCAGAAATCTTCCCCCTCGTCCAAAACCCCCGAGAGCCGGTCTGGACTGTGTTGGGCTAATGTTGCCTCTCCAGACAATTACAACAACATGCACAGAGCACTTTCACTACCTCAGCGGGAGTCGAGCAGGTTTTATGTGTTGTTGTCTCTCTGTAAACTGACACCAGAGGCAAGACTGAGCACACTGCCTCCACGAACGTTTCCTCAGATAAAGGCTGACAAAGTGCCCTTGAACCCTGGAGGTCAGTGTTATTGGCAGGACGGCACACCTGAGCTGAGAAGTCAACATGAGGGAGCGGTGAGACTGGAGAAGTGCTGGGAAAATCGGGGAAAGTAATTAGATATAAAGACAGAGATGTGGTTCCTGTAGAACCTTAAAAAGTCTTTAAACATATTTTGTTTTCTGAAAAATGTGTTTAAATGGGATTTTGGAAAGGAAGGCGTTGATTTAGTATGTTTTAATACTGAAGCTTTGTCTCACAATGACTGTGACCGAGAAACATTTGTATTTAACCTCAAAGAAGAAGAAGAAAACTAAACAAGGGCACATAGGAGAAGAACAAAGAGTTATAAACTAGAAAAGAGCAACTGAAAAAGGGCACACGGAGGAAAAAGAATAAAAAGAAGTGAACTGAAAAAAGAAATGTAGAAGACGAAGAGAAAGAAAGTAATGGATTCCTGGTGCATTTACAGCAACGTTTATCAATCTGGACTGTCCCTGTTGAATCAACCCTGTCTCCTAGAAATTACTAACTAACAAATATATTTTCATTCTCAATTAGTCTACCTGTTATTTTCTTCCATTTATTGTTTAGTCCGTGAAATGTCAAAAAGAAACCCAAAGATATTCAATTCACCATCACATATGACAAAGAAAAACGGAAAATCCTCACATTTAAAAAGCTGGAACCAGAGAATATTTGGCATCTTTGCTTGAAAAATTACTGAGACGATTAATCTATTAACAAAATAGTTTCAGATTAATTTACTGTCAATTGACTAATCGATTAATCGACTACTAATTTGCAAATATGTTTTGGAGGAAACGTAATGCTGCCTGGATTAGGTTTCTTATCAACATAATGAGGAAATTGTTGATGGAGGTTAGCTAAAAGGCTACATCCATCCTGTAGTCAGCTGGGTTTAGCTGACAGTAGAGTTCGGACAGAGCTCAAACCAACATCCTCACTATGAGGACAGGACTCTTCAGTGCTAACACTGCTAAAACCACAATGTCTCCTTTTTATATTTCTATTTCTACACCCGTTCAAAGAAACAACATATAAATCTGACAGACTTGGGAGTTTGTTGGAAGGTGTATTTTTTTCTCTTTTGATGGAGCTAGGCTAGAATTTTCCTCCTGCATCCAGTCTTTGTGCTAAGCTAGGCTAGCATGTCAACTGGTGGGACTGTTTCTTTAAGTAACAAACCAGTGTTTTGGAGACACAGCTCGTAAAAGACTTAGTAAAAGAAAAAGACACCATCAGTTCTGTGATCACCAACATTAAAAGAATCCAACGGCAACAACCAGAAACACGACACACAAACCAGATAAAAGCTCCACCACCTGCCAACAGACCACCTAAACCACATTTTGTTGGTCTCTATCTGTCTGCACTTGTTCAGGCTTCAGCTTTATTGTCCACCAACGTTTCACCGGAATGAGAGTGAAAGAGGGATTCACTGTCAGGAGGAAAAAGGTTAAAAGTATTAAGGCCTCAGCTGCTCTTTTGTAAGCACACATGCTGTCATCGGCGGGATGACTCGGTTGAATGATACAATAATGACACGGTTTCCTTTCAGCCTGAAAGCCTGCCAGACTCCGCGGGACAGACGAGGACGGTGGGAAGACGCTTGTGAGATGAAGTCACTGTTGTGTTGAAACAAGTCAGGGCAGCGGAGGGCACTGAATCACTCTGACACAACAACAAAAAGACGCCACTTCCCAGAAAAAAGAGTCGCTGGAGTCACTGGACGAGTTGTGAAGAAGGAGCCGGGGGCTTCAACCTGCCCAGAACAGACTTGCAGAGTCAAACTGCTGTTAGTCTTGTTTTAATATGTCTCACAGTTACTGCTTTACCACAGCTTCTGTAGCTTCAGCATCACTGTCTAGTTGTTTATAGATGGACAGGAACTTTGCCATATCGCTTCATTTTTCCTGGTAACATTTGGTGCATTGAAAACCTTTTATATATTTTTAGAAATATTACAAGTGGCCATCAAAATTTAGGAATGGCAATGTCTGTTGGTCGGTCCACCACTTTGGTCCGGACTGAAATATCTCAGCATCTACTTGAAGGATTGGCACACGATTTTGTACAGACATTCATGGTTCCCAGAGGATGCATCCTAATGATTCTGGACATCCCCTGAAGAAACTTGGTTCAGACGTTCCTTTTGGGATGAATTGTAATCACTTTGGTCGCCTCTTAACATTGCATCTAGCGCCATCATCAGGTCAAAATTGTAATTTGTCCATTACTTTAATTTAATACTAAGTACTTGCCAAGGTAATAACATTCCCATCAGTCTAAGCTGTACTTTATGTTAGTGCTAATCAGCAAATGTTAGTAGGATTACACACTAAACTAAGACTATGGTGAACATTATAACTGCCAAACATCAACATGTTAGCATTAGGATTGTGGGCATGTTAGCATGCTGATTTTAGCATTTAGCTCATAGCACCACTCACAGAGCTGCTAGCATGGCTGTAGACTAGTAGGCTGTAGGTTGTAGACTTGTTTCAGACATGTTTCCAACTCTTAGTCTTAGTTATTTTTTATTAATTCCTCTCCAAAAACTGATCTCAAGTTGTATTACCCAAAAACCAGATTTTTTCGGGGCTCAGTCTAGGATCAGTTTCCTCTGCTGTCAGGGATCAAGAGGGAAAACCAGGGAAAGAAACTTGGCTTGTGTTTCTCTCTGCTTCACAGGAGTATTCCAGAAAAGTGGCAAAGGCGCTGCTAGAAAATGTGCTCACCCTGACGACAGCCCAAGAACAGCTCTGACACAATAAATGTCTGATATGCCAGACATGTTCCAGGTCCACCTCTGGACCCCTTAAATCATTCAACCCAGGATGTCAGTATCCCTGAATGAGATTATTAAACAGGCTAAACCGAGCAGACGTTTTTTTTCACTGAATGACTGGACAAGAAAAAAGAAGGTTTTACATTCTGATTCAAGTGTTTGATAATTTGTACAGCAAAATCGGCCCAATTGAGGCTGAATGCCGGCACACTCTGCTCTGTTCTGGGAGCTGTTCACATCTAGAAATGTTAAATCAAAGACACCTGGACTTACTGTAGATTTCTTGGAGACTTTTAAAGAACTTCTTTGGTTCGGAATTGAAGAAGCTTTTTCAAAAAGTTTTCAAGAAATCTACAGAAAGACCAGTTGCCTTTGACTTGGTAATAATTTGATTCAAGGATACTATAAGTCCCGGTCTGAATGATTTTAGGTGTCCAGACTGGACCTGGAACATAGCAGGCATTACAGATATTTATGTGTCAGAGCTGTTATTGAGCTTTTGTCAGGGTGAACAAAACCTCTGTGGTGCCTCTGCTTGAGCTACTTTTCTTCAATACTCCTCTGAAACAGAAAGAAACACAGCAAAGCGTCTTTCTCTGGTTCGAAGTTTTCCCTCTTCTCTGATTTTCAGACATTTTGGTCATACATGGTGTATTTTCCTTATCAGTGACAGCAGAGGAAACTGATCCTGGAATTAAAGGAAAGAGAAAGAAATGATGATCACCGTGACAAGGACAGATTATATTCCTACATTGCAGGAAAAAGCTGAACACTAGCTGTATGTAAAGTGGACACAGCAATGACCGGCAAGCAGTCAGACACCAGTTGTCAGGACCAGAAGTCCAACAACCGCCCCCCCCGAGACATCGAGCAGACAGTAATCACCCTGTTATGGCTGCATGTCTGTCCCCCATGCAGAGCACAAATAGGCTGCAGCACATTTCCTACAGATCCCTGAAGTCTGGGAACCCTGCAGGTTTGTTTGCACACAGGCTTTAACTGGAGGACATGCAGTCATTTTCCAGCACGTCAGACTGACCTGACAAACATGAACCCGCAAGAAAAACCTCATCCCGAAGGACTGCAAACAATTCAGGGTTTTTGGACCATGAGAAGTTTAAAAGAAGTTGACGAGGACATCAGGAAAGAAAATACCGTCATGTGATCGCTCAACGTGAACTTAAATAAACCAAAATCCAAAAAATGCAGCAAGGGCATCTTTCTCTGTGTAGTAAAGAGACCAAAGAAAACAAACTTTGTATATGATTGCGCCTGAAGCTTTATTTTATTTGCCCTGAAAGTGTTCCTGAGACCAGAGAAGCTGGGAAAGTATTCTGGTTCATACTGGGGCAGAAACGTTTGATATAGTTCCCACATTAGTAATTAATGCCCTTAAGTTACTTCATTTGTTCCTATAAATTAATAGTTGGTGCCTTTGAATTACTGAACCATGTTACTCTCTTCTGTTTAAATGATTTCTAAATGTTTCTCATCAGCATATCGATTTATTTGTCCTTCTTGCGCAACACTACGACGTTAGTCGTTTAGAAAACCTTAACCAAGCCAAAACAAAAAAAAGATATATTGTTGTTGAAATATATTCAGAATGCCAAAACAAAACAAAACAGAATCCGACTCGAAGGAAACTCCATCAGCTGATCTGCTGCGACTTTCCTGTTTCTAACTTCTGCTCTTTGAGTAATGAACATTAAATCTTAATTAAATCAACAATACACGCAATCAATGTAATTGGACGTTATTAGTCAGCTGATGAATGAGCCAGTGATTGTGAAGCATGAATGAAGCAGCTGATGCCAATCAGTTGATGAAAGCTCAACTTCAGTGCTTTGCCTGAACTGACACTGTGCTCCATACAGTACATTTTACATTAACATTATGCTCCCCATGAATCTGAATAGATTTCACATGGAATAGACAGTACAGTCATACCAACATGTACTTTCTAAGATAAAAGCCACATGTGGTGCAGCTGCTGGTTCAGAGTATTGGAACCTTTTTCTTAAACGTCCAGTCTGCAGGATTTAGTGGCATCTAGCAGTGAAATTGCAGTTTGCAACCATTTGAATCCCGCTCGCCTCACCCTCCCCTTCCAAGCGTGCAGGAGAAACTACGGTGGCCGCGAAGCTCGGAAAAAACGCGAACAGCCCTATCTAGAGGGCTACTCTCTGGGCTACTGTAGAAACATGGCGGTGCAACATGGCGGCCTCCGTGGAAGGGGACCCGCTCCCTCTGTAGATATAAATGGCTTATTCTAAGGTAACGAAAACACAATGATTCTTGTTTTCAGGTGATTAAACACTAATGAAAACACATTATATTCCATTTCTGCCAATAGCTCCTAAATGTTACACACTGGACCTTTAAAGAACACCACCGATTGAGTGTTTCCAGGTGTTGGGGAGTTCTCAGGGGGAGCTGTGTGGAGTCTGATAAATGTCCTCAGGGGATGTCACTTGAGTCGGCGTCGGTCGGGGCTGAAGACTACAAATTTGAAGATGAAACAAATGTGTTGGTGTGGAGTCAGAAAGAAGTGAGCTCACCAGACCTCTGCAGCCCGCTGCTCATCTCTGCTGCAGGCTGGAGGCTCCAAGCTACATTAGCCGCTACTAGCTTATCACACCTGAATCTCCAACCAAACTGTCAGGGCTTGTTGCATTGTGGGTAATGTGGGCGCCAGATTTTGACAAGGAAGAAGAATGTGTGGAATAAAGAAGATGATATCGTTGATTCTGCTGCATCGATTTTGACCCTTTTTTAAAAACTGTCCATTGTGAGTCTGACAACGTTATTGAAGTGCAACGCTAAATCAATGGATTAGTCGTTGTATGCAAATTCCTAAATTGAGAAATCAATTAATCAAAAATGTACATTATACATTATAGGAGAGGAGTTTCTGCTGTCTGTGTTCACGTCATCATACTGAAGTTACTGATGTTCACTGAGGTGAGACAGATAAAAACCTGTCATCTGCTCTCACAGATACGACTCCTGGAAACAGGAAACCCCACTCTGTTTACTTTGCCTCTGTCCATTTAATGCAGACAACCTGGGGAGGAAGGGAGAGTTCAGCGCCCCCATCACTCATCAGCTAACCTCACCCTCCCCCTAAAAACATTCCTCAGTCTCTTATCTCCCCTTATCGTAAACACTGAGGACACCCACCCATGTGTGGGGGATTCAGGGGTTAGAGGTTCCATCAGTCAGTATGTTTTGAAGCAGGTATGCCTCCTGGATGACATCACCACTGAGCGCTAAGCCGGGCCGGGTGGGGGGGTGGTTTGTCTCCCAGAAAGAGCTGATTAAAAACAGCCCTGCTGCATACCTGCTGCGATGAACGGCACACAGTTTGATAAAAACATGTTCTGAACTCGAGTCAGCGACACTTTCCAATGATGTTCAGTCTGTGTTTAACATTTGAGTGATGTCACAGCAGATACTGTGACACTGTAAAGACGATATGGAAATACCCCCTCACTGAAAACAGCAGTATCAGTCTGAAATACAGCCAGTGTTGTAGTTTGTTCGCAGTGTTCAGCATCAACCTGTTACAAACAAAACTGGTCAGGTGACTTGGCCACAACCAAAAATATTGTCAAAACAAAGGCAGGTGACGCGACAAAAGTAATGCACTTCTTGAAAAAGCTAACTAGCCGTTTAATGCCAGTATACAGGGAAAACAGAGATAAATCAACAGGTGGAGCAAATTAGCACAAATAAAGGAAGCGCGACAACCCATAAAAGCTCCAAGGACGAGAAAATCAAACGCCCCTCAGGTGGGGCTTGAATGCTGCTCCACACACAGTCAGTGTCACTATTTTAAATACTTTTGGGTAGTTTAATCTGCAATAATGATCATATGTTTGGCGAGTAAAATCTTAATCTAAAAAGTAACTATAGCTGTGAAATAAATGTACTGGAGTAGAAGTATAAAGTCATAGAAAATGGAAATACTCAAATAAAGTACAAATACCTCAAAATTGTACTTGAGTAAATGTACTTTGTTACTTTCCACCACTGTTTTTAGGTAAACCACAGCTGGATCCAGACTAAACTGTCAGTGCTGAAGCGCCATTAAGTGGGATGCATACTAATAAATGCATCCCACTTCCTCCTCTCATTTTCTGTCTACCCCAGAAGAAAATAAATACCAAAAACAAATCATTCAACTTTTTCACCGGATTATCTCTCCATAACTTTATATTATTTACCAGAAAGCTCTCAAATAAAAGGTTCAAAACAACCTATAAATATACAGATGTACAACTCATATAAAGACTGAACTTTCCATCTCAACATGGACAAGAAGTCCTTACAGTGCTCAGAAAAAAATGGAAACGTCTTCAACATATTCCATGACGACTGAGCAAACTCCATCTGCTGAAGGATGGACCTTGTGGTGAGATTGCTTTGCCGATGGCTGTTTCCAAGGTCAAGAATGAACTTTCTCAGCCTATAAACCATATGAATACTTATGAAACGACAATAAACCAAACAAATGATGGTCTGTGGTTCACGTCGAAGAAAACAGCAGCACGTTTACAAGCAGCGTAGCTCAAAACACGGTCTGGATAAAACCAAACTCCTTCGCAGCTCAACGTCTATGATGGATGTAAAGCAGGTGAGCTAAGATGCCTACGTCATGCGAGTGGTTTTGGAGTGATGTCACGGCTGCTGTCAGCCAGACTGATGCCATCTGCTGAGTGGACTGAATCACAGCAAGACGCCGCCTCCTCCAGCTGTTATCTGCTTCATAAACATACAGCCCGACCTCTGCTCTCACTGTGACTCAGAGGATTACATCGAGCTCATTGATTATAACACCTCCAGACTCACCGAGACACCCCGACCTGGCTCACAGGTCAATAACTCAAAGGCTGTAATACAGTCTGTGACAAATCCATGCATCAGGAACTCTTGAGTAAATGGAAAGTCACAGTTTGCAATGAGAGGGACGAGTCCACACAGATTCACACACTTGTCAAGCATCTGATGAATCACCCTGACTGGAACTTTGCCTTTGAACAAAATCTTTTTCCGATGAGTCAATTTCGACTAGTTACGGACCGGACCTAAAACAGAACAAACAACCTACCCGAACATGACGTTCATAAACTAATTCTCAAAATAAGAGAGACCAGAGGACAGTTGGAATTACACCCAAGGACACGCCCAAAACACGATCAACCCGAACAGACCCAACAAAAGCAACAATTCGCCATGGCTGAACCTCATTTTTATTCCTGATGGCGTGATCGTGAAGTCTGTGTCAAAGTGCCGCTGAGGCTGATGGAAATTCAGTCATTGGTTTTAGAGGACTCCTGTCATGATCCAAAGTGCCGAACAAGTGGAAATTTTGACTTGCGAGATGAAAGATCAGGAGGATTATCAAAGTCATTAAGATTCATCCTCTGGGCACCACGAATGTCTGTACACACTTTAATGGCAATCCATCCAACAGCTGTTGAGATATTTCACTAAAAACAGCTACTACTATCACTGAAGTTATTCCATTTATGATTATATGATTAATGACAAATTTGGTCCTTTAACACTTTCCTAATCCAGACATTTAAACCATTTTTAAAGGTAATCTGAACAGTGATCAAAGAATGTATGAAGAGCTGACAGATGAGTATTAATCCCCAAACTAGTTTGAGCTCTAATGCACAGTAAAAAACAAGAGACCAGTCAGACATGTCTTTATGTTTTGTTCAAACCAATGAGTGGCGAGTGGTATATTCATCCCACTGATGTAAATGTCAGTCGTCACTGAAGCTGTGGTGGCAGTTAACTTAACGTTTGTCATGTTGACCAAAGAAATATATTTCAGAGTTGTTATTTCTGTAAGTCAACTTACAGCAACCTGTACAGCTGCTCATCTGCACTTGAACGTCAACATTTTTAGGTAGCTAGCTACATTCGTGATGGAAGACGATGTCCCCATTCTTAATCCCGTCTACAAAGTTCTGATTGGATGATTATTTTCCCAACTGGCTGAAACCGCTGTTAATCAGCACAACATCAGACCTATTTGATCACTAAAGAAAAGTGATTCAGGTGGAACCAAGCTAGGATATTGAGTCAAATGACTAAAGTCCAACGAAGCCACTGCTGTTAAAGGAATAGTTTGACATTTTGGGAAATACACTAGAATTAAATGAGAAGAATCTTTTGCACGGATTAAACTAACAAGATATAATGTGTTAATTAGTGAACTTTAGAGGCGCTGGTTGCGGATTTTGTTATGGTTGGACAGAGCCAGGCTAGCTGTTTCCCCGTTTCCAGTTTTTGTGCTAAGCTAAGCTAACTGGTTGCTACCTGGAGCTTCACATTTAATAGACGGATGTGAGCGTGGTATTGTCATCTTGTCATTTAACGCCCTGCCAGAAAGCATACAATGTTGTTGGTGCTGTGAGGTGGAACAGCAAAGTCAGTCCCCGATCACCTCTACGTCACACAAGTCATAAAAGACGTACTGCTCTGATTGGTCGGGGTCCAACGTGTAGTCTGCGGTAACTCTCGCCCAAGTCATGGCAAGAGTTTATGACTCTACGATCGTCTCATATCTGACACAATGACCATCTCGAAAGACAAAAAATATCCACGTTACACTGCGAGTACAACAGCAGAATGAGCTCCTATCTCCTCTGTTACAAACCACAGAGGAGTCAAACTGGAAACTGACACAGGATGAAAAAAAAATCTTCTTCAAAAGACAGGACAGGCCGCCACCCGAAATCATCCAGAAAACAAAAGACTGACTCAGGTGACCTTTCACCTCTGACACAGGTCACCGACACCACTTCCCCTCTCTGTGAAACTGAGAAGCCTCGGGCATCCAGCTCGCCTCAAACCTCCCAGTTAGTCTGGACTCGGACGAGAGGCGACTAAGATCCTTTTCACAGAAAATTAAGTCTTACATTTCCTGCCTGATGTAGCTTATTTTTGCCAATAATTTTTGCCAATAATTAAACATGACTGTAACTGTGTTTTAAAAGGAAAATAATAAATACTGAGCAAAATGCATTTTTAATATGGTTCCTTTGTTATGATTAATTCATGTGAGTGGAGGTAAGTCGATTCAAAACCCCCAAATCCCCCCAAAACCCTGCGTGACCCAAAACACTCCCAGTAATCCCACTGTTCCCATTTAGACAGACATGTTTACCACACAAACACACACTCAAAATATGAAAACACTCCTCTTTTTCACCTTTAGATGGTTAGTGATTTCTATTCCGAGCCAAATAAAGATTCAGATTTTTGTCCTGATCTTTAACCAAACTGAATCAGTGTGTGTGTGTGTGTGTGTGATGAAGTGTGTGTTTTTAAGTGTGTGTGTGGTGATTAAATATTAACCTGAGCTGCTTCTTTCTGTGTGTCACAACAGAAACAAACAGAAACCAGCAGCAGCAGAAAAAGATCGACCACATACCTCATCAGGTTTTGTAAACCCTGTTTGCTGGAGTTTCTCCTCAGCAGAGCGTGGGACATGTTGGCCTCTTTTCTTCTTCTGCTACTTTTAATTCTTCTTCTTGTCTCCCTGTGGTAGAAATGAAACAGATCAGACACCAGCCACTGAGAGCAACTTTCTCCTCTTCTTCTTTTCAGTTTCCACCTCGACACTGAAGGCAGCTTTCTGTCCTGCAGCCGCACCGAAGCCCAGAGCTCAGAGTTGTGTGTGTGAGTGTGTGTGTGTTACACTCTTAAAGCCTCTTTCACACACACACACCCTCACTTTTTTTTTTTTTGTTGTTGCTGTATATCACACACACAGTTTTCTCCCCTGCAATGCTTGTTGGGAATGTCAGCGGAGCTCGGAGTGACTCCCTCCTCTCTCTCACTCGGAGGCTGGGTTTTTAGTCATTAGACCGCCCCCCCCTCCTCTGTCCTACATGTGGTTTTCATTGAAGAGCTCAGAGCAGCGGGGCCCAACATCTCTCTCTCTTTTTCTGTCTTTCTTTGCTGCCTTTCTCTGTTATGCCGGGTCATGTGGTCTTCCCTGAGGGCGAATGAAAGACGAGGACCCCCCAAGAAAAAATACCACTACTGAACAATCCCTGTCCCCTACTAAACATTTCAATCTTCCTCCAGTAGATTAGCAGAAAACTGCCGGAGCAAAACAAAGTGAAAGGAGGTTGTTTGTTATTTCTCTCTATTGCAGGTGCGGAGAACATCTAGTCCTTCGTTAAAGTAAAAGTTTGAATGTCACAATGTAAAATACTCCGATACAAGTAAAGTCCTGCATTAACTTTATGTAAAAGTATAGAAACAACAGCAGTAGAATGTATTTAAGCAGAAATACACGGGAGCTACGGGGAGCTCGGCTCCCCTGAAAGAGACATGAGCTCCCCAGAAAGCCTCATTTGAGAAATTTAGGGGTGCCACCGTTTTTTCCCAGCCCGTTCTCACCAGAAAAACGCACGTTTAGGTTGAATGTGCAAGTAGCTTATTATATTATGACCCATGTTTCCGTTTATTGTTAGGCGGCAACCTCTAGTGGCCGCAGTAATTAAGACTGGAGCGGTATAAAGAGCGACAAAGTCCATGTATGGAGGTGGATGGGTCAAACAAACACAGGACTTTCACCCAGGAGGCCGGGGTTCGTGTCCTGTGTGAAACCAAAAGTCCACGTCGACTTATTTAAAGACTTACGTTACGTTACGTTAAGTGACGATACATACTTATGTTAACCCAAACCATGATCTTTTCCTACACCGAACGAAGTAGTTTTATTGGCTAAACCTAACCAAACTGTTACCGTTTCACAACGTTAACCACACGCCGCGTGACTTATGCTACGTACTTGAGACGCCTGTCGCTGGTACTCTTCACCGGTCATTTTGGGGAACGGTCGTATATGTCGTTTTGGGAGTCATTGGAAATCGACCTATTCTGTTGTTTCGGTATGAGGATGTGTTGATTTTTTCTGTACAAATGTATATTTTCCTGTATATTTAGATTCCTGAACTAAATAATAGGGTAATAGTAAAGCACTTGTCAATGTGCGTGGTTGTTTGTGCAAAAAAATTTTTTTCCGATAATTTTTGCTAATAAACACAATGCTGTCTATTTTGTTTATTTTTTTGGGGGGGGGGATTTTTTTCGGAGAGTGAGATGTTCAGATGTATATAATCTCATGTCTGTGTGTTAAGATGGATTCAGGATGTGGTTAGCCTAGTTTAGCATAAAGACTGGAAGCAGGGGAAACAGCTAGCCTGTTCAAAGTCCAAAATTTTAAACACACCTACCAACACATCAGAGCTCACTAATTAGCTTGCATCTCATTTGTTTAATCTGTACACAATCACAAATAAGACTTAAAAAATATAATTGGGTTAGTAACAGGTTGTCCTGTTACCCCCGAAGACAATCCGCTGTTTTTCCAGCCAGCGTGTCGATGTCTTTCCTCTGCTCTTCTGTCTTCCCATGCCCTGTATATTTTTGACAGAGCAACTCGCCATTCTGAAACAGGAAATGTACTTTTAAAAGTATACAAAAAATATATATATTTATTGACAATTGACCAGAAGTGAACATTTAATTATACGTTTCAACTGTTACTTTAAGTACATACAGCAAAATTAGTTTTGAGTCTGTAAAACAATATTGGAAATACGCCTTGAAGACACTGTTTCTGAGATGCTTAGAGTGAACATATGAACCGTGACAAAGCCGCTTCCAGTCATGACGGGGTTATACAATTGTGACTTGTAACGTCATTTAACAGATGCTGAAAAAAACAACGCCACTCTTTCCCACTGTACGTAGTTACATTACATTTCTGAACCAAAGAGTTTAGCTTACAGGTGAGCAGTGACAGAAGAAGTACTTAGATTCTCTGAAACCTGCAGAACTTTATTAAAAACTTTAGTGAGGAACTTCAAGTTTCCAAAGACACCAAATAGCCTGTGTCAGGCTGAAGTGTGGAAAGTAATTCAGTACATTTACTCAGGGAAATATTGTACTTTTTACTCCACTACATGTATTTGATTACTAATTACTTTGCAGATTCAGATTAAAAATACAAAATATAATCAACAAATAAAAATATGATGTATTAAACTGGATAAAGACTTTATTGATCCCTTGGTGAAATTTACAAGTTACCCAGCAGTATATAAAGTCAAAAATTAGTTCCACCAGTTTACCAGCTGCAATTACTAATTTTACTTGAGTAAAAGATCTGAGTTCTTCTTCTACCACTGGAGTCTTTTCTCTTCTCGAAGGCTTCACCTTTTCTACATCACAAATTTGTCTTGCAATGATGTAAAAGGACAGAAAAACTGGTACAATTGCTGATTTTGAAAGAATTTATTTTGACCTTGGAACAGTAGAAATCACATATGATATCCAGCTCGGCTGAATCCGCTGTTTGCTGAGCGCTCGCAGGTCATGAAACCTTCTCTTCACACTTTGACAAACGAACTCTGCGTCTTTGTCTTCGACCCACCCAATCCCAGAAACCCTCACGCTCACATATTCAACACGCCGCCGTTGCTGCGGTAACCCACTCATCACCATTCACCCCTGGAGTGTTTGTAAGTCTTGCTTTGTGGCATGTCAGACAAAAGGGCATTCTGGGAAGTGAAGCGCTGTTCGTAACACAAAGCTGCGGTTTCCAACGAACACTGGCTGACCTGAACACAACCTCGACGCTCATACGCTCTAAAACAAACAGAACAAAATAAGTAAAAGGCTGGGCAGCTTTTTCCAGATTCATTTCATCACATCAACATACGTTTGCAATAATCCTGTGACATCCTGTGATTAGATGGAGAGAAACAGCCAACCTGCCATCAGGTGAAAACTGTGACGCTGCTACAGGAGTGAAGAAAACAATGCCTGCCTTTCGAAGGTGGAGCTTTTTTCGTGACCTCTGGGAACATTATGTAACACAATAATGACCTTAAAAGGTCCATTTAAATGGATTTTCATGGATTTTAATGTTCATCTAGATGTACATATGAAATAATAACATGGCAAAGTTCTGCAATACAAAATAGTCCTTAACTTGTTTACAATGAAAATATCATAGATCGCTGTCGTGGCCTTAATATTTTGTTTGTGCTGTATTTATTTATTTATTTATTTATCTTCCGTTTATGCATTTGTTCACTTGAACTGCTGTCACTGTTAAGTGTTCTGTTATAGTTGACATGTGACTGAAATTAAAATGTCACACATGAAATGTTTTCCATTTCTGTCGTCCGGATTGATTGATTGACTCTTCGGCTGACAGCACCACGCAGGAGACGCTCTATGACCAGAAACAAAGATTTTTTTTTAATCTCTCTGTGTGGAAATGTGATGTTTTCACATCACAGATGACGAACAAAAGCATTAAACACGAGTCTTACAGGTAAAACACGAGGCTTGACACGTAAGGTGTTGTAGAAGTTATAATGTTCCGTTCGCAACTTCAATCACAACATATAAGAAATGTATTAAAACATCACAGTGTGAGCGTTGGCAGCCCTTCATCAGCCCAGTGGATCTGACTGTGATGGTATGAGTCGAACTGATTGGTCAGCTCAGTCTGGACAACAGCAGAGTTTATTGGAAGAAGAGGAGGCTTCAATAAAACTGCAGTGTGGCGTTCACTGACCTGTCCAAGTGTTTGCCAACATGACGCAGTGGATTTCCACTTCAGTTTCAATCAAGAAGCATGTTCCCTCCAGCTTGCATGTTAGTGTTGGTCTGCGGTGTGTGGATTAGCGGTCAGGGCTGCAGATTAACTGTCCCGGTGGTGGAGAAACATCTTAGTCCATTTTTTAATCTCCAAACTTTCTTGGCTGAGAAAAGACAGCTCGCTGTGTTTCACTTCAAAGCAGGATGTTTGGCTGAACATTTGTGGTTTCTGTAGATGCTCGTGTGAATGAAACATCCAGCCATGACTCAAACATTTATTCTTCAAGTCCTGTTCTGATTAAAGCAGAGTGCGATAGCTTAAACCACTGCAAAACAGTTTCTTGAAGTGACTTGAAGCATTCAGCTGTTGAAAGCAGTATCAGTGTCTGCAGACAAGGGCTTCACTTTGGGTTGAAAAGTGGTGGGGACATAAGGGCGCTGATAAAAACAACATTTTTAAAAGATCTTCAACACATGCGATTTTAGGCAATGTACTGGGGGGATCGGTATGAGGTCAGACTAGATAATTACAGTAGGTCGGGAAAATAATTGCATAGCGACGCATCAAAAGGGCATAGACAATATGAACATTATACGAACAGTCATTCACATCCACAGCTGCAACACATCAATTGAACAATGCCAATATCACGTCTACTGTAGAAAGCACCAGTGCATGTCAGTCAGTCTCCCCAGTGACAAAAATATCCCTGCCCTAAAACATGACAGAGTAGAAACAACTGAAGGAATAACTCGAGCAACGTTAGCTAAAGATAATAAATCAACCTTACCTTTAGATGTTAAGTTGAACTGCCTTGTTATTTAGATGCTGCATACTTTTTTAACATTAGAGAGTTCACGAGAGTTCGTGAGTCAAGTTCATCCAATCATGACTCATTCTAAGCATAAGGTTTAAATATCGACATGAATTAAACTGGAGCAGATTATTTCTAGTTATTTATCCATATTCATTTTTAAACAAACCCAAATCAGTGATTTGACTTTTTATTCACTGGCTTCGAACCCGAGCCTCTGCGGTAAGTATTCAGCCTTGTACATGGGGCGCGTGCTCTACCAGGTGAGCTACTGGGGCACCGCCCATCAACCACCCATTGTGAGGGATGCATTGCAGGGGACCCATGAGCCGGGGTGCTTGTTTGGGCAGTCAGGCAAATTTAAGACCATTTTCAAGTCTGTTGCAAAGTCCACATGTGCTACATTACACTCAAACCTTTGCGCCCAACACGATGGACAGTGCGCACCCCAGTCATTCACTCCGTTCTCCATATGAGGCAGTCTTGGCTGCATTGGAAGAGATGGCTTCGTCCAGCACGTCCGACACAGCTTCTAGAGCTGATGGCCTTCGTGAGCGGTTCCAAAAGGGTAACACGGTCCTTGGCCTGCGTCTGGCAAAAGTGGTGATGATGGGGTTAGAGGACCTGAACACTTCACTGCAGGGAAGAGGGAAAACAGTGTGTGAAAAAACACAAACAGAAGAAGCATTCTACACCAGTGCAACTGAGCTGGCTGCATCTTTGGACATCGAACCAATGAAGACGCCACACTTATGAAAGCCACAGAGGACACATGCTTGTCCATCCACAGATCAGGAGTACTACTGTGTACAGTCCTTCCATGTCCTTGACACTGTAACAACACAACTCACAAAGCGGTTTGAACAGGAAAGGCTACAGCACCCGGTCAAGCTGGAGAAAGTCCTAATCTCTGGACAAATCGACGTGGTTGACCTGCATCCAGAGCTGCAGTTCGAGTCCCTAAAGGTGCAGCTGGCCACTAATTACACCTACGAAACCTGCTCAGAAGTGTCATCATGAGGAGCATGGTACCCGAGGTCTGTGGTCATCAATCAAGTTGAGGCGCTTGTGCGTTTGCTGCTCGTTGTCCCTGCCTCGTCTTCTGAGGTGGAGAGAAGCTTCATTGCCTTAAGACGCCTGAAGACCTGGCTTCGCTCTTCAATGCCACAAACCCGACTCAAACAGCGTGGCTGTTTGTCATGTTCACAGAGAGAGAACGGAAAACTGTAAAGAATTTGTTAAAGTTGCTGATCTGCACATGCACGTATTTGGGTCATTTTAGAATCAGCAGGCTAGAAGAAACAAATGCACATTGTCCCAAAAATGTAACGTTTTGGACAATGTGCATTTGTTACTTCTATATTTACATTGTATGTTTTCCTATTGTGCAAAAAAAACTTTCTCAAAGCGTTCTCATTTGTTAGTTAACATTTCTTGGCGCAAGCTATTTTTTAGAACATTTCTAACAAATTATGCTTTTAAAAAGTGACAAAATCGGCCATTTCAAAAAGTGGTGTGGACGTATACAGCTGCTTGTGGTGAAGAAGTGGTTTAAGATGTTTCTGTGGGCGTTTTTTTTTCATACTTTTGTGCTGTGAAAAACTTGCAATCATTATAAAACAGACTATTAGGGCCTCTTTCACTCACGTTTGCTTTCACGAATAAGTCGTACTTTGAGAAAAATGTTCTAAAAAGTCCTAAATTCAAGAAAAAAATATGAGAAATTAATATGAGAATTAAATTGCAGTTGCTAAGAGAGAAAGGCACAATGATATATGATAAAAAAAATGTATGAAAAGATTAAACAATCAAAATGTCATATCATAACTGGGTAGGTTAGATTACATGTATACATTTACTGTTCTAAAAATGTTAAAACTTTATTTTCAAAATATTACAGCTTTTTTTCTCTTGACATTTTTCTCATGAAAGTATTACTTTATTTCCAGGAAAATGACTTAAAATCAAGACTTTATTCTGTAAATTTCCGATTACACGCCTTCCTGCTGTAGTATTGGAAGGGCACTAAAGCTGAATATTTTATCGACTAGACACTTTTATAGCTTCGTTAATAATGAAAATAATGATTAGTTGCTGCCCTGGACCCTCGTAATTTACGGACATCAGTGGAAACCCACTGACAGACACACATGTCACTGTTTTATCTCCTCCACCTTCTCTGCTGTAAAACAAACGCTTCCACCCATCAGCAGAGAAGCTCTGTTGGTTCACTCGGCTCAAAGCAAACAGCCAGGGCTCCTGTGTTTGGCTTTCTGCTGCTGGAGGTTATCTGCTGATGTCAGGCATCGATGGAAAACCGCACTCCAGCCACCCTCAGTCCGCCGCTGTTTAAGACTTAAGATGTGAAGTGTCTCTTTCTAATGCCTTTGAGTGTCAGAAGCTGTTTTCACAGCTGTATTTTGAACTTTTTGTCTTTTCTTCTTTCCTCTCCCATTAATCATCTCACAACCCCCTCAAATTTTTCTGGTGACCCTTCGGAGGGGCCCGACCCCTAGGTTGGAAACCACTGGACCTCGAGGGGCTACAACAGTAAAATGCTGCTTACACATTGATGCATCAGTATTAACGATGTATCACGTAATATGCAATAATATGCCCACCAAGGGCCATTTTTCTGTATAAATAGTACTTTTACTACATTTTGCTGATAATACTTTTGTACTTTTACTTGAGTGAGATTGTAATAGAGCATTTTCACATTATTGTATTGGCATGTTTATGTAAGTAAAGGATCTCCTTCCTCTGTCTAAAAGGTAAAAAGTGTTTCTACCTGCTCTGAATGGCCGCACGAGGAGACGGGGTAAAAGCAGCTGCCATCACAGCCTCCTCCTGGCTGCATCCCACTGACAATTCTTGTCCAGCCCCGATCTCTGTACGCCCTTTGCCAAGCCTTGCTGCATTTAGTAAAAGTTAAGCTTTCCATTCTGTCATGGCAGTATGCAAGTTACCATAACATGGCATCAAAATTCGTAGTACTAGTAAAAGCAGCATATCTTCAATTTCAGAGGTAAACAACAACAGCTTCCCATTTCTAGCTGACAAATGCTAATTTTATCGTCTGTAGCTAGCTAGCTAATAAAGAATACCTCCACGAGTTGGTTAAAAACTGGCTCTAGCTTACTTCTTAATGTTTAGCAGACAAAGAAAGTAACTCTGTAAAAGGGTCTTAAATATGCACTTGATGGCTGTATACACGATATGCTAAGCGACTGACGCTAAAGCTGCACGTCCCAGGTAGGAAGCCATCATCCTCGCCAGTTAATTATCCATTTATAAGACATGGAAACAGAAGAGCACCGCTGGTCTCATACTGCAGGGTAGATTTAGTTAGCCCCAGTGTTACAGTCCAGTATTATAAATGAAAATGTAACTAAAATGTTATTCGCTCTAACATAATCCTGTTTAGATGCTTACTATAGAAAATTGGGCAAGCTACACTTTATTGTTTGAACTTCAGTGTTGCAAGAGATCAGCTCTGAAGATAAGGACTACCTGATGTGAAGGGCAAACGTAACACTACGTCCGATAACAAGTTTAAATACAGAGCGGGAGCGGAGCGGTTAACGTTCCTCTGATAATGAAGCATCCAGGACTGACACACGGTGGATGTGTCAGCCATGAATGGGGCTTTTCTTACTGTTAGCTGTAACCCCAAACAGTACTGTTAGTGAATGATGCGCTCCTTGGCATTGGAAGTAATGCTAAATTCCTACAGTAGGTGGTAAACTACGGTAGTTAGCCAGCTTTGCTAACGTATTTCCAGTTTACGTTCGCACAGATATACACGCTGTTTAATCCCTACACTGTTGCTCTTGAATGTTTTTGTATATAGAGTATTACAGCTTCATACACACCACTTCACCAGGTAGCGAAATACGGACTGACTGATGCTCAGGTATGATTGTTGTTTATGTCTTTGGCACGTCTTTGTAGTCTTTACACAATAATTCGTACGAACAGGGTTCACTGCAAGTGATGAAAGTAGTTTTATGAAGAATGAAACAAAGAGCGCCTACTTTCCCACGTCCGCACACTTTACTGCGTATTGTGGATACGTGTGATTGTCGAATTGTCTGTTTTGGAAAGTAACTGTCGAGCGCAGCCGCCCTGATTCCCCCCTGTTAGATGATCCAAAAGGCCTTTGTTTGAAACTCATTGAGACCTTTATTTTGTGATGTCAACATGAACTGTTCACAATCACAAATGTATTTCAGAAAGTTAGCTGGTGAGAAAAATGACAGGAATGAGGGCCAAAACTATAATAACAGTAATAAGGTTATCAAAAATGTAACATTTCCTTGAAGTATAATCCTGGAGGCTCAGTTTGTCCTGAATTTCAGCAGTTCTCCAGGTTAAAAAAAGAAGAAGTCTGTTTTGCTTATTTGGCTAAAGCAGGATTAAAGATCCAGGTCGTCTGGAACAAAAGAGCAGTTCAGTGCTGCAGATCTCTTCCAGAGGAGAGGTCAGAGCGAGGAGTGCTGTTGATCCATTAGCGGGCTCAGGGAGTGTTGACCTGCAACCCAGAATGTGTTCCTGCCTCTCCTCTTATTCGATGCCAGAGCTGCTCTCATCACCTCCCACTCAGAGAGGCTCCTCTCAGGGCTCAGCAGCGTCTCCGCAGCCAGAGATCTCCTCGCCTGACACCAAGAGCCGAGCAACACCGAGCTCTGCTCTCCCCCGACGGATGAATTTACACGCTGGAATTCAGTCACAAGTTATTCGAGAATAGGAATTAACCCGTCAGCAGGAGCTTTGGAAGTAATATCAGAAAGATATCACACGTGTCCGGGTAGAGTCTTCACAGCAGGCCCTCATGCAAGATCCACTCACAGACATTTACAAGTCATATAAGAACATTTATGACATTCATAAATATTTAAGTTAATATATAAGTTTTTTTATTTTTGAGATTAGATTCAACTTTATTGTCATTACACGCACAAGTACGAGGCAACGAAATGCAGTTTAGGTCTAACCAGAAGTGCAATAAGCAAGTGCAGGATATAAAGTGTGTGCATAAATGCAGGATGGAGCAGTATTATGAAAATATTCTACAAGTGATGCTATGGACATTATATACAGATGGCATTATTATAAAAAGTATACTGATGGATATGTACAATAATGAATTGGACTGGGCAGAGCAGTAGTGCAATGAATATAAAGTAGTGCAAATTATGGAAATAGTTAACAGTGCAGTAGAGTCATGTACAATCTGCCTTTCTCTATCGGAAGAAAAAAACATTACAAGGAACATCGACATGCTTGAGCAGGCGATCCCGTGGGAAGAGAGGATGGAGGAAGCTCTCAGGATACCAGGCAGTGGTGGAGGAATGCACCGACAGCAGATGGATGCGTCTACCTGTAGAGGTCAGAGGTCAAGAGGTTTTCCAGGCCAGTCACCGTGGAGTAGATCTGCAGCGATTAATCGACAGAAAGAAAGTGAAATCGGCAGCTATTATGATAATCGATTAATCGTTTAAGTAATTTTTCATGCAAAAAAGCCAAACATTTAATGGTTCCAGGTTCTCAAATGTGTTGTGTCGTTCGCGAACGTTTCAATCAAAAGAGTGAATGACTTCCTGAAGCGATCCGTTCTCTCAGTCAGTTGCGAGTGAACGTGCAGGGACGCGCTGAGTGATTCAAGCCATTCGTTCGCAGGAGGAATGGGGGTGCGTTCAAGACAGCAAATACACAGCTGATTCCGGTTGCTAACATTTAGCTGCAATGATTCAACAACATTGGTCTTGGACTGCAATCCAGATGTACGACATTATCTAGATTGATGTTATATGCATATGCTAACAGCCTAACGTTACTGTTTTGAAAAGACGACGGCTATGAGGATTTATAGAATTCGATTTTTTATCCAGTACCTTCAGTGTTGTTTATAGAGTTTATGAAGTGAAGCCTGAAACCAAGTTGTGACACAATATGAGAGATGGGATAATATCATAGAGTGCATAAACAAAATTGCTGAGTAAATGTACTTTATGTACAATTTTGAGGTACTTTACTTGAGTATTTCCATTTTATGTAACCTTATACTTCTACTCCACTACATCTCAGAGGCAAATATTGTACTTTTTACTCCCTTTCCCTACATTTATTTGATGAATTTAGTTATGAAGTTTAGTTATAAATGATCTGAGTACTTCTTCATCACTGGCTGAGAACATCCTGAATAAGATCTAAACTGGGTAAAACTCAAAATCGACCTTCTACGTTTTTCTTTTTTAATGTCTGTAATAATCATCATCTCACGATTTACAGTAGCACACTCGAGACCAAACTGCCTTACAGTGCATAAATGTTCAGTGGGAATCGAACCCCCGACCCTGGCAGAGGAAGAGCAACACATTAAGCAGCCACAGGGCCTCATTGTGCCGCTGTGAATATCTGTGGAGGGATCGAGTTTCAGATTCTCCAGATGATTAAAGCTGACGAGGGGAAAGCTGATCCGAAGAGAAAGATCTGAGGCCGAAGATGACAGAGCGAACGTCTGCTGCTGGATGAACCCGGCTGTGTACTGTAAACAGTTTGTGTGAGGGTAACGCTGCTCCGGCCTGAACACAATCACATAAACTTGTATTTTATGCTGCTGATGTCCTTCAGGGCTTTTCTTCCAGTTCATAACCACTTTGTTTTTTTTCTGCTTGTGGTGGTAAATAAAGACGGGTTTCCATGCCAGCGCAGATCTGCTGACACCCGGCTCATAATGAAACCTTTCTCTGTAATAACTGTAGAAACTGTAGTACTTACTGTAAACACTTTCTCCAACTGTCTATGGCTCAGAAATCCTCTGTATGTTGCAGATATTAATGATGAAGTGCAGGTCATTTTGTTTTGTTATATTTAGTAATGCCACCGTAGAGTTTTGACCATTGGCGAGTACCAGCGTCAGGCGTACTGTCATGCCTCGCGTCATGTGACTTACGATCACAGTTTGGTTAGGTTAAGGCACCAAAACTACTTGGTTAGGTTTAGGAAAAGATCGTGGTTTTGGTTAAAATAAGTACGTTACGTACGTAAGTTAAGTACGTACGTTACTTAAGTAAAAATAACCTGACTTCCCTCCTTTGCTCCCGTCATAATAACTGCGGCCACTAGAGGTCGTCGCCTAACAATTAACGTAAATATGCTTTATGCTTCATGCTGCGTGCACAGACGACCTATACAGTCGTGTTTTTGGGGAGGACGGTCTGGGTTTGACAGATGACTGCCAGTGTTAAAAAAGAAAATTAAAACATGTTTAAAATTTGTTACATCTAACCTGCAAATATTTTTTAGATTAGATTTTTATTCTAGAGTAATCGTTAAAATTTCTAGCAAGACTGCAAATTTGGAGCGTATATCAAATATGCCATCAGCTGTCAACATTCAATATCAATTTTCAGACAGTTCTGTATGTGCAATATTTTATATTACTCAGGAACTAATAAATGCTTTAACATTGGCCAGAATTATACACAGTGAAAATGTATTTATACATTTTTAAAACATGCTTTGTGCTCAACAGTTAATTTAATTACCTGGACACACTGTACTTATACCGTACTACTACGTTTGAACTCAGATCCCTCGGAGGGGCCATTAAACTGATGTACTAACCATAAGAAGATCTGCAGAAGAAGAAACGTCCGCCTCTTGGAGTCTCTGAACATTATAATCAACTCGATGGCAGACGTGAAGCTAAATGAATGGGCAGGAGCTCAGTTTATGGCCTCTTCATACTCCCGGCCGCACCTGCAGTTCGGTGCATAATGTACTGACAGCAGCTTACGATGAAGTTAAATCCTTTTCATATCAATCTTGTTTAGAGTTTTCTCTGCAGCTGGGGTGGGCACCAGGACCCAGCATCACCAAAGCTCCGACTGAACGAAGCACCTGTGTGAGCTGGTCTATCGAACACAGGTGTGCACTGATAGAGGGTATCACACCCCTGGCTCATAATTAAACTCCTCTTTTTCTGTTTTTATGTTTGTCACTGTAATTTCCTTCTTGAGTGTCTGGACGTCTCTGTCTTGGAAATCCTCTAAACATAAGTGTGTGTTGCTGGTATAGAGGGTATTTTGTTCATTCTGTCCAACAAAACCTGATTATTATGTGCTCTCTCATTGGTCCCACACTGTCTCCAAATACCTTCATTTAAAATCCAGAAACATTTCATTCCCTCCCACAGCGTAAGAACTGCACTTCGAAATGATGTATTTAATTTCCCCCTTCAATGAATATCTGACACTTACATTTAGAGTTAGCTGTGAGATCCGCACCCTGTCATGTTTTTCATTAGAATATGTCAAGTTTTGATAAGTGATGTTAAATTTCTTGAGTTCTTCATTCACAAATGCAAAATGTTGTAGAGTGCAGCATTCAAGGATTAATGTATACACGTCTCTGAGATGTCTGTATTGTAAAGGAGTAAAGTTTTTTTCCGTTTATTTCATATTATTAATTTATTTTGTTGTTTTTCGTTTTATTTGTAATATAACATGTTGTCTGCTCATTCTTTTGTTTGGATTTGAAAGAGTAACTAAACCCCCAAACCCCTTTTTTTTTTCAGCTAAAAACCCATATATATGGGCATTTAGTAGTGTTGTTGATGGATTCAGGTAAAAATCTTGACATTTTAGTGCAACGTTTTTGAATTCTACATATTCATGTTCAAAATATGCATAGCGACTGCCGTCTACAGGTTGAAACCTGGCTATTGCAATTGAATGGCTGATTTGCTCCCCGTCTGCTGTAGAGAATGTCGTTCAGTTGTCGAGAATTATTCAATTTTGACGGAGCGTTTCTATTTTAACCGGCGCAGCTTTTCTAGCCTTCACGGCGCTGGTTTAGCGGCCCGCGAGTCGAGTCGGTGCGTGAGACAAACACACACACAGGGAGAGTAGACGAGACGAGAATAACGTCACATGGCGTGCTCTAAAATGAGAAAAGTAGACAGCGGAAACAGAGCTTTTAATCAAGAATGGACTCTTACATGTTCAATCTTCCCACAGGCAGCTCAAAACCAGTGTGTGTCAAATGATCCGAGACCGTGGCGATTATTAAAAGCAGCAAAGTGAAGCGCCGCCACGAGACAAAGCACAGAGCGTCTTTTGAGCAGGTTAACAAGGGGGACGGATTTTGGTCATTTTGCTAACAAGGGGGGTGGCCTCCCCCCTCTCGTCCCCCCTCATATCGCCTACTGGTTGCAGGTCTGGACCAGCCTGCAGGTCTGTCCAGCGCGACGCACCAGGCTCACGAAACTCAGATCAAACTGTCAAACTAGGCAGTGCTGATCAAATATGAATCCAGATTCTGTGACTGCATTTCAGTTTCCTGTTTAGCTGTAATTTGAGAAAGTTTGTGACCAGGCGGCCATTTTTTTAAAATCCTGCTTGAAAACGGATCGAGCACCGCCCCGTCGCTCAGCGCTGCTCTGATTGGTTGTAGGTCTATCCAACAATCCCCCTCCCAGCGCCGCCCACGTTGATACTTTCACGTTAAAGAGGCAATTTTTTATTTTATTTCCAGGGTCGAGGCATTTCAGCCAAAACTTTGGGGGTTTAGTTACTCTTTAAAGTCTGTTAATGCCGTACATGTTGGTTCAATAAAGAATAAAAGACACAAAAACACTTTTATATTGTGGCTGTAATGAACACTTTTTTCTTGTATAAAGATGTGAGACGAGTTTTTACTTTTTAACTCTTTATGTTTTACAAGTTTATGTGAACAGTTTGTGTTTTTAAGGATCCCAAAAAAAATCTATTATGTTTTTGTACTTAAATAGCTTCTGACAAGCCCTGATTCGCATATCCATGAGGTAAAATTATACATCTGCGACTCGATCACACCTCAGTAACGCACACACTATAATTAGATACTTGACTCCAGACAGACGGGGCTGCAGCGGTTTGAACAGTCACATCTGAATACTAAGCAGGATGAAAGCCTTGGATGAAAACGTAATGTTAACATTCAAAACCACAGAAAGTGCTTATGTAATCAGTTGGTAAGCAACATGTTTGTTTGCCTGGAGGTTAAGAGTGGACCACACAGAGTCAAGAGACCGATCCATCCTGATGCTGCGGAAGGCCGTGAATGGGTCAAACACAGGACAAGAAAAAGCAAATCCAGCATATCTAATGTACAGTAAGCAACTACATATATACATTAATAAAGTTAACTTGATCAATATTAATGAAAAACCAAATAATATCTGGATTCAACTGTGAGTGACTCCAAATATAGAATAGACTTACAGGTTCAGATTGTGATCATTTCATGTAATTTTTTAATGTAACGTTCAAGAAACTTTAGTTTTATTGTTCACATGTTTTCGCACGGTGAATAAAGGCATCAACCATCGAAGTCACGTCACAACTCCTAATGACAATGCAGATTGTGAGCATTTGGATGCTTTTTTTCTCATTTAATTGACAAGAAGCACTTGAAAACACACCCAGGGCTCCAAGGTGCAAAGTGCCACTAAACATTTTCATTGGTCGCACTAGTGCGCCTGAAATTCAGCAGGTCTGATTAAAAAAATTAAAAAATAGAATTTAAACTTCGCCAATCTGTGATCAATTTAACTAGTGGGCGCTCTCCCCTCGCTCTATCCCTCTCATGTAGCTGTTACAGTTTCTAAGTCTCAGATACTTTTAGGGCAGAAGAAGAATCATTTTGAAGGTGTTTTAATTTTTGGGTGCCATTAATCACAGGGTTGGTTGTTTGATCCTCGGCTCCCACACTGAGCCCCAAATTGCTCTCGATTGTTTGTGGACACATTTTTGGAGCGGTCAGCTGGTTTATCATCTGCTTTACGTTTACTTGACAGTCCTTTTTCAAACTTTGTTAGCAACATAGTAACAAAGCATTTGTATTCAGCCTTAAGGCCTTTACATACCAGGGCATTTTTTTCGTGCTATTAATTCGCACGTCAGTTTATTTTTTTCGAACTGTTGTTTTTGTCATGAGTACCTTCACACAGAACGTGAATATTACACAGTTTTCGCACGGTGAATAAAGGCATCAACCAATGAAGTCACGTCACAACTCCTAATGACAATGGCAGAACTGAACTTTGATTTTGTTTTTGTCCAAAGAAGTGCAGACAGTTTTGTAACTGTTAATGATCTAGAGAGGATTTCTGCAGCAGCGCAGTGAAAGCCTGAGCTCAGTGAGAGAGATTCCACCTGGATGTCTGATGTTGTGACAGCTCGGGCAGAGGCGTGTGATGGAGGTGGTGCTGCTGACCATCCTGTCCTGAGCGTCTGTGTGGGCGGAGGTGACGATCATATTTGACAGACAAGCTGCCTACAGGAACGGCTCCAACCCCAAGTGAGTTTTAATATTCGCAGGCGAGTACTTTGCATTTTCATGCCGTTTATTCGTCACGCCCCCGGTGTCTAAAGGCCTTAAAAGTAGCTCCTAACTGGCTGTGTTTGGAGAAACTAGAAATAAAAGTAATAAAAAATATAAAACGTTTTCATCCATGCAAGTTTATTGGATAGTTGTTAAATACTGACGCAAGCTAAACTGTTATTGTTGTAACTAATCTATTAAAGTGCGTGAGCCATTTTTTCTTTTGATGTGTTTTTAGCAGTTTAGGAACAGATGAATCCGCACATCAAATAGCTCCCGTAAAAGTTGCGAGCACAAGGCTCTTCCTCAGACTTCTGATACAAAACAGAGCGTCGCCATCTTAAATACGCCATCTGAACAACACATGTGTGACATACCTCACCTGTTGCAAATACTATACTGTTTTTAGCCGTTACCAAACAGCTTCAGGTGCATTACCGCCTCCCTCTGGACTGGAGTAGAGCCGACTTGATTTGATGTAGCCCATGAGGATTACAATCAGATTTGTGATCTGGATAACAGAGACGCGTATATCTGGATTTTTATACGAGACACTTATAATTACAAGTGTAAATGAGGCCAAAGCTGAAGTCATTTCATCGCTGGATTACCTGGTAAAATTAGTAAAAAAAGTCCCACAGTATCAACACACAGATGATTTTTGACATCTACTGGACAAGTCAATATTTCCTTGTTTCGTGTAAATTCTGCGACACAACATAACTAAAGTATTTGTCAAAAAACATCTTTTCTTGTTCCTCGATGTCCTGCCGTGTATTGATGAATATTTTATTTCTCTTTCAAACTGTAGATGTTCTTTGTTCTTCAGTTCACCTGACAAACGTCCTCGTTCTCATATTCTGCTCTCCTGTTCTTGAGAAAATAATTGTCATCATGAAAACCTGCAATTTACACCTGGCTATGAGAACGGAGAACAGTAAACTAAAACTGTGTTTGCGTATCGTTCCGTGTCCAGTCGTCGTTCCTTCACGCTCTGAGCCTCCTCCAGGTTTTATGAACTTTAGTCAGGATGGTTTTTATGGCAGCGTAGTTATTTTACAGCCCCCACCAGGAGCTTTACAGCGTGTAGCAGACTCACTCAGATGGAGGAATGCAGCCTCATTAAAGCAGCAGAGAGCAGGAACGATTCATTCCTGCTGAGTGAGGTAAACCAGGAAGAGACACAGGAGATACCACCAAACCTGGGGGGAACAAAAGCTGATATTAGTCAGGGAATTACAATAAAATACACTGTATGTACAATATGATTAAATCATAAATCACAGACTGATACATGACCGTAGAGTTCGGTAAACACCGGAAAACTGGAACACATGTTCATGATATTATTTAACCCCCCGTAGCTTATCAGTTTAAAGGAGATACTTTACATTGTAACTGCTTTATTTTAAAGGTGCATTAACTGACTTTTTTATGACTGGGGGAAGCAAAACAAGCTGAAAGCACAACATCTGACATATCCCATTATAATCTTTTTTCTTGCTAGCTTGTGCGAACATTTGTCTACTTCTAGATCCAGCAGACACAGAGCAACATCAGCCTCACTGTTCACTCCCCTACAGCCGTATCAGAGCTGGATTAAGTTATTGCTAAAGCTAACACAACATCTACTGCTGTTGCTTCACATTAAAAGCATTCAACCAGCGAAACACCGGGTGGCTTTTATTGTGCTGTCACAGGAAACGCAATGTTCGTTCATCAAAAAAGCATCAAGACAACAGTCATTTTCTCCGTTTTTCGTGAGCAGCTCATTTAAAATTTTTGCAAGGGAGTAAGGGAACAAGAACGACCAACCAGCTGTTGTGTGGAAAACAACTGGCAGCATGAAATCAGATCGCGGTTGTTCGTGTCATGATGGAAACAGATTATTGAGTTTGTTTGGCTGCACTGTAAACAGATCCACAAGCTGCTGTTCTGTTGTATTTCAGACAAAGTAGCTGCTGAGTGTTTGCTGTGTACTGCACTTGCTGTTAGCACGGTAAGCACAGGTGTTGCCAAATCAACCAGGACTGAAATCTTTAGCATTATAATTGTGTCCCGTTGTAGACCTGCAATTAATATTAGCTTTTTTTTTTTTTAAAACTTAACCACAATCTGAGATTTGTGTATTTGTGTACCGTGACGTCAACGTGACAGTCTGGGACAAACAATGTCTCGCAGCAACTCTAAGATTTTATAAGTCGTGTATTCTGCGGGAGGCTGTAAAACTGCTCAAAGCTTCAAAATACATCATCCATCATTGAGTCCATCCTCACCTCCCCCATCACCATCTGGTACGCTGCTGCCACTGCCAAGGACAAGGGCAGACTGCATTCGCTCCGCAGAGAAGGTGATCAGGACCAAAACCTCACGCCACAAGAACAGTTTCTTCCCGTCGGCAGCTGGCCTCATCAACAAGGCCCGGGACCCCCACTGACACTGACTCATACCCCCCTAACCCCCCACTGCATGTTACATTAACGTAAAGTCACGACACCTGACTCAATGCGTTACATGAACGCACATCTTCTGGACTACCATCTTGCACATTGCATTTATTAATATTATACTTCATACTGTGAACTTTTGCACATCCCTGCACAAAACTGTACAGCTCTTTCATTTAAATAACAGTCATATTGTACATATTTTTTATAATAATTTTTCTATTTATGCTTCTTGACTTGCAGTACTTGCTTTATCTTTCTTTATTTTCTTTCTTACTGTTTATTGTTACGCACCAAAAAGTCAAAAGACACATTCCAATAAAAAAATTCCTCTAAATATTTGTTACATCCCACTTTAATATATTTACAGACTTAACATTTGTTTTGGACAGCAGGATGCTTTTTCAGCCTTCCTTTGATCCAACTTGTTCTCTGTCGGGTCGACAAGGTCACCTCATTCACAGACCGAAAAAATCGAAATGACACAAATCTTTATTCTGGTAGAAACAGCAGGTTGAGTCCTGAAACGCATCAAAGAAGAGACACAAACGGAAGAAAAAAAAACGACAACAAAAGGTAACGAGGGATCCAAACTGTCACTCTCACAGCTCCATGTTCCATAAATAGCTACAGCTTGTCATCTAGCAGCACCACCAATTACTTAAATTACACACACCTACACAGATTTCAAGCTGCTTCTTTGTGGTCTGGAGGTTCAGCAGGTATTTTGTAGGATTAAGGGCGTCATTAGTGGTTGAAGACCATAATTATTTTGCAGGTAACTGGATCAGCCTTTAACAAGAAAAAGACTAATGATTATGTGCATTTTGATGCAGATCTGGATCCTAACGCAGTAAATAAACGTATTAGATTGTGTGTGAACTCTCTGACTGCTTTCTCATTGTAAATGTGTCAATAGAATTCTTTAATTTAAAGCATGCACTGCAAAAAAAAAAAGGCAACTCAAGAAAGTCATATCTTATTTTAGGAGGATTAAATATGAGCACACGTAGCATTAGATTCCTGAGTTTGTTTTAACTGGAGTTGGTTTTACTAAGTAAGATGCAGCATTCAATCTATTTTTCATATTTCCTTACTTTGTTTGATACACAGAAGAAACCAAAGATTCACTTCATCACTTGTCCTCACTTTATTAATCTTTATTATCTGAGGACCAAAACGTTGCGATCGACAATGTCCAACTAACGAAATTAGTTTGGGAATATGCAGCACACAAAAGAACAATATCTACTGACATGATACGGCACTTAAAGATCCTGAAAACGTCCTAAATCTTACATATTTGTCTATGACATTAAATAGAAATGAATAAATAAAGACATCTTTAGGCATTATTATTAGTTTAACAGTCACAAACTCAACTAGTCTGCTTCATCAGGACTGTGTGGGTGTGATTTGATCAGATCTGAGTGACAGTGACCGAACAAACGCCAAATCCTGATTGGTGCAAGAAAATATATAAAATCACAAATTTTCTAAATAAGCTGCTGACCTGATCTGTTAATGAGTTAACCTGTTAAGACCTTCATTATTTTAGTTTTGCGTTTATTTGCTGCTGATATAAATTTAATGTGTCTACAGGAAACACGGGGGCCAGATAATATTCAAGCTTTAGAAAACTTGTACAAACAAGCATCTAAATTTGCCCCCAGGCCTCCTATCAGGTTCATACAGCCATGCTAGCAGTCTTTTTCTATTTTTCAGTTGTGTCTCTCTGAAAGGCGGAAGTGCTGATTGAAAATCAGATAAACCTGGTCCTGTCTGCTCTCTGACTGATACACAACCTGCAGGAACCAGATGGACGGCAAGTCGGGCTGCGTTCAAGACTCTGCCAGGTTCATGGTAACAAAAGCAGCTCTCTGTGCAGAGGAGCGTGGGCTGCAGAGCGCCTGGTTGGAAGGCCAGATTCAAAAAGAAATAAATCACCATCCATCCAGAGATGACAGCAAGCGTGCAGAGAGGCTGTGTGACTGAACACTCCTCCAGCTGGGGGGAGGAAACAAAGACCCGCTGCCTCCCCACCTGCGAGCTCCGGTGTGCTGAAAGTGAAACCATATGGGACTCAAACAGCGGAAATTAATGAGATTTTGAGCAGGCGCTAAATGTAATGGCAGTCCTTGAACTTTTACGATGACCTCCGGCAGGCTGGACCATAATAACCCTCAATGACTTTACAGCCTGGGTCAGTTATTAGGGTTACAGTTATGAGGTCTGCAGGGAGACGACAGCAGAGCGATATATCTGATTCAGCAGAGTGACGAGATGGAAAACGGCCTGAGCGATTTTCTCCATGCAGGAAATAAAGAGACCTGAATTTGGAAAAAGTCAATATAAAGTGGTGCATGTAAGATGGAGGGCACAGAGGGGGCTTCGGACCATGAAAATTAAATAAATGAAAACTAGAAAACAATAAGAAAGTTCATACTTTCGTAGAGACTGCACAATCCTCTACATTTGTTGTTTTAATAATATTATTTTAATAAATCTGGAAGCAGATCTGCATCAAAATACCCACTGTGAGAGAAAATCGTGGGATTTGTGTTTTCAATTCAAGTATAGTTTCTGAAAAAAGTGAGAATGTTAATAAATTCTTCAAAAAAACTCCTGGACCTGCACCAAAAACAAATCACTTGTTCTGTGACTTGTGGCCATTTTTTAATCAATATCTCTCTAATGGGGAAAGAAACAGGCCCCATACTCCCATATCAGACAAGCAGGAATAAATTAAATAATAAAATATACACGATCTGTATTCAATCTACAGTATTAATGAGGTTTTCACTCTCATATATTTATTAGGTCATTTTCATCCTCAATGTGTCAGCAGATACAAAATCACCTGCTCCAATCCATACCTTTACCTTCCCATCCTCCCAAAAATAAAGAAAAATAACCAAACAAATAGAATAAAGAAATAAAAAAATGAAAACACACAGACACACACACAGCTGCCACAGCTGAGACAAAGTCTGAGACACAAATATAAGCCCACATATGTTTAGCCAACGTTTCCACAAAGGTCCCGAACAGTCAGGTAACACTCACATACCTGAGCTGATACCTCAAAGTGCTGTGCTGCTGTTCGGAGCAGAAAAACAGCACAAACACGCCCCCTGCTGACCGTGAACCTTCACCCACGTCAGCAGGACGACCTCCTCTGATCTGAGGTCTGTTTCAGCTCTGAGCAGGAACATCTGAACATCATGTATCTCCTCCTCCAGGAGACACTAGCAAGGCTTTAGACTTTTCTTCTTGTTATTTGTATTATTGTGAGTTTAAGCTTCCTCTGTATTCACCATGTGACCTTTGACCTTCCTGGTGTGTACATGCTGTCCTGAAAAGCTCCAAACTGGTGTGAAATATTCAGTTCTCGTCTTTATTTCGGTTATTTTTTATATTATTTAAACTGACCACCAGCACAAAATATCATCTTCCAGCTGCTTTAGTCTTCAGAATGACATGTTGGTCGAAGGGGACACCCCTGACCCCCGACCTCTCTGAGACCCAGGGTTGGTGTCGGCCTGTAGCTTCCTCTGTCTGCATGAGGATGTCGAATAAGCAGAGTTTGAGTTACTGGGATTAAGTGTGAAAATCTACTGATCATTCAGGTTATCAGTTTACTGGTTTTCAGTCCTGCTCCTCAGGGCTGCTCAGTTTTTTTTTTTTTACAGCTAATTAAAACGAATTGCTTCCACCTGACGTCCCAGGTACAGCTGGGACGTCCTAATTACGCAGCAAGAATGAAAAACCAGCAAGATTGAAAGTCAAATCCGAACCTACGCTCAGACATTTGTCTTTGAAGGTTTTTCTGTGATTTTAAAATGATATATAAATATCACATTTCACTGGTTTCCTAAGATGTTTTTGCTACAAATCAAGTTTTGTTTAAAACACAAAACTGTGGATACTTTATCATAAAATGGTGTTTATTCAAATGTTCTGATATTTAGTACTGGTTCTGGAGCTTTCGGTTGTATGAAGCAATCTTTGTAGATGGAGTTTGGCCAGTTGTTGAATTGTACATTAAAAATTAAATATTTTCTGACCACTTTAAGTACTTTTTATCCATGTTGGCTTAAAAATAGAGATCTTCCTCCACAGGAAGGTCGCTCAGCTCAACTGGAGATTGCCCAGTTGTCATAAAAATGTAGATGTTAAAATGTCTTTTTTTTTCTTGTGGTGAGATGGTTTCAAAGTGAATGTGACAACAATCTTGATTTTCTGATGTTTCTCTTTCATATTTGTCAGGTTATGTGGTAGTATTTAAGTAGAATAGCATTGCCTCTTAAGAGTACAACCATACAGAATCATTAGATTCTCTATTTTTTAAAGAAAATCCTCTTATACATGTGAGTGTTTTGACCATATTTTATGTGCTGTCCTGAGCTCATTACTGTTTCAGTGGTTTTACTCTATTGATTCAGTAACAATTGTGTTTCTTCCTTCATTATGATGTGTAATTCAGTCATTTGAATATTAAATACAACCTGTTAACCTGAAAGTATGAACACCAAAAAACCCCAGCCTTCCTTAGTTTCGTGATGGACTGATAAATCTGCTGTGCAGCAGAGGAGGAATGACTCCTGGCCTGTTTTTAGGATCTGTTTTATTACGTTGAGGCTCAGTCTTAATGGCCGCCGCTCAGGTTAATAAATGCTCCTCTGCGGGTGCTGTCAGCCAGCTGCTCCCACATCTGCTGAAATACGGCATGACATCATTAACGAAACATCGACATGAACACCAGCCGAGTCAATAAACAATCAGGACTTTGTTGATGATCATGTTGCTCTGTGTCTGCTGGATGTGGAAACATGCAGCCATGTTTTGTGTTCTTAATCTTCTCAGTAAATTTTATCTTAAAAAAAAAAAAAGTTAATGCTCTCCTGCATGTTAATACAGTGTTTACTTCATACCTATCAAATTCACCACAGTGTTGGAATTTGAGGCTGTTGTTTGAACTGTTTGTATGTACCTTAGAGAGAGATATAAGCTGGTATTAGTTTAGTCCTGGGTGCAGAATACGAGAGCGAAGAGGAGATGGGTTAGGTAGGTATTTAAGGAAGTGCCGGAAGTGGCATGGTTGAGGTGTGGTCCTGCTCCTGAAACTCTGCTAGAAAGCTCCAATTAAAGGTTCTATATGTGACTTTCAGAAAAACCCTTGTTACACCTTTGGCCTTTAAGTGAACTGCAGTCAGCATCCTGTTGCTCGCGCTCGCACTCCGTAGGTGCAAAGCGAGCATCATCCTGGGCATCGGCCAAAAGTGACATACATTGAACGCTGAACACTGAATGCTGGAAAATAAATTACAATAATATTTAGAATAAAGTTACTATCTGTAATGTTCCTATATATTATTTGGACCATTGATACTAACTAGCTTGCTGTTTGCAAATCACCCCATCAGCCACGAAGCAACCAACGGCAGACCCACACCGCACAGCCATGACATATCTAGCCGGCCAACCCCAGCTTAGCTTAGGCCACAGTTAGCTAGTTGTCCTCCCCGCCTTGCATCACTGTTGGCTGGTAGAAAGCAATCGTTATACACCTTTGCTTTGTACCGTTACATAGTTTATTGTTGGCTAAAATCAACGCAACTCTTAATACATAAGTTAGTATCATGGACCACGTTAGCTGGTGAAGTAATGTGGCAAGCTAGCGAAATAACATATCCACTCAGATAGCTAGCGATAACGTTAGCGAGCAAGTGAGCAGTTAGGTTAGCCAGCGACGCTGCATATATCCGGTCGGCTCGCAACGCCAGCCGACAAAGTAACCTGCAAATGGCAAGCCAACCAATTTACCAGCCAGATCTGGATGAATTACCTGACATTATTCACCCAACCCTATTAATCAACCCTAAACCTAAACTAAATTATAACTCATTCGAAAGCCTTGTTCTTTCACACCCAACCTGGAAAACACGACAGCCAATTCTATTTGTTATAGTGTACCGCGCTCCTGGTCCTTATTCTGAATTTCTATCTGAATTTTCAGAGTTTTTATCAAGTTTAGTCTTTAAAACAGATAAAGTAATTATTGTAGGTGATTTCAATATTCATGTGGACGTTGATAATGAAAGCCTTAGTACTGCGTTTATCTCATTATTAGATTTGATTGGCTTCTGTCAGAGTGTACATGAAGCCACTCACTGTTTTAACCACACCCTCGACCTTGTTCTGGTATACGGCATTGAAATTAAACATTTAATAGTCATCTAGTTGATAGCGCTGCAGGCTCACTGCGAACGACACTCAATTCTATCGGCCCTCTAAAAAAGAAGATAATAAAACAAAGAAGGTTAGCTCCGTGGTATAACCCCCAAACCTGCAAATTAAAACCAACATCACGAAAACTTGAAAGTAAATGGCGTCCCAACGACCTGGAAGAATCTCGTTTAGTCTGGCAAGATAGTTTTATATATATATATAGGAAGGCCCTCCGTAGTGCCAGAGCAGCTTACTACTCATCATTAATAGAGGAAAATAAGAACTTTTCAGCACTGTCGCCAGGCTGACAGAGGGTCACAGCTCTATTGAACCATGTATTCCTATAGCCCTCAGTAGTGACTTTCATATTGCCATACTTTATGACCGTTTTATAAAAGTAATAGCTCACTTCAAGCCGTGATATATTGTGTTTATATCACAGCTAAGGCGGTTGTCGACCATGGCTTGTCGTGAGCTATTGCTTAAATATACGGGAAACGAGAAACTTAGAGTCCTCACATCACGGAGGGGACTAAGCAACAGAGGCTTTGTGAGGTAGTGACTATTCTCGCAGGGACAGTCGGTGAATGACTGTAACTGGCAAGCTAATTGCTAACACACTAATCATAGAACAAGCTAACACTAGTGAGTCACAATATCTCTCATAGCTTTCTTAGCTTCTCTCTATTTTCTCTGTACTCTGCCCTTTATGACCCCCTGGCATGACCTATGTATCGTACTTCGTTTCATTCAATAAAGAGATATGGAAGTAAGGAAATGCTAATGGAGGTTAGAAAGCTTATTAGCTTAGCTCACTCGCTAACAGGACAATAAGTTTGCACAGTTTATACAAAAGACGTGTTCGTACGATCGACTGCTGTCTCATAACTGTCCATAAACCATGCAGTTTATACTATCACAGAGGGTCAATAAAACAGCTAATAAACTACGATAGCTATATGATGTCAAGACCACATGTGGTCTGCAGTGTGCACTGCACCTGAAGGCAACAGGATACAGCTCCTAAAGGTCTATACTTACCCACAGCCCAGGTTAAATTGACCATGTTCTAAAGTGTTAAATTGGACTTTCAAACAATAAATGACATGTTAAACAGATTATATTTATTATTTTAGCTGTCCAAGTCACAGGGTAATTTAGAGACAACGTGTCTTTCTCTGCCTCCTGTCTGTGCATGTGTGTTTATCATACTTTTTATTCTAAAACAGTGTGCTTACATAAGAAAACTGCCAAGAAAACCACTATTAATCCAGCTAAAATCCAGGCTTTTTTAAAACTAAATTTAAAACCCAGCCATAAGAATGAGCCCGACAGACTGGTGACGGAGAGAAAACACAGCGTTTTTTTTAAAGGGAGTCTTGGTGAAGTCACATAATCCAAATATAACTCTGAGGCATCTTCTCACATTCCCCCGGAGGCCGACAGGATAAAGTTAGCTGCTGAGGAAACTTTAGAGGCCCCGGAGCCTCGGGCCCCCAGCAGGCCGGAGGCAGAGATTAGAGCACCATACAAGGATTGTGAGAGCATCAGTGTGTGTGTGTGTGTGTGTGTGTGGGGGCATATCTGAAACCAGCAGGGAGTTGAATCATTGAAGAACTACCAGAACTTTTTGGGAGTTTGGATCATTGATCTCCTTCTGTTACACCCAATGAGACGTCACTAAATGGCACTAAAATGTTTGTTTCTCCAGTTCAGTCTCATTGTTTCAACACACCTCATTAATTTAGTTTCACCAAACACTGTGATCACCCCAGAGGATGACTCCTGAATGATTTTGGTCCCTCTGACCTTTCCTTTAGCGCCACCATCAGGACAGAACTTAGAAACATACACAAGAAATATCAAATCTAAGATCAAAACACTGTGGGAAGTCATGTGACGCATATCATTTGACACCTGTAGCACACAACAGACGTGAAGAGAACTGCACAACATATTATAAAAAGCAAAGATGCTGTATTTGTGGATTCAGGTGTCTTCTCTGTGTGTTGTTTCACTTCATTTCTCACCTGAAGAGATAATCAGTCTTGCTGTGGTCCACCAGGAACTGGCTGTTTTTTTGCTAAGGGGGGAATGCACCAATTTTACACATCAAAGTCCGTTTACAGGTCTTGGGGAGTACTGCTACATATATGAAAACAGTTGTATGAAGCCTTATGTGGCTCCAGAGGATGCTGACTCAAGTGATGTCACTTGAGTTGGAGTGAGCTTTCCAGATGTTTTCCTATAATGTTTTGTAGGAAATGAGTGTCCTGTTCTCATTTGTCTGTGCTGATCTGTTGTGGCAGGAAGGTTTGGACTGGATTCAGACAGCCTCGCTAGCATCAACAAAATATAGTTCATATGCAGCTTTCAACCAACAGCAGCACTTAAAGAATGTGGTTTTGTCATGAGTCTCTGCTGTTTTCATGCTGTCATATCGTTTCGCTGATAAAATGTCACGTGGTTCTGTCAAGATGTGATTTACAGTGCTGTGAGGGTGTGAAAAATAATTTAGTATTACTCGCTTTGTGTTTATTGTGTCCTGATTAGATCATTTCCACGACAAGGGCTTTCTGAAAATCCTTTCCACAAAAGTGTGATGAAGTCTAACTGTAATGCTGTGGTTTTACTGGCTAAATTGCGAATGCATTGCATGCATAAATTAAGAAAATCCCATCGCACTGAAAAAATATTGTGAATCTGTCATAAGGATCATGATGCATGGCCTCTCACAAAAATAAATTCACTTCCTCCCTGAATTCTGTGTAAAATATATATATATATAAAATGAAATATTTGAAATAAAATGTAATTATCTGCAATATTTCGCATTATTTTTAATGTATGTATTTTTAATTGTATGGTATATAGGGACAATGATCCAAATTCTTCTGCAGATGCAGGGCTTTTAACGAATCTTATGATAAATCCACTCAAATACAACATCAAACTGTAGCACCACAAATAAATACTGAAAGCATTTCCTCATGTCATTTTACCATTATGTGTACAAAATATTTCCGATACACTTTTTGTTTGATAGCAGCATGATACCCACGAAATATGTTATCAGGTCAGTTTCAACAATATGGAAGCTACTAACTTTTTAAATCAATGATTTATTTTTCACGCCACTGATTACATAATTCAAATGTAGAATAATAATAAAAATACAGTATAATAAAATTTTACTAGTATTTGAAACTATTTTCAGCAAAATAAACTTGAATTTTTCAAACTAATATTTTCTGGGAATCAGAAAAAATATTTTTTAGACAAATTTACACAAATGGCATTGATTTTAGGTGAAACAAAACAAATAGAAATAAATAAATAATCCAGTATTTCCCCACCAGAATTTTATTCCTAGCAGCATGTTGAAGGCTTTGAAACAGGATGTAGGCCTTCATGTTCAGAACAAAAGGCAAGTTCAATTATTATTATATTATTTGAAATAACTAAACATTTTAGAGCTTTTTTTTTTTGTGTCGGGTGAAACATTTCCGTGGGGCGCACTGACACTCCTGACCTCAGTATTTCTGAAATCACAAAAAACAAATCCACACTTATTTTCTTCCACATTTTACTTTATTGTTTCTATTCAACATGGTTCAGTTTGTGTGAATGTTTCCCTGAATGTGTGGAGTTTAAGACTCGGTGTTGTGTGTTGATGTGTGAGCCTGCAGGAACTGTCCACACTCCTCCCCCCTCCCTCCAGACAAAAAAACAAACAAAAGAAAATTCCTCAACCACCTCAAACGTCCTGCAGAGTGACACCTCTAACATGCTGTCCAGCCCTGTGTGACTTAACCGAAACATAAAACAACCATCTGGTTCAACCAACACATATAAGACACGTGGAGTTCATATAAACAGAAAGACAAACAGCAGCGACACGTTTAGGAGGTCTCGAACATCTTCTTCCTGTCGGCCTTGTCCTCAATGTTCTTACGCCAGTCGCCGACCGCCTCTGTGGGCTGCAGAGGAGAAAACACAAACACTTATTTTACAGTATGTGAGAGAACGCTTCCTACTCAGGGATGCTATAGCTTTGGACTTTTCATTATGTTTTATTGTACGTAGAATATGTATGGATTGTGTCACTTCTCACACTATAAGACAGATTTTGTCCCAGACTGAGAGTGGAGAAACAGCTGATCTGATCTCAGAATAGGCGTGCTGATTACAAGATTTTTCCGTTTTTGTTTTTTTTTTGTTTTTTGTTGTTGTTGTTTTTGACCAAAATAAAAAGTCTTTCAACTGAATATCATGGTCATTCTCTGTGTTTGCTCAGTTGTCATCATGTGACCCAAGTATGGACAACTTTTTGCTCCTATGGGGAGAGTTTCCCTGATCTGGATCAAGGGTCTGAGGATGGAGGGTGTAAACTTTGAGGGGAATTTGTGATTTATGATTTAAGTAAAATTTGCTTGACTTGAAACCTGAACAAACTCCATCCGCTGAGGAAAACTGCGAGATTCGTTTGAAAGCTATCGAGTGGATTTTTTATTTATTTGTTTTTTGATCAGGGAATGAACTGTGGCAGCGTCTGGAGCAGCTCGCGGTGAGGTCAAGTCGTGTGCAGATCTGAGCCTCAGATCTCAGAAATGTATATGGGACAAGCAAACGGAGTTAAAAGTCACGCAGTCTGCAGTAGGTTTTACAAACATCATAATGTTAGAATTATACAGGTTTAACCTGCTAACATCACCGTAGCAGCATACTGACTGATGTATAAATGTGTTTTTTGCCCTATCCCAATAAGAATTTACTGAGTTTGATCCAATATTTATATTTTAGTCCATAACACAGATGAATGGTACACGTTTAAGCTTACAGTAAACCTAAACTAATGTTTGTTTTGCCTACGCATATTAATATTGAACTGGTCTTTCAGAAAGTAGGAACTCCGACATATTGTGTTTAATTTTTTTCAAATAGCAAATCTCGAGATCTGATTTTGGACAAACAATTTTGAACTAAATCGAACACAGTACTTCTGTTGTCTTGATGCTTCTGATCAAGACAACACTTTACTAAGTGAGGGAACTTTATTATGATAATAATGTTTCTAATCAACAAAATTCATTTTATATACTGCTATGACAGTTTGTGCACATTGAAACTGCTATTAAAATAGCTCAAATTCAATCTACAACATCTAATGAAACATTTAGCCATGCATATTTTTCAACATGAAATCTAAAATCTTTCACCTTTGCAAAAAACAATAATCGTTGCTTCTCTTTGCCTTTAAACAGCAGTAATTAAGATTCATTTTCACAAGGAAGACAGTGTGTCCTTGTGAGGATACAGCCGGCAGCCAAATGATAAAAATAGTAATAATACTGTAAACTCACCTCCTCTTTCACCTCCTTCTTCACCTGCTTCAGGTTGGACCTCAGGTCCATGTTGACCGTGTGCTTGGAGCCCAGCAGAGCTTTCAGCATGGTGTCCGCGGACATACGCACTTTCCTCAGAGCGGGTTTCTTCACACCTCTCAGATCCACCACTTTGATATTCAGGTCCTCAATCTATGAGAAGGAAAAGCTTTTTATTTTAGTTTACTGTCCTTAAAAAGGTCCTTATTGTTGTGATTCTGTCAGAGGACGTTTACCTCTTTGTCGGCCTTATGCACTTTGGCCTCGATGTCGTACCTCTCCTCGTCGATCTTGTCGATCAGAGCGTGGAGCTTCTTGCAGTATTCCTGTCGGCACGCAAACACAGTTCTCATGTTACATATATGTACAGCTGCAGGTGCACTTAAATGTGTCAAACATCAACGTTGGTGCACTGAAACTATTCTAAAGCCGAAAAGAGAAAACATTGAGGTTTATAATATTCATTTTGCCCTGTGTAGCTTTGTACATGTCAAACCCTACAAGTGTCAAAATAATGAAAATGTGTAAATTATGTTAATTTTAAGATTAAGACACATTTTTGCCTCCAAAACATGAGATCCACGAACAGGTCTATGCAGTAGACTGTAGTAACAGTAATGCTAACAATGCTTATCATGGTGGCTAAATGCTACAGGATGCACATTCATCTGGCAGAGCGCTGCTAACACTTTATAGCTCACTCAGTGCTTCACTTAACACTCCCTATTGCTTGATAGCCTCTATCCGTGGACAGCTAAGATTACATACCGTAGCTAAAGTCTCACGTCCAGGCTAGCCTGTTTTAGTTTCCTCTGATAGACTCTCTGCTCTCGTTAGCATCCAACAACCACACAGTTCCTTTGAGACTTTAGAGGAATAGTTTCTTAGACAGTTTCAGTTGAACACTAACAAAATAATTGGTGTTTCATCTCTGTTAACATGATGAGGTGCTCAATTTTCTCTTCCCGAATAGAATGGAAGCTAGCTAGTGAAACACAAGCTAGCAAAAAACTGTGGCGGGAATTCAGCTCTCAACTACACCAATTTTTGATAGTGGGGCAGAACTACATGCGATACCAACTAAGACTGCCGTGAATAATGATTTACCTCTGTTTAAAATAAAATAAAGCAGGATGCTAGCGTCCACGTTGGTAGTGTCTAACTTAGCTTTCCCCAATAACTGCTAAAAGCTAAACCACATAACCGCCATTGGACTTTCTCCCTGTGTGATTATTGAATGTTCTTCCAAAATGGCGGCTCTATAAACAAGTGCTCGCTCTTTGATTCTGAGGGTCTTTATTCTCTTTCAGAGGCTTTTCTTCAACAACTATGGAATCATTTTCGGGTACGTGGATGCTCCTCTCACCATCAGGGCGTTCTGGTCTCCGCTCAGGTCCGGGGGAGGACAGTGTTCGGCCATGTAGGCGGCCTTAGCCGCTGCGTCGTCCTTTTTCTCCTGTTCGAGCCAGTTCTGAGCGATCTGGAGGATCACGCTCTGCAGGACAAACAACAGAGAAACGTCAAAATCCCCTTTTAACTGTTTTCTAATAGCACACTCATATGACCTCAGAGGTCATAAGCAGCATCACAAAAGAATTATGCAATGCAACTCATGGGTATCAAACACTCGACAAACGCATTTTTTCCCCCTTATGTTTGCTAAAAACTACTAATCAGTTGTAAGGAAATTACTGAGCCTTATAAAACTGAAACAGGTGTTTTTAAAGATTTACGTCTTCCGTAGGAACCAATGAGCTTGGAGCTGAGAGCCACAGGCAGGAAGTCAGAGAGCATTGAGGGACGCACTGACATGTTGTTGGTTTTTGCCATTTTATGGGATTTGTTGACAATAAAAAAATATAGAATAACTGGTGAAGTGATTTAAAACTCAACACTAATATTTTTTTAGGAAAGGTCTTGAAAACCTTTAATTCCCCAGGACTGTACCAAATGCCCCTATAATTAAATATAAAAAGATTTTTTTAAGTGGTTGGATTACCTTCAGGTGATGCCTGCGGCTGGAAGTCATCTTTTTCCTGTTTGGGAGGAAGTCGTGTCAGATCAACACGTAATCGTAAACCAGAAAGTACATTAGTACAAGTAATTAACGTCAGATTCACTCTGAAAATCATGCTTTTCTTAACAAGTGAAAATATCCGTTGTGATAAAAGATAATTTGACATTTTTTCAATGCAGTTGTTTAAAGTACTATTATGATTTTTGAGTCAGTATCTTGAAATATGGCAGATTTCTGTCCTAATTTCAGGAAAATATTGTTAATTATTGGAAAAAAAACCCTGCAAACTTTTCACAAATATTGTTTTTACACCTATTTTCAGAAAAATTACATAAATTATGAGCTTATGTGTTTGTAGATGTGGATGTTTTTGCACAGAAATAATTCAGGTGAAAGCAGAGCGGATGTTGTTCAGACTTACTCAGACATCTTGGCGTTTTTTTGCGGTTCACAACCTGCACGAACACACAGAAGAACACAAACATTTGAGTCTTTTTGACCTCTGCTGAACGCCGTAGCGGTTCAGATCATGATGTCAGCGTGAGGTTCTCTGAGATCAGCATGTTCTGCTGCCCTGATGGAGACGGATGGACGGGAATATTTGTGCGGTAACGTGAGCCGAGGCCACAGCTGAAGAGCAGCGACGTCGACTGAACTAAACTGGGACAGTGGGGATCAGGTGTCGCCACTCGGCGGTTTACGACCGGATCGGGTGAAGGGTTAATTTAAACAATTCTCCACTGGAATATCATTAAATAAAGTTCATCGCTGATACCTTTTAAATTACTTTGAATATTAAAATACTAGGTCCAAATCAAGTGAAATGATCTCTTAATGATTAATTAATTCCAGTTTTAGCTTTTTGATTTTCTTTAATGTTTTAAAAAGTTATCTTTTTGTTAAATTTATTTTTTTTTTTTTTACAGTGACTTGTCAGAACTGACAGACCCAAATTTACCACCTTTTAAAAGTTGTACAATTTCCATTTTTCTTTGTTTCTTTTAACAGGATAAGACACTTAAAATTGAATTTAATTTTACTATGACGCTAAAAATAAAAGAAATAACAGCCAAGAAATGAATTCAACCAGCTGTTTATCAGATTGCTCAATCCTGCCGACACTGAGACAAATAAATTAACTTATGACCCATGAATAACATCATCAGCCATATAAATTAAACACTTAAGTGTCATTAAGTCTGTCCAATTATTGTCAGAGAGTAAAATTTGACAGCCAATAAGCTTTAAACAAATAACATTTTCACATCATCTGTAACAAACAATGGCACAAATTTTAAGGACTTAAGTGACTCAAATAAAAACATTTTTCAAAAAGTTGTTCTGTCAAATTGTTTAAACCTGAATTGTGATATTTTTTCTCACTCCAAACCCTTAAAGCATCACATTTTTAACAGCTGTTCAGATAACATGATGACAAGATGGTATTCTAGCCGTCTGAGTGCGACAGTTTTAAGACTTTGTCGGGTCACAATGATTTTCTAACGCCGAGCTGCAAACAGCCTCAGGACCATAAAACACAACACAGCGAGGCTGAACGGGTCTCGTAAATTTAGGTCTGTCAGGAAAAGGTCAAATGTCAGCTAACAAACATGTAGAAAGTGAGTTCAGGATGTCAGGATGGAGAAAGGAACGGCTATGATCCCCTTTTAAATGAGGATTTTTAGAAACAGAGTCTGGCTGATATGTGGCTGCACTGAACATCTGTCTGAAATTTCTCTGTTTAAATAAAAAGATGCTGCTCTCAGAGAGGCTCGAGGAAAAAAAGAGACAAAGTAAGGAAGATTTCTCACCTATTGAGAGGAGGAAGAAGAAGAGGACAAGACACACTTGGTGGAAGAAAAGGAGACACTGTCAAAGCCACAGACAGTGAAAAATGAAATACGGTATATATGGTGGGTTGCGATGCCTCAGCAAAATGCCCAGATCCTCTTTATGGAAATGGATTCCCAGACAGACCAATGGGCCAACGAGCTCCTGAAATACACCCGGCCCAGCCCAGCTCCGCAAACCGCCCTCCCTGTGAGGGTCTGATCTGAAGGCTTCGAGATAAAGATTCACAGTGTGTGTGTGTGTGTGGGGGGGGGGGTTAAATATACAAGACCACAAACCGGACTAACTGAGGCCGCTCTTTCACCTTCAGGGCTCTCTAAACTAGAACCAGGAGTCCTTAAACAGCTTTAAAATGGGCTCTTATTTCTGATTTCCGCCTTAAAATGTCTCTCAAGTAGCTTTAATGTTGTTTTTTTTTTGAAGCAATAGCATCAATCTCAACCCGAAGACGATGTTTTTAACGAGCATCAAATGGAAATATTCAGTTGTCTTGCTCTTGATTTTCTACATTTTATATGTTTGAAAACTTCTGGACAAAAATAAACTTCTCTGTTTCTGAATGTGATTTTGAGCCGCGTGCCATTTTGATTCAACAAGCGTCCTTTTATCATTAGAGAGACAAACTCAAATCAGCTGTTTCGAGACTTTGAGATTGTAGTGCAGAAGTTTTCCTTATATAGAGAGTGAGATGAGAAGATGGATACCAATCGCATGTCTGCGTGTTGAGTACAGAGTTGAAGTCAGGATGTGGTTAGCCTAGCTTAGCATAAAGACTGGAAACAGCTAGCTCTGCCTAAAGTCCAATTCTTGTGTTTGAACTATTTTACCCCTAAAACCACAAACTGTTGTTTTAACATTTCTGTTATCTGTGTACTGTTTAAAATAACAAAATAAAATGTGTTAATCAGTGAGCTTTAGAGGTGTTGGTAGGTGTAGTTCTGAACTTTGGACAGGCTAGCTGTTTCCCCTTGTTTCCAGTCTTTATGCTAAGCTAAGCGGACATGAAATGATATCTATCCTCTCATCTCACTCTCGGTAACAAAGCAAAAACAAAACAAAACCCACATTTCCCAAAATGTTGACCTCCTTTCCCGAAAGACACTCAAACCACATGAACTATTCTCACAGCACTGTTAGATTTTTTACTTGGTTCAGGAAAACGAGACTTTTAGGGCTCAATAACATAACAGTTGCATAAGATGGAGGTTTAAGCAAATATTGATATTTACTGTAGATATTGTTCACTATCGAACCCCCCGATATTTCCAGGGTCACACTTTTATTTGTATTATGGGCATTTAATAGCTTAATAAACATAGTAATTTCTATTTATTGTCTAAAGTCGTTCTTGTTGGCTAACAGATGATTTATATTGACTGTCTGATTAGCTGATCAGTTGTTTGCCCAGTTTTAAAGCCATGCAGGAGGACGTCTTTCTACTGAGAATCTAGCTTTGATCTCGAAAACAGTACTTTGACGGAAAAAACTTAACTTAAAGTTCTACTTTTCGCTCGTCTAACAGGCCGATGACTTTTCTGCATCATATTTTGAATAAATAAATAATATTAAAAAGAACAGAAAGTCCAATTTATCCAAGTAAAGACTAAATATCTCAATGTGTAATTCACAGTTTGATGTCGTGTGATCTGGGAAACACAAAATGAGGAATGATTAATATGCGGATAAATGTAACAAACAAATTAATCCTTATTTCAAAACATTTATTTCTAATGACTCCATGAAAACCTGTACATTTTGAAATGATGTGACGTTTTAACGGCGTACGTGATGACGTTACTTTGCTTCAGCTCAGTCTCTCTCGGGGCGATGGTTTCACAAAAACAAAAAACAACAACAATAAAGTGTCTAAACTCTTGTCCCTGTGCGTCCTGCTGGAACACAGAGACACATTCAGTCACTCAGACCTCGGCGGAAACGTCTCCCCTGCTGTCGTCCTCGCCACTTCAGGAAGGATTTAGGAAGTTTCGAACATCTTCTTCCTGTCGGCCTTATCCTCAATGTTTTTACGCCAGTCGCCGACCGCCTCTGTTGACTGCAGAGAACAGCAACATGGACTCATTAACACAAAAACTTTTGTGCCAAACGTCAACATTACGTAGGAACTTTTCTATCGCGATCGCTTCAAACTAACGGTACAAGAGCATGCCTCGTTACGTTTTAACTCATTTCTATTAAACGACACATTTTTTTCCAAGGTGTTCTGTGTTTTTTCCTCCTTCCATGCAGCCGTTGGCGTCCGTTCATTTCACTAAAGTATAATAATCAACCTGCAGGAACTTCAAACCTGCTTTAGATACAGTTAGTATCCATTACACTGCAATCGCCATATCAAGACATGTTTGAAAATCAAAAATCCGCCACTGCAGTTAAACTGTTTCAACCTGTTTTCAGTACTTTCTAGAAAATACGTAAAAAAATGCACAAATTTATGTTGAGAACAGGTTTCCAAATGCACCGGCAGGTTTTTCATTTTCTATCTGCAGCAAGTTTCAGGTCTCTGAAGGGTGATTTTACCAGTGCAGTGAAATGATTGGAAATTAATGGCTGCTTGGAGGGTTAAAAAGCCCAAAAATGTAAAACACTACCGCTTTGGAAACAGTTAACAGTGATGCAAAGTGTAAAGGATTTGTTGTAAGTCTGCTAAAACTTGCAAAGACACTGCCATGACCTTTTTAAATGCAAATACTGTTGGTTGTGCATTAAAAGTAACAGAAATGTGTTTCCAGCAGGAAGTTGGAAGCCCATTTCCACCAAGAAAAGACAAAAAGGATGAAAAGTAAGGAACGATATCGCATGGTAAGGCAAAATCCTTTTGGGGCGTTAGATGGAGATGTTAAACCAAATGTGACATCAGGACAAAGCTTGGGTCTTTCTGAAGAACACCTAAATGTCACTATTAGCTGATGTTTATTGTTCTGCTGCTGATACTTGATGCTTTCATGGTGTAAAGGACCATGTGACTGCAGTCTTTACACTCTTTACAGCTAATTTCAAGCTTCTACTGACACATCTGCAATCAATTTGAACTCCTCACCTCCTCTTTGACCTCCTTCTTGACCTGCTTCAGGTTGGCTCTCAGGTCCATGGTCACCTTGTGTTTTCCTCCCAGCAGAGCCTGCAGCATGGCGTCAGCGGACATACGCACTTTCTTCAGGGCGGGTTTCTTCACTCCGGCCAGCTCCACCACCTTCATCTTCAGATCCTCAATCTGGAGGCGGAGAAACATCACGACATGTTAGTCCAGATGTTGTGGAACCGCCCGGTCTGAGGTCGGGGAACATGTGGTACTTTGTCCAAAGGAAAGTTGAAGTTTAAAGATGATTAGTGAGGATTTCTTTCTTTTATGCTAACGCTAAAGCTACAACATTTGCTGAAAAGGACGTATTTAATGTCCATAAACTTTTTTCCTCTGGAGCAGCTGATGCAGACTGAACACAACAGGAGTGGATTTCATGGATCATAGTGTTTGAGATTATACTAGGACCAATGCAATGTGATAAAAAACATGCAAAAAGAGCTTAAACTACTGCTACAACATTAGAATACAAGTCAAAAATATTGGATCCAGACTTTTGGAAAACAGACCAGGACCCGACGCGCATAAATTAATTTTCAAATAAAAGGAGACCCAATCCAAAAGGGACACGAGGACGGTCAAAGCAGAAAAAGTACACTCAATCCAAAATGCAAAATCCACCAATGAAGGAGAAGATTCGGTGGAAAAGAGCTATGCATGTCCTTTTTTCTGCACTTCACAGTGGACATATTGACACACAGACGTGAGACATGCAGCAATACAACAGGATCCTACCAGACAAAGACTGATTATAATCTGGACCTGGTCAGACTCAGGTCTTGGTTACTAGGAATCAAATGGACCTGTGAAGACTTCTTCCTCACACAACTTAAAGCAGACAGACAGTTCTATTTCTTCAATTTAAAATGCAAATTTAAAATGAAAATGGGCCGGGATATATATATATATATATATATATATATATATATATATATATATATATATATATATATATATATACAAATATACTGTACATATATATATATATATATATATATATATATATATATATATATATACATATACTGTATATATACATATCCATATATACTGTACATATAAAAACTTCGTGGGTGTATATATACATATATATAGGAGACGTAATTCAATCTCCTCAAATGCTTTTGAGGAATCTGCTGAGAGGCAACCACACAAACGGGGCCAAAAATAAAATCCAGAACTGTAAAAAACCTTCCTGACCTACATGAAGCGTCCACCCTAACACCTGTTTTACAACCAGCGGTGGACAGTAACTAAGTACATTTACTCAAGTACTGTACTTAATTACACATTCCAGGTACTTGTACTTTACTTGAATATTTCCATTTAATGCAGCTGTATATTTCTACTCCGCTACATCTCAGAGGCAAATATTGAACTTTTTACTCCACAACATTTGTCTGACAGCTTTATTTACTTTACAGATTACAAACCTTCATCCCCTCCCTGTCCAGTGAAAACCACGTATCTCCAGATGTTTGTGATGAACTGAAGGATGAAGAGTTTCCTTCATGTGCTGAGAAAACTCTCCTCCTCCCGAAGCTGAATAAACTCTTTAACCCCCCCCTCAGATCAGCTGGAAAACGCATCGTCACGAAGCTGAAAACAGGCTGTTTCTCTCATGAAAAGTTGACTTTTTAGAGATACGTGGTTCTCACAGGACAGCGACGCTACAAACATATGATGATCTTATAGACCATGATGCATTGCTGCAGATTAAACTACCCAACAGTATATAAAGCAGTTAAAATGAGCTCAACCTTAAACATCTGCAGCAGTAAAATGCAACAGACACATTAGTGCAGCAGGAATATGAATCCAGAAACATCAGATATATTAAAACACCGACAGGAAGCGTTTTACTGCACAGGGACGACTCTTACTGTCATACTTTAAGTAACTTTAGCTGATAATACTTACATACTTCTACTTAAGTGAGGTTTTGAATGGCAGTGAGACAGGTGAGTCGCTCTGAACAGGACTGTCAGGCGATTTTTGAGAATTTTACATGAACAGATTTAGAATTCAACGGTTTTGGATGACTGCTGGAAACGTTTAGTCTTCTTTGAACAATCATCATCAATAATCATCAAAATGAAAGTGGTTCTCTGTCATTTATTCACCTCTGTTCACTCCTGAAATCTCATGGCCCTAAAACCAAGTGATTCACCTGCTTCAGCAATGTTCCTGATAGAAATCACATGTCATAAAATAAAACAGGCCGCTCCACAAGTATAGAAAGACATTTAGATTCAAGAACATTTTTGATGCGAAGGTATTTTTAGAAAACCACAAAAACCACTATTTTAAAGGAGCAGTGTGTAGGATTTAGTGGCAAACTAGTAGCCCCCTAAATCTTACACACTGGACCTTTAAGAGTCTTCACTTGACTACATCTAAAGTCATAACTCACCTGAGAACATCACGTCAGGTAAGCTGATCTCATGTCTCTCACCTCTTTGTCGCTCTTCACAACTTTGGCCTCGGCGTCGTACCTCGCGTCGTCGATCTTGTCGATGGCGGCGTGGAGCTTCTTGCAGAGTTCCTGTTGATTCGCAAAACAGACAAACGCGACATGTTTAAACGCATTTCTCAGCTGTCAGTGGCATGCCGTGATTTTAAAAACCGCGTCATGAAAAGTCAGCAGAGACCATCTGTAAGGTTAACAAGACTTTCTTAATCACTAAACTAATAAACTATTAGACTGACTGTCTGAAATCACGTGCAGAGATTAATATTCAGCCGAGGATGGATCCTGCTGAATCTGATCAGCAGGTCGACATTTACACTTTAGTTTTAGAGGCACAAAATAAAGACTCAGCTGTACTGAGATCAATGCTAACATGTCAGGCTAATATGCTAACTGTTAGTATTCAGTGGATTTCCTTTTCGGCTGTCTATGATGCTTTTTAGCTTCTAGTATTGATTGTTTGCTCGTACGATTCAATTTTCTAGTTATTTTTAGACCATTTTGTAAGGTGATCAAGACTTCTTAATCATTAAAGTTCAGTTGTGGAACGTAACTACTCACTAAATTACTGGACATAAGTAGAACTTGCAGACTCTTGTACTTTACTTGAGTGTGTCTATTTTATGCTACTTTACTTTACTTTGTGCTCTACTACATTTTTCTGACAGTTGTATAGTTTTTAGTTACTTTTCTGATTAAGATTTTACTCACAAAAACATGATCATCGTATAGAATATGATACGCTCTTAGATTAAACTATGTAACTGTATATAAAAGTTAGCTCCACTTTGAAAATATCAAAATGCTGCTTACGTTTCAGAATACGCGGTTATTATTTGGTTATTTGTGGACGTAATAACACAATGAGGGAGCGAGAAGCTAATGAGCTAATTTCATTATACCCCCACCTCTTCAGCTGCTACTACACCTCAGCTCTGACTGCTGGGAAGAGCAACAATATGGGAAAAGCTTGTTTCAGTGGAGAGTTTTAGTTTCCCGTGATGTCCTAAATCCTGTTCCACCAATAATGAAAAGTCTCTGGAATAACATAAAATATTTAAAACAAATTTGGGAATGAAAAACTGTCAAATTTAAACTGAGTACTGGCACAAAGTGCGAGCTAACGGCCAGCGCCGCCGCTCCCACCACGCGCATCACGCACTGTGCGTAGGGCACCAAGTGCTGAGGGGGCACCAAAAATAGCCTAATGAAATTTTATTTTTAAATGCCGGTATTATTTCATTAGCCTATAGAAATATTAGGCACATTTTAGCCATGTATATGTAACAAAAAAGGGGGAACAAGAAAGATATTTAATAATTGCTCTAGTCTAGTCCCCCCCCCACGTGCCGGATGGTCCGTTCCGGTTGTTCGCGCGGGCGAATAATAAAGGAATTATGCTTAGGGCACCAAAATGGCTAGCAGCGGCACTGCTAACGGCAGCATCAGTACATCGCCGTGGTCTCACCATGAGGGCGGCCTGGTCTCCGCTGAGGTCGGGAGCGGGGCAGTTCTCGGCCATGTAGGCCTCCTTCGCCGCCTCAATGTCCTTCTTCTCCTGCTCGATCCAGCTGGCAGCGATCTGCAGCATCAAACTCTGCAGGGGGAATACGAACATGTAAAATAAAAATGTCAACAACAACAAGACTTCGGCTGAAAAGGAGGAAAGGTTTTATTCTCACCTTCAGATGATGCCTGCGGCTGGACGTCATTTTCTTTCCCCTGTGAGACAGAGATTAGACATTATCAGGACTGATGGGCAGATTTCATCACACAACATCTTGGCTGATTTGATAAAGTTTAATTTTGTCTATTGAGTCCTAAAAATCTTTTTTTCCTTAAAGAATAATTCAACATTTAGGGAAAAACGCTTATTCACTATGTTGCAGATAGTTAGATGAGAAGATTGATATCACGTCTTTACGCTAAATATGAAGCTGCAGCCAGCAGCCTGTTAGCTTATCTTAGCATAAAGACTGGAAACAGGTGGAAACAGCTAGCCTGGCTCTGTCCAGCACCTCTAAGCTCACTAAATAACACGTTATACCTAGTTAAAAATGACAATTCGCTGTTATACAGGGTGTGCCAGACTAAATAAATAGGACAGAAAATAGTCGGCGAATTGTCTTTTTGCACTTCAGTTTATGTTTGGATTAAAAACATGACAATTAGTGAGCTTTAGAGATGCTGATATGTGGATTTTTTCCCTTTAAAATGAGCTAAATAAAATTAATAGAATACAAATTCAATTTAATTTAAAAATCTGCTTGTGGGGTGCCATTATTTCACTGTTTCCAGACACAATAAAATGAATTACAGGCAAATGTTTTTCACTTGTATCAAGAAAGACATAATTTTAAAAAGGATACTAAAATGGAAAATGTATGTAGTGCACTTTTTCTTATTACACAACCAGGAATGTGAGGTATAAATCACGGCACACAAACACGTCTGTAAATGACAGTGATAACACACTAGTCTCACTGTAGGAGAGTAAAAGCACGAATGCTTTGAAATGCATTGATTTGAGGAGGGAACACAAGCTGCAACCATTTGAAAAGTTGATACAGATTTAAAATGTATTAACATCACATTAAAATGCTTCCGACTGCCTGCCGTAAGATGTTTCTCCTCACACATACCAGCAACATGTACAGCTGCTGTCATCTGAAGCTGAAGGCTGACCTTCAAGCTGAACTGGTGCCTTCACATGTGTTCAGATCAGTTTAGACACATTTCAGACACAGCAGCAGCAGCGCAGCTTCACGGACGTCACTCTGCTCTACTGAGATCAATGCTAACATGTCATGCTAACATGCTAACTGTTAGTATTCGGTGGATTTCCTTTTCGGCTGTCTATGATGCTTTTTAACTTCTAGTATTGATTGTTTGCTCGTACGATTCAATTTTCTAGTTTTTTTAGTTCCTAATGCCTGCCTCTGCATTTATAAAGGTTGGTGGACTTCTGAAAACATCAGGGACAAAGGTAGAAAGTCCAGGACTTTATCTGATATGTTGTATTTTTATAAATATATGAGAATATTGTCAATAAAGCTGAAAGCACAGCTTAGTCTTATTAAAGTCTGGTAACGCTTTATTTTACGGGACCCATAGTTTCCTGGGAATGAAGTAATATGTTATATATGTGTGTGTGTGTGTAAATTCTTAAAAAGGCTCATGAAAGAGTTATTTACTAATATTACTAATGTGGTTTTAATTATGGGGTGATGGAGACAGTTTTCAATTGGTACACATCCAATCAATCAATCACAAACGTGTGAAATTTCTCTAGAGGCAGCATACAATTCAAAATATATGAAAAATTAAGTAAATCAATTCATCAATAAATGACTAATAAATTAATATTTATTGGGTTTGAATGGAGGTTTTCTTTCAGGAAAGCTTCTCTGGAAACCAACAACTGCTCATAAACTCAACAAAACAAACTAAATTCTAATTAAAATCACTGTTTCAGAACTTTGTCTCTATTTTCCTAATAATTAGAACCAAATTACGTGTTTTTCTCCATTGTGGCGTGGACAAAGTAACAGATCATTACCCTCCAAAACAATCATTCCCATCTAAAATGAATAATGCTACAAAAGAGTTATGTTTGAAGGAATAAACATCATATTCACTCCCACAAAATCAGTGTCATCCGAGAACTGCCTACGTTTTCCTGACTTGACTGGATTCTTGATTGCATCAGCACAAGTGAAATTAATCCCCGTGTTCTGTCTGATTGATCATCAATTAGAGACACCATATCGTGGCACACTATCTGGGATTTACACTAGTGTTTAAATCCAAAACTTCCTTGCTTCCCAAACGGCTGAGTCTGTCTGAGAGCCTGGGGAAGTCTTAAAATGGCAAAAAATAAATGAAACATAATTACAAATAGAGAGCTGTTTTTGTGAGGTTGGTGAAGTTTTGAAATGAAATCCAATTAATGCAATTAAAGTCAGATTACATTGTTACAGTCAATTGAACTCATTTGAAGGTTAAGAAGAAGAAGAAGAAGACGTGTACTCACTCAGACATTTTGGCGGTTTGTGATCTTCACACCCTGTTCAGAGACAGAAAACACTCGTCAGTTAATCATGAGCAGCTACATAAAGCACACTGACTCCGTCCACAGCTGAACTGAACATGCTGCCGCCCTGTTATCGATCAGCAACCCTTTGACCCGCAGCAGGAAACACAATACGCTTCACTATCACGGAAAACCGGCTAATTTTGGACGGGCGGGGTCAGATGGCGGGCCCTCCAACCCGAACAGTTGCCACCTCTGAAGACATTCTGTCTGGAATTTAACTTCTTACAGCGAGCCAATGATCTGAGCACGAAATGCCACCAGCAGATGATCCAAATGTGGCGCTAAGCACGCAGTGAGAGGCGTTAACACCAATTCCAACATCCTGCAGGCATCCAAACCACCGGCTGACACCGAGCTCCAGAAACCAGGTTTCAGATCAGAATCTAAAGAATCAGAAACTATAAAACTTTCTAAAAAAAAATGGAAATGCAGAGATCTAAAAAAAGGTCAGTTTTGAAGCTCAACAAAATCCAAATCTCAAAGAACACGTACACGTATTTACATGAACCACTTAAAACAGTATAAACTCTTTACTCTTCAGTTTAGTTTTAACATAAGATCTAGTCGCTGTGGAAATTTACACGAGGATGCAAAATTAGTTCACAAACACTTTGTCAAATCTTCTTATTTTCATACTAATAAGTCAAACACTGAGTCAGAACAAAGCATCCGACTACAGCCACAAAGAACATTAAATCCCCAAATCCTTCTCACAAAGAATCACATCAAGTCATTATTATTATTTATTTAAAAATCTGTGTTAGCACTTTATTTTATGCGTGTTGTAATTTCTGAATACTTTCTGAGAATTTGCCTGGAAAGAAGTCTGTAATTTGGTGCTAATTATAGAGAAGATACAGTGATCAATTAGTACACTTCCAATTATTAATTTCCAAATCACTGCTGGGCGTTTTAGTCCGTGCACAGCAGGTCAGCTGCACATGCAGATACGTGAACATTTGTTCACAGGCAAACAAACAATTCAACATATATGGAGACTAAAGTTTCCAACAATTAATTAATCACGAATAAATGAATATTTACGTGTGTTTAAATGAAGCTCTTCATTCAAGGAAATTAAAATGTCCATATAATTAGTTTTATTATGTAGATCTGTAATTTCCAAATAATTTTCAGAGTTTACAGACACGCAAAATGAAAGTGCTACCAAATCGGTCTGCAGATTTGAGAAGTTGAGCTTCAAAGACTTAAAGTCCAAGCTGGCTAACGTGAACTCAAACACGCCATTCAAGCTCAACGAAACATCCAGAGACCATCAACTCATGATAAAGCTGATTTTCATTTAAAGACGAGTCAGATCAAACCCTGCGACGCCAAAATAAAACAACAAAATGACAAATTAGCTTCGGTCCAAACTTTAACCTGCCTGAATGTCCCGAAGTTAGTTCACCAATCAGCTCAATGTCCTACAGTGTCCTTTAATAAGTCCAATGTGTCTCAACTGCTGTATAACAGCTCCTTCTCTCTGATTCTACCTCCAAACGTCTGAACGCAGCCTCAGAGGTCAGAGGTCACACCGGTAGCAGCACCTTTAAAAACCAGATAAAAGCGCCTCTGCAGAATAAGCTGAAGTCCCACCTGCTAACCAGACCTCAGTGTGACTCTCTGTATTGTTTCCTACCAGAGTGAACGAAGCGGAGCTGCAGTAGAGACTCTCACCTACTGAACGTGACGAGGAGGAAGAAGACGAAGAAGGGGGGGAGACACTGCCAAGTCCTAAACAGTAAAGATTAAACAGGGTATATAGGGTGTGAAGTGCTCGCTCAGCAGAAATGTCAGCCCTCTTTATGGTAGCAGAGCCACTTCAGACCAATGGGCCGGCAGGCTCCAGAAATACCACCGCAACTCTCCGAGGAACCTCGTAAATTTCTGCTGCAGGAAGTCGCCTCCCTGGACTGCTGCAGGTTCCCTCCCACAGAGACGAGGGAAAGGATGAAGCAATTGTTACACAACGGTCGGCCGGCGTGGGTGACACGATTAATGCTCACAGATTCAGGTTCTTTATACCAGCAGCTTAACAGGCCAGTGGTGAGAACAGTGTGTGAAGTTGTTAGTCACACCCACAAGGAGTCATTTACACCGAGGTTCAGCTCAAGTTAATCTGAGGCTTCAGCAGACCGAGTTAGACAGATCAAGTGAGGATCTTCAGAAGTTTACTTGAAGTCTTTTTAGTAGGAAACTCCCTCTTTGTACTGACAGACTGTAACTCTGAAAGATGTCCACTTGATTTGTCTGATTGAGACTGATGGAGCCTTTACTTCAGATAAAGTGACTCTTCCAGTGGGAGGAAGGGATTTCCTAACAGCCAGTATGAACAGTTACAGTTTCAAGGTAGATATAGTCATGTTAGTATCAAAACAGACTGAAACATATCGTCGTTCAGGACTTTGGAGGCTCAATTTAATGATGTAAACCAAGACAAACATCAGTGCATATGTATATATTATATATAACATGTAAAATGTGGATGTTTTAAAAGGGCAGAACTTCATGCAATGATAAGATTAACGGTGAAGTGTGAAGAGTAAAATGAAGTTACTCACCGTTCGAGGAACTTCATGACGCTGCAGCTTCGTTTGTGATGGAGAAGTAAAACTGTGATTTGCTGAAAATATCTGGAAAGAAGTCATGTTTCATGACATGAACTAAGGAGAGACGATGTGCAGGAAGCAGAACCATCCAGCAGAGAAAAAAGCGGGAGAAAGGCTCTCTGCTGACATCTGGTGGTTCATCGTGAGCACAACACTCAGTTAGGACAAATCTACATTAAGAGGACATTTCCAATTTGCTGTTAAGCCAAAATAAATAGCCGTTTAAATTCAAGTGACTTCTCGACCCTGGAAACAGCTTCTCCTGATTTGGAATTAGTCTCTATTTCTATGTAAGACTTTATGTCAGAGGGAAGACGCCTCAGCTTCAGATCAACAACAACGTCTATGTGGTTTAATGGAAGTAAAATAATATAACGTGAATTTTAGATATCGCTCAAATTAACTGATAAAAAAAACCCTCCTTTAGCAGAGTTTAATGAAACAAAAAGTTCAACACGAGCCTTTTTACCTCTAAACTTCCAAACATCGTCTGGAAAAAACTGCAGTGTGACAGCATTGCCTTATTCCAAAAAAAACATTTAATGGCACGAGTTTTTTTCAATTCCATGAAAAAGGTCAGATGTAACATTGGAAAGAGTTGTAGTAGCCCAGAGGAAGTGAAAGTCTTTAGGAAGTCTCGAACATCTTCTTCCTGTCAGCTTTGTCCTCAATGTTCTTACGCCAGTCGCCGACCGCCTCGTTCGCCTGAAGGACAGATTCGACACAGTGATGCAGGCCGTGTGTCCAACAGTGAGCTAATGTCTAAAGTAAATATGTGACACGTCTCACCTCCTCTTTGACCTCCTTCTTGACCTGCTTCAGGTTGGCTCTCAGGTCCATGGTCACCTTGTGTTTTCCTCCCAGCAGAGCCTGCAGCATGGCGTCAGCGGACATACGCACTTTCTTCAGGGCGGGTTTCTTCACTCCGGCCAGCTCGACCACCTTCAGCTTCAACTCCGCAATCTAAAAACACAGACAGAGGCCCAAAGACCAAACACAGCTGACATGTCATGAACACAGAGGCTCAGAGTGATCCCAAATCTGGAAGAACCCTGACTGACATCGACCAGTAGCAGATCAAAAGTTCAGTTTCCTCTTTCCTCAGTTAGTGGATTCTTTAACTGTAACGTCTTCTTCCTATGAAGTGATATTCAGTTTCACGTGAACACAGGAAACTTTCCTTTACACTGTACCAACAAGAGCATCAGTCGTTTGTTTCAAATGAAAACGACCTGTTTAGATTGATTACTGACCTCGGAAACAACCGTTTCTTGAGCTTTTCTTTGCATCACATGATTTATAGTTGTAGTATAGATAGTCAATAGCTGTTGCCACGGTGATGAATCTCAGCTTTTAAGCCAACGTGGATCAGAAGTCCTTAAAGTGCCCAGAAATTTTTTTATTTGATCATAAAAATCCATGACAGCTGGGGGGACGCCATCTGCAGAGGAAGCGCATGTGATACAACCAAAAGCTCCAGATCAGGTAGTAATGGACCTTGTGATGAGACTGTTTGTGTTAACCTACGTTTATGTTTTCCTCTTGTGGTTGTGTGAATAATGTGTCTTCTCTTACGGGCAACAGAGGAAGCGGAGTGATGTTGTTGTTATACTGCCACAAATACGTCTTAGCGGTGGATGTTAAAAGTGTTCGCTCACGTCCTGAATCTTACCAACGCTGAGTTTGTAACAATGATCAGAATCTTTTCATAACCTTCAACCTGCAATAACTGATGTTTTTGGCCACTTGGGGGCAGCAGAAGCAAGTTGTGAACATGACATTAACATATCACCTTACCGTTAAAGTAACTAAGTACATTTACTCAAGTACTGTACTTAACTACACTTTTGACATACTTGTACTTTGAGTATTTCCATTTTATGCTGTTTTATACTTCTACTCCACTACAGTGATTTACATTTAACTGATTGAATCGCAGGCATCTTATTGTCTGTCGAAACTTCAGCGCCACAACAGTGGACTGTAAATATCAGAATTTGTAGTTTCTATCGTAATTTATTTACATAGGCTCGTCATCTGATTATGCAGCCACAATCAAATTATGGTAGAAAAACAAGGTTAAGAATTATAAATTAAAGGGTTTCACGCAGATCTGGGTTTAGTTACTCTTTAATATGTAAAAGACAGTCAAACCCTGTTACTGTACTTCCCCAAATCCAAATACTATTCACATTAAAGCATCTATAACTGAGAAACATCGCTACCTCCTTGTCTGTCTTTTCCACTTTGGCCGCGGCGTCGTATCTGTCCTCGTCGATCTTGTCGAGGGACTGGTGCAGCTTTTTGCAGATTTCCTGTTGACATGAAAAGAGAAATGTTTTTTTCTCACGAAGTCAGTTCTTCGCGACCTCTGTTCATCCTCTCTTTAAGTTTTATTCGTGTGTTTTTACCACCAGAGCCGCCTGGTCCCCGCTCAGGCTGGGGGCAGCGCATTTCTCCGCCATGTAAGCTTCTTTGGCGGCTGCGATTTCGCTAGCTTCCTGCTCCAGCCAGGTGACAGCGATCTGCAGTATCATACTCTGCAGGACAAGGACACAGAGACTCTGAAGTTATTACAATTAAGCAAAAAGGTTTCTTATTATTCTTGAAGCTACAATCATTGATTATTTTGTCCACTTGGGGACAGAAGAAGTCCAGACACACAGCCCTGACATGTCACATTGTAAAGCTGTTTAGCTAACATGTTAGCCAGTGATGGCGTGTTTTTACCAGCAACATTACAATCCCATTAAAGTTTGCGTTCACCTGTTGGACCTCAATCTAATTTATTTTCTAGCGCATAATAAAGAAATTCTGTTAAATCTTACCTTGAGGTGATGCCTGCGGCTCGATGTCATCTTCTTTCCCCTTTAATTAATGAAAAGGTGATGTTAATAAATAATTTTGGTTTCTTCCCATTAAAAAAATAAAAAAAATCAAATCCAGATTGTTGAAGTTTCTGTTAAAGTTACTTTGACTTGGAAATAATTATTATTGTAGTTTAATATTTCCAACAGAATAAATTCATACGTACTCGGACATCTTGGCTTCTTTTTAGCTTCAGACTCTGTTAAAAATTGGAAAAAACAAAGAAGACAGTTAGGACGAAAATCTGAAACAATTAAAATAAACTATTTAATGAATCGGACTTCACAGATGCATCAGTGTTCACTGTCTTATATTAAACAAATGTACAAGAACCTAAATAAAAAAAAATACAGTATTAAACGAGCAAACATTTGAATTTAAATCATATTAAAGAACAAGACTTTAAATCTGCTACAGACACAAGTCAGTCACTACTTAAACAGCATTTATTGAATTAAAAAATTAGCGGATACATTTTCCACCTTTTTAAATCCCATAATCAATTGAATTCTTTGAGCTTTAGTCTGCCGGTCTATCTAACAAAAACTCTAAAGATATTTGTAATTATTTTTAATCATTTATAATCCAAGGCATCTTCACTTTTAAAAAATTCTTCTTAAAAGCGAAAACCATTTAATCCCAAACTTTTTTTTTTAATTGTAGTGTTTTTATTTCTAATGTTTTTTTTATTCTAATATGATTTTATTTTTAATTTATTCTAATTATATTTCAAAATCTAATTTCTAAATGAATGATAAAGTATATACAGTATAATATGCTCAATTTTTAATGTTCCTTTTAATGTTTTATCTGGTTGTTTTACCTTCACTTTGCCCTGTAAAGCACTTAATAGCTCTTTGGAAAGGTTATTATGATAAATGTTATAATATAATATAATATAATATGTAATATACTTTCTGTCTTCTGTAAAGCAAAACAAAATGTAACTAATGAAAATGATCTCGTGTGATCACAAACTGTTCCTCCCTGATGCTTGAGGACTGTCAGAGACTAAAATGACTTTAAATTAAAATTCTGTTTTAGTTTAGCTGTATTAGTTTCAGTGTTTGTCAAGCTGTGGTCTGAGGGCCTCTGGGGGCCCCCTGTGCAGGTTCCAGGGGACTTGTGCTAATCCTGGCTCAGGGTCAAAGGTCAACGATGACATTTAGGAGGATTTCTTTACGAGCAGTAACATGGGAAGTAGCTGACCGGAGAGGTGAGGTAAAATACAAGTGCCAACATTTAAATAAATAAATATAAATTCCAGCATTTAAAACCAAACTTTATTAATATTTTGACTTTTCCCAGCTGACTCACTTCTAGACAACTGAATCAAACAGCTTTAGATTTTATTTACCCGAAATTCAATGTACCAAATCAGACTTGCATTACTGTCATTTTTGAATGCTATTATTATTGTTATTGTTATCATTATTATTATTATAACTTTTGTCTTGCCAGCAGTCAAACTCTCGCATTAAATCTGTAAATGCAGAATGAGATAATTTCAAGTGGTCTGCTCTTTTACCTTTCAGTTCCCCGACTGTAAGCTCAAATGTGGTTCAGTTTTAAAGATGCTGATGGTGTTTGCAGCATCAGTAATTACTGATGAAATCACCTGTAATCTGATATTCAGGCTATTTTTCACCCAAAGGGAATCGGATATACCATTAAATGAGACGGAAAAAGTGGACCTGGAAGGAACCAAAGACTTTTATACAAATGCAAAAAGTTTTTGATTCTGCAAGTTATGGAAAAAGATCAAACAAAGCATCCAAAACCTCTTCAGGAGGTTCCAGAGGTGGTCTGACTCTGAGATCCAGACTTGTATTGAGTATTTGATGGAAAGATTAGTGAGTGTCTGGTTTAGAAATTTAAAAGATCAGACATTTAGAAGAAGAATTTTACTTAAGAAATGGAGGTAAATCCTACCTTGGGCTGACTTTCAACACTTTTTAGTAATCCTACAGTTTTTAAGTGACACGGGAACCAAGTGAAGTTAAGTTTTTGTGAACTTTAGAGAAGATTTCCGCTCATGACACAATGCTAAAAACGAAGGCTCTGCACACTTAGGTCCTCAGGTAGGCAAGTATTTAGCTAATATTACATACTTTCATTGGACTTAAGTGTACAAAATCCTTTTGTAAACTGAAAATATCCCGTGATATGATCTCTCAACTCCCAACAGTCACATTATCAAATTTGTAAATGCCTGATTATTACTTGAATATAAACAGAAAATACGATCATTTCCTCCAAACTGCGCAGTGATATAAGACTGACTGCATTCTGCAAAAGGTGCACTGTTTAAGTCTTTTACCACTGAGCATCACCTTCACTTTAGCCACTAAATCCACCAAGTAAAAGAGTTTCTTACCTACAGAGTGACGATGAGGAGGGCGGCAGGGACTGACAGAAGGAGTCACAGGCTAAAAAGTGAAATCTGTTGGGGTATTTATGTGCTTGGACGGGGATTCGGAGGTTCCTCTTTATGGCCATGAAGAACTCTGAGACCAACCAGGCCAATGAGCTCCTGAAATACCTTCATCCTTTGACTGCTCACGTCGTAAATCATCGATTACTGATGTCTGGTCTGTCCGAGGTGGTCAGCAGTCCTCAGTGGGACAGGACATGAAGAGATCTGGAAAAGAGAAAAGAAAAATATAAGACTTCAACTCAAATTAATAAGACTCAAGGTCCTGGATAACAAACCTAAAAGCCGTTGTATCATTGTAAGATACAGTACTCCCTACATACGGTCTCCTTTTCTGGGAAAATCTCATTAGGCTAAATTTCACAATACTTGTTTAATATACAAAATTCTTGAGGGATTAGCACTTCCCATTTTTACCACATTTCTAATTCAGAAAAATGTTGGTGACAGATTAACCCGATGAGAAAGAAGAGGGGACGCTGTTGTCCCACAGAGGGAAATATGTTTGTTTCCGTCTGTTTGTCAGATGTGTCTCCTCTGGCTTTACCTCGGCCTTGTGTAACGTAATGTGATTATATGTTGTAATGATTAACTGCTTGCGCCGACTGTCTGCTTAACATTGTTTTGTATTAATTGCCTGCATCGTAGGCTACGTGTTACTCCTTTTAGCTTTTTATCTTGTTTAGCTGCTTCACGTTCGTCTGTTCTGATTTTACATGTTGTTTGTTTTACTGGCTAATCTAACATCTAGCTAAGGAACAAATGAAAAAATGATTAATAAACAACAATTATACAGGAGCGCCTTGGTAGCCGAATGGTTACAGCGCATTAACTGCAATGTCGGTTGTATCTCTCTCACTGCCCAATAAAAAAACACCCAAAAAATATCTAAAACCGAAAAAGTAAGCTAACAGGAAACTAACAAATATGTTAAAGGTCCTGTAAAATTCAGATTTTAAATCTTGTCTGGAAGAGAAGATAACCAGATCCGGAAATCATATTGGCAGCAAAGCTTCAAACTCCTACCGCTAGCAAGGATAGCTAGCTAGCAAACAGAAACAGATGAAGCGTAGCTGGCTTCTGTTCTCTAACTTAGTAGGTTTCATTTATAGGTCATTTTAAAAAATGCTGAAACATGTTTCTATCTTACTGGAGAGTGAAATTTGAGCATCTCGTCATTTTAACCAAGAAGTGTGATTATTTAGCATAGTTAAACACCGTTTAAAAATGGACACGATTGGTTGGATTTTAGCGATTAGCCTTTTGGCTAACATTCAGTGGAGTTATGCCGTGTGTTTATGTCCGAGATAGGAAGTTAGAGAAATAGGAAATATTTCCATGCTTACGACTTTGCAAGTATTCATGTAAATGGACAATTCACGTCTCAAAAAATACAGTGTCAATATTGCAACAAATCGATGTTTAATTAATTGAATGGCGGCGGTCTTTGGCGTCCATGTTTGTTTGCTTTTTCAGGCCCTTTCATATTATTAAACATCGAGTCGGACATATTGCAGCTTTCAGAATTGTGACTACGACTTGGATGTCGACGTAAAGCTGTTTACAAGTCAAAAACAGGTAATTATGGTACTTTTGACATGAACGTTTTGCAAATATGACAACTCTATATTTAACCACAGTAATAACATTTTACCACTCTCAACAACACATACAGAATGTCAATAGATCAAAAATGTTAATTCTTGTCGTAAGAGACCTTTAAAGACGAACCTTATTAGTTGCTGTTTGGAAATCAGAGCTGCTGTAGTTCATGCTGGATTCAGACACAGCGACTGAAAACACAAAGGGACAGAAATTAAAAAAACAGTAAATACAATTGATCAACAACTCCAAACCTCCACCCTGTTCTGTATATGTAACTGACTGCAGTGTAATTGTATGCAAATCAAACCAAAGCCTACAATCAAACTGACATCGCTCACCTTCTCTTTGACTGAACAGAGTCCATCTCTGATCAATAAGGTCGATCAGGAAAAATTTAAATGACGTAAAAATGGCTTTAAAAAAAACAAAAAAACATAAAGTCAGTTGAGTTTCTAAAGAGGTTTGATGTTGTCCATCCTGCTCAGTCAGTAACCATCAGACATTAGTAATAAACTATATTCACATACTGTGACTGACGAGTTTGGGCAAAGTTTCCAATTAAAGACAAAGTGTTAGAAAGAAGTGTTTCCTAACTAAAATAAAAAAAATGTAAAAACACGCAGAAGTAAACACGAAATTACAACAAACAAACAGTTTAAAACATCTCAGTATTTTGTGAGGCCTCCCTTTCATCACAAAACGTTTTCGTCAGGTACCTGCGATGGAAATTTGTCATGTTGTGTGTAAACAGGATCTGGCCTGAGATGTTTGCAGAGGACTGTGGAGTGAAAACACCGAACAGCAAGGAGACAGCAGCCGCTGCACAGGAAGTCCTCCGCTGACACCGTGTGGTCGATGTGGAGGCCAGTTTACCTTAAGCCCCCCTGTTAGCGTTTATAAGCAGTATGCAAACAGTTATTGATGGTTTATAACGCACTATAATGTAATTGTAAGCAGATATAAGTGTTTAATAATGCATTTGTAAACATCTAAAACTCCTGTGGACACTCATAAGTGGGGGCTGATGTTTAAACAGATGATAAATGACAATATAGTAAAAACACAGTTGTAATAATATAAAATATGTTTTCAAAGTTAGAATTGTTGATAAATATTGTGCATTAATAAACACTTAAATGTCCTTATATCTGCTTACAACTACATTATAGAGTGTTGTAACCCATGTATTAAATGTTTATATACTGCTTATAAACGAGGGGACAGCAAAGTATTAGCGAACAGGCACATTTTTTTTGTATGCAGGTCAAGTATATTTCATATAAAAATATAAAAATGATGATTAACAAATGTGCTTTGTGGTAACCCCGCCCCCCCCAAACATTGTTTTGTTAAAGGCACAAATTAGAATTTAGAAAATGTGTAGCTCTACATAATACATGGTATGTATAAATATATATTGAAAATATATTTAAAACCCTTTTAACATGGAGGTGTCATTCTTGACCTTGGGAACACATACCTGCGATGACATATGCTAAACTCAAAGTTCAGTTACTTGCTGTTTCTAGAGCTTTCAACAACAGTCTCCCATGGCTTTCTTCAGCGACTTGCTCAGGTGTTATCACAAAACAAAAGAACTAAACTTTGACCATGTGATAACAAGTGGCCATGGAGGGGGTCTGAAGGAGGTGGTGGGAAAGCTCTGGAAAAGCTAGTAAGTGACCTTTGAGTTTAGAACATTTAATCATAGAAATGTTGTATTTTTGTTTTGTTTTTTGATCATTTGAACTCAGCAGAAAATAATACATTTTCCTGAATCTATACAGCGTGAATTACACAAGGACCGGTCAACATTCACTTTTCACAGCTCCCTGAACACTGAAATATATAATAAAAATAGAATATATAAATATGGAAACATGGATATTGTGTCTCAACCCTCGCTGACATGCACAGCACCACAAAGAGCACAACACGACCTCGTGAAAGCTTCAGCCCACCTTCAAACAGAACTTAAAGACTTAAAATCGGCTGCATCGTGATGCTTCTCTGAGACTCTGAATGTGAAAAACATTTGATTTTAATTAAATTACGTCTAAATTTCGGTGTAAAAAAGCATAATTTTGCTACAGCAAATATTCATTTTCCCTTACAGAAAGTGTCTTTTAGGTCACTGAACTCATTAATAAACTAAAAAACAAGCATTAGTTCTGTTTCAGGGCGAGCTTTGCTTTAACGTTTGACTAAAACAAACAGAAAAACAAGCTAAATGTCGATCTTGTGAACTTTTGTTTCTTGCGATCATAAAGGTGTGTCATCCGCTTCGTCTGCAGTGTTGTGCGTCACTGAGTCAAAGACAGAATACCTCATGGCAGCGGATGTAGGAAACAAAACACATTTATTACAAAAAACACTAAGAGCAGGAAGTTGTCAAAAGTGAAACATCAGCACAGAAGGAAACAGGAAGTCACAGTACAGAACAAACGTCTGATGTTTGAGAGAACTGTGAAATTAAGGGGTAATTTCTCATCTAAACCACTCGCTATACAAATGTACAATAACAGACAAAGCTGAAACTGACAGATTTAATGAAACAAAAGGTATTTCAATTAAATGAAAAATTCCACAAATTCCATAAAAAGTGCTAACAGCCGAGAGCAACTACAGGAGCAGAGTTTAATTCTTTAGGCAGTCTCGAACATCTTCTTCCTGTCGGCCTTGTCCTCAATGTTCTTACGCCAGTCGCCGACCGCCTCTGCAGGCTGCAAGACACAAACGGTCCGAAGTCAACAAGTGTCAACAGTGCATTTATCTGTTTCCGCTCTTCGTACCTGTGTGGTTCCTGCAAAGACTCACCTCCTCTTTCACCTCCTTCTTCACCTGCTTCAGGTTGGCCCTCAGGTCCATGTTGACTGTGTGTTTGGAGCCCAGCAGAGCTTTCAGCATGGCGTCGGCGGACATACGCACTTTCTTCAGAGCGGGTTTCTTCACTCCGGCCAAGTCGACCACTTTGATCTTCAGGTCTTCAATCTAAGAGAGACCAAGCAGCCAACAGTGGGGCAGATAAGTCTGATGAAATTCTACATTTTTCCCATGAAAAGACCAAAATCAACGATGAATGTATCTACTACTAAGTGTTGTGTGTGAATCACAGCCTGATATATCTTCCTCCTCTGAGCCACAGAGCTCCACTGTTGTCCAGAAACTATTAAAACACATCAGCGAGCCGCACTGTTGCACTGGGTGACATGTTCCTTCATCACCATGAACACACACACTGTAGTTTATTCTGACTCAGTCCCACGCACACCATCCTGCTGCCCCAAAGACTCACTACAGCACCACATGTGGATTCATTCGCCGCTGAAAATAGTCCCCAATAAATGCACTATTTCCTCCTGTTTGTTTGATTAAAAACTACAGCGAGCAGCTGTTTTTATTACACAATTACTGAGCCTTTCTTCAAAAATGAAGCTATATATTTGTGAAGTGCTTTTAAAGATTTTCGTCTTCAGTAGGAACCAATGGGCTCGGAGCGGAGAGACACAGACAGGAAGTCAGAAAATAGCCCATGCTGATTTTCGTCTGTAGTCTCTTCTTTTAAAGCTGCTACGCGATGCATTTATATCCGTAATATTCAGCAACAAAGGAACAAACAAACAAAGAATGCCACTAAAACTGACACGGACTCTTAGAACTAAGGGTTCTTTCTGAAGGTTACACCCAGAACCCAAAGAGACAAACTAACAAAAAAATCCCTTAAGAAACATTAAGTTAACTGCTTCTAACTGCCACCACAGCCTCTGTGTCGAAATGACAAAAATGACCCCCGGTATGAATGGTTAGACCCCCCTCCCAAACAGAAATCAGCAAACATGAGCACGACGTCAGACCGACTACAGGGTCCGGTTTCACAAAGATGGACTTTGACTTAGATATAACAAATAGTCAGACTTCAGACAGACGTCTAAATTCATCCGTTGCACAAAGCAGTTTAGGTCTTGACTATCTTAAGCAGGACTATGGTACAATGAATTCTGGGTAAATTAAGACTTTTTTTCAAAGTTAAGAAAATGGCCAACTGAGTAACCGCATCCAACCCATGGATGTATAATGATCCAACTGCTCAGAAAACGTTTGTCTTTTGGAAGAATTGAACATTTACAAGGACATTTTACTTCAGTGAATTCAGCGAAAAGTGTACCGATTAAAAAATAAACACTGCAGCGACAGTAAACCGTGTTAGTCCCACTGTCGACAGGAGCATCAAAGACGTTCAAAAAAGATAGAAATACATGGTACAAGACGGAAAGAAAGAAATGTTAAAAAGAACAAATCCTAAAACAGCAGGAGGACAACAGGACGAGCTTAAAGACACTACAGAAATGGTGCTGAAGATATACTGTTTTGGGGGATAAACGGTGGACGGGAAAGTATTTGGGGTCCACAGCGGAGCGACTACCGGGGCTCCCCCACCCACACCGCCCAGTGGTGGCGCTGACAGCAGCCCACCGAGTCAAGAGGGAGAGACGAGGGCCAATGAGAGCCAAGAGGAGAACGCAGGTAACATTAGACCAGTAATGTCTCTAGTGATTTGTTTGGTGACATCAGTCATAAGAAAAACGCTTCGCTTTGTGACGGTGGTTTTGGTGTGCTATTGTTGAGCCTGTACCTAGCTAATGATTTAATGACACAGCCTACGTGGACGCTACCGGCAAGTTACACGTCAACAAGCGCTATAATGTGGGCTTCAGAATAAAGTAATGCTTTCAGTGTTTATTTTTCTTAGCGACCCCGTCTTAAGGAGGAGAGGCAGGGAGCAGGAGATTGAGATCACTGATTGGTGCCATGGTAACATGGGTCTTATAGTTAGAGTTAGCCTGGGGGTAAGGTGTCTAATTTCTTTGGCTTTTTTGGCTTTGGGTCAGTCTCTATTTTTGTGAAACTTGCATTAGACTACTATATGAGCAAAATTAAGACCTTTAGTTTTCTTTCATTTTTGCATATTTTCTCCCGAATCAGACCAGGTGATTCACCCTGTAACACACATTAAAGACGCTGGGACGGGGCTAACGGTGTGTCCAGACTGAGCTCAAAGCGAATTTCAACTGTTCAAGTGTTTGAACTTGAACAAAAGATTTGCACTTATGGCTCCACTTCATGAACTTACAGACACAAAAGGGGGGGGGGGAAAGGAGAGAAATTAGAGGAAAATAACAGAAATAATTAAAGTTCCTAATGAGTTCTGAGATCAGTCACTCGCAGACACACTCCACAAAAATGGCTGCTGTCGCTAGCTAGCTTAGAGCTAACATCTGTACAGTTCATACACTGGCTGTTTGTGGCGAATAAACACAGACTACACAAACTCTCAAGCTGTCAAATTTATGCGAACAACACAAGGAAAAAAATCTGCTTCATGTGCAGTCTGAATAATTTGTAACAGCTGTCTGTGTAGCATCCCTCCTTTTGTTTGCCATAATTATACTCGTGTGGAGAAAAGCAGGAGGAGGTGTACCTCTTTATCAGCCTTGCCCACTTTGGCCTCCAGGTCGTACCTTTCTTCATCCACTTTGTCGATGAGGGCGTGCAGCTTTCTGCAGGTTTCCTGCAGACAGACGAGATGTTTACTGACTGATCACAACCTCTTACTGATGGACATTACACTTCAAACAGCTGCTAATATTCCTGACAGAAGGCTGCTAATAACATCCTCTGCAATTACAAAGCACTTCATTTTTAGTCATGCTGGCAGAATGGCTCTAGGGATGACAATATCGGTCTGTCGGCCCTCCACTTTGCTCCAGACTTAAATATCTCTTAACTATTGGATGGACTGCCATGAAATTCTGTACAGACATTCATGGTCCCCAGAGGATGATCTGTAATAACTTTGGTCATCATTAGGTCAAAATGTGTCCAATACTTTGGTTTATGACCAACCTGCAAAACTAATGACAATCCCATCAGTGCTAATTAGCAAATATTAGCATACTAACATGCTAAACTAAGAACATTTTACCTGCTTAACATCAGCATTTTAGCATTGTCCATTCTGACCATGTTAACATGCTGATGTTAGCATTTAGCTCGAAGCACCGCTGTACCTACAGCCTCACAGAGCCGCTAGCTGTTAGTCTTGTTTAACACAGTTTACAAAGTTTTTGACAGTCAAATAAAAGTAAAGATCATCAGCATAAAATGAGATAAAGATAAAAGGTCAGAACAGAAAGTAGGACAATCTGAAGTCTCCCTTTAACTGAACTGTTTTAGCTGCTAGCCTGAACTGTTCAGTGTATCATCATGACCAACACAAATATTTTGGCTCAGGTTTTTGGATGATTAGGCCAAATAGCTCAAGTTCAGGATAATTCCAGTCAAGAAATGACAAAGCTTTTCATCTTCAGTACATAACTCTAAATTGAGGTTGTAGCGTCTCTCACCATGAGGGCGGCCTGGTCTCCGCTCAGGCTGGGGGCGGGACAATTCTCAGCCATGTAGGCCTGCTTGGCGGCTGCGATGTCCTTTTTCTCCTGTTGTATCCAGTTGGCCGCGATCTGCAGCATCAAACTCTGCAGGACAGATCAAGCGAGAGTCGACAGTCAACACGAGAGGAAAACATCCTGCGGTAATGATTTTTTTAAATGTTTTCACTCGGTCGTTCTCCAGGTTTTAGGTTATATGTGAGGATTTCAAGGAGAAAGCTTTTTTTTCTCTACATCTGAACACGGTTGTCATTTTTGCACAAGAATTTAATTTGATCCCACGTGCGAAGAGATGATGAAAAGATGTTTTTCTTATGTAAAATTTGGCATGTTTACATTCAAAATTCTCTGTCTCCCCCCAAGACATGGTTTGAGTTTCCATGTGGGTTTTCACTAGTTCTGAGAGACGCTTTGAAGAAAAACCAACCAAAAATATAAGTATTTAAAAGGAAGTCCTTAATCTTGTTTTGGTCACAGAGGTTTTTTCTTTCTCGGGTCATTGTGACCGTTCGCCTCCTCACCGTTGGCTGCTTTTATGTTGATTAAACAGAAATCAAAGAATATTCTACTCCATTTAATTCAACTTAACAACATCACAAGGAGCATCAACATGATCCTGAGCCAGTAGAGGTTAAAACACTGAATCACTAACAATGAATTAAACATGATGATAGGAATTAACTCAATTATCAACAAACATATCATCCAGAAAATCAGACTTCCAGTTAAAAGTCAACAGCTGAAGATGCTCGAACATCACAGACACCAGCTGCCACTTCGACATATAAACCACCATGAAGAAATAACTCAGACACAACAAAACATTTAGGTCCGGGCCGACTTACAACTTTTTCAGTATTTATTTTAACATTTCCTGCAAGTAGGAGACATGTTTCATGTATACTGCATGATGAAGCAAAAATGATTTTGCCTGCATTTTGATCAGCGCTGAATTATATTATTATGATGATGATGATGATGATGATGTGCAGAGGACTTCTGATTTTTTTAAAGCACTGTATTTACCCCGATTTATTACACTTTCCTACTTTTGGAAGGAATCACAGAGCAGCTGACAGACGTGCTGTGGCTCAAACTGGACTACTGCAGTAATTCCGGTTAAATTTCTCTACTGATGCAGCTTCACACCAGCTGCTAATCAGCCAAATAAACTGTGGCAGCAGATTCACAGCTGAAGTGGTGCAACAGTAAAAAAAAAAAAAGTGAGACTGAGGTTCAAATTTAAAGTATGACTTTTACGTTGTAGGAAATTGCGCGTTTTGTGTTTTTTTTGGTGCAACGCCTTTCAAGTTTTTTCCCGTGAATATTTCCTCTGCTTCGATTTGGGTGACATAACTGCGCTGCCATTTTAGCCAAGACTCTCAAAAACGCCTCTTGTTTAAATAAAGGTAAGATAAAAATGACTTATTCCAGGTGCTAAATTGACAGTTTGAACTGAATTTTTAAATAATTCAACACATGAAACTTTCAATCCAAAGCAGTTTTTCTGCATCAGCAGCTTCCTGTCTACTTTGTAAATGATAAAATCTTTAAACACTGTGAAACACTTTCTCGGTGTGTTTTGGCAGTTCCCACCAGCAGGTGGCGCCTCAGAGCTTACACTGTCTCAGCTGCCTCTGTCTGCTCTGACAGCTGTGATGAATCACAAGTCAAATACACAGTTACAAATCCAAACAACACTCGTACGAGAGCCAGATGATTAAAAAGACAGCGGACTCTCTTCCACAAACACAAATCAAAAACTGCACTAACAGATAAACAACAACAACGGTACCCTACAGAGGCATGTCATTACCTGCAGTACTGCCACAGATAATCAATAATCACAACTGTTAGAATATCAAATCTATTAAAATCACCTAGAAACAATGTAAGGTTTCGTATTATTTGTTTAACTACAACCTGTATTTCACCCATAACGCACACACAACACAAACAACACACCCTTCGACAAATTTGACACAAATGGAGCTTCTGGTTTTCTGCAGCTGTGCTGTGCAGTGAGATTACTGATCAGCTGGCTGTGTATTAATAATCAGATATCTTCCAGAACAATCACAAAACAATGAATGATTTTTAACACATTTGTGATTGTACCTGCAATTTATATGCTCAAAAAGAGACTGGCTGGTCCTTTAACAGAGGAACTGTTGACTCAGCACAGCAGTGTTACTCAACTAATCAATCGAGCTCAGATAGAAAATGAACAACAAAGTGAAACAGACTGTCGTACCTTTAGATGATGCTTGCGGCTCGTCGACATCTTTTTACTGTAAAGATCACAAACAACATCGTTAGTCTTTGACAGAAAACGGCAGATTCAAGTAAATTCGTCTTTTATTATCAACTTAGTTAATAAATACACTCATCGAATAAATGTTTATTTGCTCTTTTCGCTGAAGTTTAATGATCTGTTTTATAAAAGCGTATAAATCCACTGGTCTTTGTTTCTCTGGGTTACAACAGCATAAGTTACTGGTTACTTTGCAGATTCGCGTTTTACATCTTTCCGCCATTCTTTCTTTTATTTCCACATTCCTTCTTCCAATCGTTCCTTTCTTCTTTCATGTCTTTCTGTACTTCCTTCCTGCCTCCCTCCCTTCTTTCTATCCTTCTTACTTCATTTCTCAGTTCTTTCCTTAATTTCTCTTTCCTTTCTTTGTCTTTCTTTCCTTTTGTCTCTCTGTCCTTCCTTTCTTTCCTCCTCCTTTAATTCTTCAGTTCTTTCCTTCTTTCATTCATTTTCCCTTTGCTTTCTTCTTTCTTCACGTTTTCACCCAAAACTAAACTCTTTCTCTTCACAGTGAGCATTTTGTACTTTGGATACTCGAGTACAATTCACCGCTGATACTTTTTAAATGAATGCAGTAATATTTCTTGCAATCAGACATTTTAACACTGCGGCACACAGTTGCAGTAAAAGGATTTGAGTTCTTTTTCCAGCACTAAAAATCAATAATTAATAATCGAGACAACAACACTTACTCAGACATGTTGGCGGTTTCTTTTCTTCACAACCTGTTAGACGAGAAGAAACAGAAGAAGAACTCACTGAGACGAGGGAGAATAAATGATGTTGTCATCTGCTCTCTGCTTGAATATCAGAGACCATCATCTGAATGAAACCTAATCTATTATAACAGTTGATGAGCAGCTGAGTGGTGACAGAGCTAAGTTTGGAGTTTGGGTCAAATGTCGGCGCTGACGCCCGTGATAAGCTCCTCTACAGGTGTTCAAAACTAAATATCCTCTGGGAGTTAACACTTCAATTCCTTTCGCAGAGAAGAAACCCTCCAGCAGAATGTGCTGCGGCAGCACGTTAGCTGCCAAAACACAATACACACACTGCAAGAACAAATCGGTCTCAACAAGTCACGCAGTCCCAGAATCAGATTTCAAATTATTTTTTACTAGAAATAATTCAAGGTTTAGGTTTCCATCCCATTAAGTCAGAATCTTAAAACTAGCTGAAAAGATTTTAACAAACTCTGAAAACAATAAAATCTTTTTTTTTCTCAGTTCCAGAAGTGCAGGGATCTAATTTCAAAACTTTCCATGTCAAATGCTTTAAAATGACAATGCACTGTAGAAAAAAAATATATGTCATGACAAGTAATGTTATGTTTAATGCTTCTTTAAATGTTTTTTTCCCCAGACCAAAGCTCCAGAAATGTCAACTTCCAGAGCAGAGTTCACATTTCTAAACAGCCAAAAGCTTTAAAATTGTAAAATTCACCCACAAAAAAATGTTAAGAAAAAAAAGCGTGGGCAGATTTTGTTCTTGTTTTGTCAAAAATTAAGATTTGACAGCTGAATTTGACACCAAATTACCTGCTAAGATAAAAAAAAAAATTCAGCATACTCTCTTAAAACAATAAAATCTCATCATCTTCTGTCAAATTCAAAAGACCTCGAGAAACCAAAGAGCAGAAATCAAGTTTCTAAACTTTGCAAATGTTTCCAATAGTTTAAATAGCAATCTTGCAATCAAAAGGCTTTAGTTTACAGGAATCTGTGAACGTGAGACTAAACAAGTATAAATGTACAAATATAAATCTTTAGCAAAACTCAGCTTGGCACATCCCCGGCTCATTAAAATCTCTGTTTCAACACACAATCTTCAGATCTCATCCCGCAGTATTCAGCGCTCTCCTTCACCCTGGATCACGTTTCCCTTCGCTTATTAACAAACCCGAGAGGTCAGGACTTCATCACCTTAGCACTTTACCAACAGGTCTCCCCCAAAAAGTCTCTAACTGACTCCACTCAGCTGCTTTGTATCCATTTACCAGCTCCGTTCAGGCATGCAGAGAGGAAGAGGAGGAGGAAGAAAGGGAAACTGGCCTCACCTACGACGAGACAGAGAGTCGAGGAGGAGGGCAGCAGTGGCCAGTGGCAGTGGGAAGAAATCATCCCGGGGTGTACATATATACGAGGGCTCGGATATGGATATGGAGCTCCTGTTTATGGAAATGCAGAATCCTCAGACCAATCGGCCGGCCAGCTCCAGAAATATCATCATCCTCTGCCAACTTCACCCTGTAAATCAGGCATCGCCGAGGAGGAGCCTGATATCTTTTTAGGACTCTGCTCGGTGCCACCAGGATGCTATAAAAGGGAGGAAAACGACTATCAAACCATCAGAGTCCAAACGTTTTACCAGATGAAGATGGGACTGATGAAAGTAGTGGGACAGTAGAGTCATTTAGGGGTTGTTTTTGGCTTGTCATCATCTGTCAGAAATGCCTGAAGGTGCTCAAAACCCCCCGAGTTTAAGTGATGATTAGCACTGGATACATACAAAGTTCACTTCAAATTCACAAGTTAAAAGGGAAATCTGTTGATTCTCTGTTGTTACACCACTTTAAATGGTCAGACAGGTACTAGGAATCATATTTAGAGCCTTAAGGTTGTTTAAAACAATCACATTTGACTGTTTTTCTCTGTATAGACTGCATGAAAACAGAGAAATCTAGATCTGGATCGAAACCTGCTTTGGTTAAACTTGTCAAGATTTATGGAGGAGAGCCCAAAAGACCTTTCAGTTCTTTTTGAAAAGTTTTAATAAAAAGCCACAAATCGGACGGATCAGCTTCAGCTTAGCATCCTTGTAATTTGCATCACATATCATGATATATTAGCTTTTTTTGCCGGTTCTTTCAAGCATGTGTGGACAAGCATCAACGTCTCATCAATAATTAGACGGAGGTTTATCACGAAGAACTCGTCCTTTAAAGTTGGCAAGAACGCCTCCCCGTCGTCGCCTCCACTTACAGATTTCAGCTGTGGCATTTCAGCTCAAAGAGTTTTCCCGGAGGAAATAACCAGCAAAGCCTCCTTCTCCAACAGCTGCCTGACACCTCTGAACACAGGACGAGGCTAAAGGTTGGCAGGCATGCTAACGAAGAGCCAAGTTTTTACGCTGATAACCATTGTAAAGCCTTTCTTATGAAGTTTTAATGCGCCCGAAACAAGTAACTCTTAAAACAACGCAATTTGATCCTCAATAGACTGAAAGTCCTAAATGTTGCTAACGTCCCCTGTTACCTGAATTTGGAAGATGGACCACAAGAACAGAAGTTTTGCGATCATCCGAACGTAAAAGCAAAGTTCCAGGAGTTCAACAGCGGGCGGCCTTTACCTCTCTGATCTACAGCATTTTCTAAATTGGGATCAAAGTTCCTCATTGATAACTTCACAGAGCACGAAAAGACACTTAACTCAGCCATGCAGCATAACAAAAGCCCATCTTGGATATCCCCCGAATATCGAAATCAGAGGTGCGATCAACCTGCAGCATCCAGACTCTTGTGAGTTCAGAAACAAGTTCAAAAGAGAGAAACTACCAGTCAGACTTTGATATCACTTTTAAGTATTGTTCCAAATAAAGTGCTTAGCAAGCTCGCATTTCTGCCATCTATAAATATCACGTAATAGCCGGCTGGCCTGGTTAGCGTTTCATCTTGGATTGCGGATCCGAGCTGTGGATCTGCCCTCAGAAAGGCTTCCAGACCTTTCTCTGGCCGCAGAAGGCCCTCTCATATTAACACTTGAAGCTGGGCATGATTTCAGGAAGTCAGGAAGGCAGATTTTCCATGTGGATAACGTTTCATCGTGACTCGCTCATACATGCATTCTTACATAATTGCTTCAGATTCCTCTCAGGGGGAATTTACCTGAACAAGAATGATTCCTGCAATATGTGACTTATACAGGACACTTGTAACACTTGTAAACGACTGGATCAGGAGATTTAATCATGAACTGTATTGTTTGAAATGCAGAATACTGAGTTCTCGGTTCTTTGCTGTGGTGGTGGCATCGAGGCTGGTGAGGCCAGCACACTTAACAACCTGGTAAGGAAGGCCAGCTCTGCGGTCGGGCTGGAACTGGACAGCCTGGAGTCAGGATGAAGGACAAGATCAAAGCCAAGTACCTTTAAATGTTGCTTTTTTTGTAATTTAAACCAAGCTAACATAGTACAGCTAACATAGGAGCTAATGAGGAGCTAGCCTAAATAAACTAGGCCCAGCCTGTCCAGGTGCAAGACATCAGGTTAGATGGCTCCGCCCATCTCTACCTGCAGACAACCTGCAAAATGGAAGGAGCACTGAAAGAGTCAGAGGCTGTCACAATATACACAAAATATTTCACTAATCAGGTACATACTAAAGATTAAAATGCTGTTTTTGATCCATATCAGAATCAGAAATACTTTATTGATCCCCGAGGGGAAACTCTTTCTTTACAGCTGCTCACTGTCACGTCAGTGCACACAGGAATAGAAGTACTGAGCAAATCTAAATATAATACACTATAATACAGGTCAGATAAATTAAGTACATATATACTATAAAAGCTAAAATAAGTGTAAAGTACAAAGTGGATTTACCGGTTGATGATAAGTATGTACGGTATAATAATACAATGTAATAATATAAGTAATAAGTAATAGTGCATGAACTGTTAAGTGTAACTTATTAAGATGATTATGATATAGTAGGATAGTGATAGGATAGTGCACAGCAGTAATAGAAGTATAAATAAATATCAATAAATTAAACTGAAAACAGAGAATATTGCAGAATTATCTCAAGTATTACAGAGATGTTAATGATCAATGTCCAGTTTAGTGACTTCGGGTCATACAGACTGACACTTAGAGGGAGGAGTTAAAGAGTTTGATGGCCACAGGCAGGAATGATGAAGGTGCTCCTTTGTTTGACCAGCACGTCATGGAGCGGGTGGGAGACGCTGTCCAAGATGGCATGTAGTTTACCCAGCATCCTCCTCTCTGACACCACCGCCAGAGAGTCCAGCTCCACCCCCACAATGTCACCGGCCTTACGGATCAGTTTGTTGAGCCTGTTAGCGTCCGCTGCCCTCAACCTGCTGCCCCAGCATGCAACAGCATACAGGATAGCACCGGCCACCACAGACTCGTAAAACATCCTCAGCATCGTCCGGCAGATGTTCATTAGAGATTAACCCAACGATACTGATATCCTAGTTAACTCCTAGTTAACTCTTCACCAGTGATCACCTCAGACCCACTGACCAGTAAAGGTGTCAGCTGAGCTATAAGCATTTAGCAGCTCAGACTATAGGAGTGGAGGCTGAGGGGGAAAGGCGGTGACAGGTCTGAGTGAGGTGCAGACAGCGGAGATGATGGAGTTTGAATCATGCTGGGAATGTAGCGGTGGAGGGTGATGCTGGGGGGGGGGTCGGGTTCATGGTTCTGTCAGAGAGACGGGCAGGTCCGAGTTTGGAAATGCGAGAGAAGCGTGTGGCCTTTCCTCACTATGTGAAAGCATTAATAACTAAATGTGTATGTTTACATGGAGTTTAATTCATACTCCTGATGTAGTAGTAGTTTGTTTAGATCCATCCACCATCTGGTTGTGTTTGCAGCGTGGACGAAGTGTGTGGCCACCCGCAGGCACTGGGTCTGCGGTTGGATTTACTTCTTGACACTAAGGCTTTTCCAGTATGAATATATATGTATATTACAATATGGCAAATGTGTTGCAACCAGACAAAACTCTTAAAAAAAACTCTAAATTAGTAAAACGAAAATTTCAATAACTTGTTTGTTTCTACCCACACAAAGTTGCCAGTTTGGGCCGATGCTTCGAATATCTGAATACAAACAATAAAACAAAAGCTTGTTTTTAAACATACTAAACATTATTACTCATGTTTTTGACTAGTAATACAAAATATAATCAACAAAAGTATTATTATTGATAAAGATAAAACTTTATTGGTCCCCAGGGGGAAATTCACAAGCAGTATGTAAAAGTATTTAAAATCAGCTCCACCTTTACCAGCTTCAACGTTAAAGTGATGAACATATTAATAATTAGAATCCAATAATATACATTATTCTGAAATGGGCCATTCTGCTTTTTTTATTTTGATAATAATACTATTACTAAACTATTTTCTTTCTACCGATAGTTCCTACATGAAGCTGCTCACCACAAGGCCTGTGGATTATCTCGAGTACCCGGGTCATGATTTCTGGAAAGAGACGGTGCTGTTGAGTTTTTCAAATATTTTTTTTTTTTGGCGCTTTGAGCTCCACAAGTCGAGTGCCTTATAGTCCCATTGTATTAAAAAAATGCAGACATCTCTCCAAAACTCAGCACACCAAAACAATCTAGATGGATAAATAGCACTACAAGTAAGAGGAAACGTGTGTATTTTTGATTTTGGGGTGAACTGTCCCTTTAAGACATTATGAAATTGGTCAATGGACGAAAGCACAACTTCCACTGAAATACATTGATTTTGGTCTAAAACTTTGTTGTTATGAATGCTGGTGTGATCCTGCCCTTACAGTCCTGTTACTGTGGAAACTTCTGACAATAATGCTCACAAAGTTCGACATTGGACAAATATCAAAAACACCACTAAAGCCTGAAACATACTCTGTGTATGTCCGCAAATGTTAAAGTCCAAACCCAGCTCACGCGCTGAAAAAGCGTTGTACATCCACCTTTGCATATTTAAGTAGGGTATATTTTTATAGGGTATATTTTTATTATTATTTCAGTTAACTCCAACATGGCAGGATTTACCTAGCAAGTCTTGTTTTTGTAACTTTGCATACAGCACACATTACTGCTTCACAGCTGAAAATACTTCTGATATATTCTGCTGGTTCAGACCTGTGCGAGCATTAGCATCCGGAAATTCAGTTCTGGGTGATGGGACTGTAATATGTTAGTTTTACAGTCACCTGGACAGGGGGAGATATGGGATAAGCAAGCAGAAACCATCTCTGCTGTTGGCTGAAAGCCTCTCCAATCAAGCACACCTCAAACCTACAGTACCTTTTCAACCATTAATATCTTTAAATACCCACCGAGACACATTAGAAAAGTTTAAATTACCGACTGAGAGCCAAATGTGTTTACTTTCTCTTCTAAAAGGTAAAGCTGAGTCACATTATTTCGAGCTTGGAGCAGCATCAAGTGGCCATTGGAGGACCTGCAGCTGAAGACAATAACGTCTGACAATGACATTGACTCAGCTGTGACGGTTTATACTTCTGCACTGTTGGCTGTTCTCTTTGTTTGCTGGCTGATCCCCAAATTCAGTCATGTCAGGAACAATTATGTAAGGGCTGTAACACTAAATGACACCTCCTAGCACCTCGAAGCAATGAAACATGAAACCTAGATTGGACTAGAAAATCCACTCAGCATGTGTCTGGTGTCAGTTTCCACCTTCAACAGAGGAGACTCGCCTCCTCTTTAACCTCCTCCTTCTGTCACTCCAGGCCTCCATAAGAGGAGTAATTACTGAAATGTAAATACAGTTGCTAACATGAACACGACATAAATGCTTATGTCACCTAAACTGCTCAGACATCAGCTGTGGTGTAAAAGCGTGAACTTGCAACTCCAGTTCACAGATAATTAATTACTGTATTTTAAACTGAAAATAGTCTTAAAGATGAATGAACATTTCTACTTGACATGGAAACAAACGTAATAAAGCGTCTGCGGTCAAACTGGTCTAACAGTGACTAAAATTTCTTGGTGACTCTGTTGCAGAGTCGCACACAACTCATCAAGGAGTATTTCTCACATTTGACTGTAATTAAAAGTGTCATCCAATATTGTAATGTAACACTTTAACGCCAGTGCTTGCTGCAACTTTTTGTTTTATATAGAAGTGCTAAAAGATGTGACATTAACTGATTAACAGCCTTCATTTAGAGAGGAAGAACTAATCGGTGAAATGCTGCAGGGTTTGATTGGAACAGAAACCTGCAGGTTGGACTGCGACTGCATTTCCCACCACAAATGTAACACAGCAAAATAATGTAAATACTGTTAAACATACTGTATATTAAACCATCAAGCTCAGAGGTTTGGAGAAATGTTTACAAAGCCAAATAGACATTTTATCTTTACTGGAGAGCCGATAGTCGAAAGGTGACAGGAAATAAGCGGAGCGAGACATACGATAAAGGTCCCAAAGGGCCAGACTCATACTGGGGACATAATTAATCATAACCACTGACCCCTTGGTCACCAGGACACCACAATTTTGACCTTGTTGTTATTGACCTTTCTGTGTGCTGTGCCTGATGCAACCTAAGAGCAACTTTCCTGCTACCTGGCGCACGAATATGTACTGCGCTTGACATTTTACAACTTGTCAGTGCTCTCAGGTGGACCAACTATGTAATGGAGACACTGTTGTTTCTTATAAGCTGACATACAGGCACTGTATACGGCGACGCGATGCGTCCGTGACAAGCTATCAGCTGATAATAGTGGGCACTGCCGATTGCTCAAATACAGTAAAAGTTCCCTGCGAATCCGGCATCTTCCACAACTCATTTGCTTAATTTTCATGGCGTTTTATTGGAGAGGTAAACAAAGACAAACTGTCAGCTGTTTCTTACCTTTAAGTCCTGAAGACAGTTTTCATTCATGTTCAGGGCTCTGAGCAGGACAGAGATAACAGCTCACCTGCCTGAAAGGAGAAGACTGTATCATCAAGCAGCTGAAGAGATGTTTTTGTGAGCTGTGTGTTTCCACAGGTTAAAACATAGGTCAACGCAGAGGACATTGTAAAATGCAAACTGTTGTAGCGCTCCTGCTCTGTTCGCTCATTTCTAATTCTGGCTAGTGTCTAAGTGAAGAAGCAGCTGTTATCTGAGGATATGATACAGCCGTCAGCAGAGGTCAAATATAACCTGCAGTAACTCCGAGGAATGAGATGCCAAACACAAGACATTGTTGAGTTTAGTGTTTAGAGAGATGTGGTACAGAATGAGACCAGTAAACAATACAGATTACTGTCGTCTCATCGACAATATTCAACCAGCCAGTGTACCCATAAAACAGACCCATGTCATACTTAAGTGTCAGTGCGGATCAGACGTGATCAGGATTATCTTGGGATTTAAGTGCTGTAACATTGTACGGTTGAGATCAGCAGGGGCCAGGAAATGTAAACCTCTGAGACTGTCTGACAATCCTGTTTCATATTCTTCAGGCATCATTATACATAATATACGACTGTTTGCTCAGCAGAAATACGGCACTTATTTTAACAAGTTGGAACCATGATAGGGAGCCTACAGGGGAGGGAGGTTCAATGCAGAAGCCTCATAATTAACATATCATTTTAAAAATTAAAGTGTTTTGTTTTATCACTGACGGGTAATCATCTGTGTAAGCTCAACAAAACGCTGCATTTCTCTTTATGGAACAGGGAAAAACTGCACTTCCCAGACCAAAGGAGCCGCTGAGGCTGAAACCAGCACCGCCTCTGCATCCACATAAATAACCTTTCAGCATTGTTTTGCGTTTTATTGCCTTTTTATTTTACTGGCTGTCTATCCACAAGAAGGGTTTCAGATTTATGGTATGGTAGGGAGAGTGAGGTGATTTGTGCCAGGGGGGAAGTAGTTCCACCCATTGTTTCTGGAAAACCATAGAAGAAACTGGTCATGTGACCACATAATTTTGAAAAGCCATCCATTTTACTCATCCTCCAAAAGAAAAGAGACACATGGCATGAGAGGTAAGCACATTTTAGCTCAAAAAACTGTTTTTTTCCTTTCAAAGTAAAATTTCTATGATCAAGGTTTTTTTGATTGTAGTGTCTGAACAATTATAGACAAGTTTGAAAACATTTCACACATGTTTTAGTGCTTTAGCAGGCTACACAATGAGTCTATACAGTTAGCATGATGTTAGCTCTTAACTGCTGGATCATGCTAGTTTTTCAAGCTTGTGGGTCTGGGGTGATTTGTGCCAAAGGGCCTGGGTTAAGTTGTGCCAGTGGCACAACTCACCCCCACTTATGATTATTTTCAACATATTATTAATTTGTAATTGTACATTGTACTCTTACATTTTAGCACTTAAACTATGTGACATTTTTAACTTTAGACCAAAACCCATCATGCCACGCACTTATAAAAGGAAGACAGACGGGGCTTCAACTCCTCTTGTGGAGTTGGACAGAGCAGTGAAAGAGGTGCAACAGGGAAAGACCATCAGGTGGCAAGGGAGATGAAGATCTGCAGGATGACCTTGAAAAGATTCATGGAGAAGAAAAAGATAGGAGAAGTAACAAAGACATGATATAAGAGAACCAACCAAGTCTTCAAAGAAAACATGGAGACAGAGCTGGCAGACCATATAAAGGCACTAGCAGCAATGTTTCAAGGCATAAGTGAGGAGAAGTGAGGAGATGGGCATGCCTCGTCAGTGTTTGACTTACCTGCCATTTGTTTAATTTAGCTAACACTGATTTCAGTTTTGAGTTTGCACTATGTTATTAAAGAGAAGTTTTATTCAGTTTTTAAGTGGCCTAAGTCACAGTGGGATGTTTAGAAATTAGCCTAGTCACTTTATTCTTATATGTTACATAACTGACAGACAGCGTTCTATGTATGTCAGCAGGCATCTATTGCCGAAGCCTTTTTGCCTGAAATGATTCACAAATATCATATATTGTGTATTCAAGTTTTTTGTGTTTTCCCGAAAAATACAAAATATGACTTATTCCAACAGTTTAACAGGGTGGCAATATCTAAATAAACCTTAAATGAGTAATTTTGTATTGAATTTGTCTTGCTATCATATAGCATTACAGTTCATAACGTTAAAATGTTCTTGTGGCACAACTTACCCCGCACCAGGGGCAAGTTGAGACCACTTTTTCCCCAAAAGCTATATTTCCTTTATTTCAGATCCAAAGTTATTGTTCTCAGGGATGCACCACATCCTGAAATATATGTACAAGTTGAAGGCATTACTGTCATGGCCTCACTTTAAAGTCACTTTGAGGAAAAACTGGCACAACTCACCCCACTTTCCCATATCTAGGATCAACTGAATGAACCTACCTGTGCAGCAAACCACACCAGGAAATATTTAAGTTCATCTGCAAAGGGGGGAAAAAAGAGAAAATTAATTAATTATTGTGGAAAAATACATTATTTTAAGTTCCACAAATAATTAAATTCAATAACTCACCTTTTCTTCTCCAACTGGCAAAAAGGCTGAGACTTTTCCATTTATAACTTTGAACCAACAGCAGATATTAATATAAAAAAGGCTTGAACCAATTCAAGAAAACTGATAAATTATTCATTACTACAAAAATTTACTCAGTATAATTATTTAAATCTGAGTCTCTAAATGGACAACATACAATTTTTAAGCGTTGCAAAACATCAAATAGATAAATTTGTATTTCTATAAAGGTTAAAGGATGACTTTTTATGAGTTTTTTTTTTTACATTAGTAAAGTTACCTAGTTTGTATAAAGATTAGCGGCAGAATAATTTCTGTCTTTAGATTCTGTCTGTTGTTCATGCTAAAAATTACAGGTAACGTTAGCTAACGGTAAGTTATCTGAAGCATGTAGGCGAAACCTTTCAAAAATCAGCATTGGTTTACATTCTTTGACCTGAGAATTCAAAAGACAAATCTTCATCATAAAATGTCTCGTTTGCAAGGGATTAGCATAAAGTTAACGTTAGCATAAAGAGTGTAGCGTTATATTAAGTCTAAAGCAGTTAAGGTCATTTGTGTAGGATTAGAGAAGCCGACATTTTAAGTACAATATTTATCTTCACCAGTCATCTTATATAAGCCTGGCAGGTTTAAATGTCTTACAGCAGCTACAAGTCCTCATTTTCTCACTTTTAGCATGATATGCTAACGTGGTCTACTGTACAATCCTCTGCTTCTGTTATTAGCTGGTGAGCTGAGGAATGGACCACACTCCCAAAAGGTCAGAGTAGCTCTTTAACTTAACACAGACAATTTAAGATTAATTGAAGATCTAAATTTACAGCATTTAAAAAAAAAAAATTGAGCTAAGTGTTTACAAATTCAACAAGACTATGAACGAGATGAACATGAAGCTTTTGTATTTAATGTGACAGCAACAGGATGAGAAAAGTACACATTTCCGTTTGAACAGTTTAGAAAAGATAAAATGATGCTGTTTAGTACAGACTGTAGGCTGAATTATACTTCTGCAACAGAGGAGTCGTTCTTGCTAGCAATGAGATAGTTCTGTTTTTTGCTTGATTTCATCCATTAGCTACTGAGCGTTAGCTCGACAGGCTAACGCAACACATTGGCTACACTCTTGTTTCTCTCTTCTTTCGTTCCACTTAGCATTGTGAATCTAACATGTGACACAAATGGGCGCAGATGATCCACGTAGAGTGAGAATGAGATAAATTTATTAGTAAATTACATTTAAAAAAAATAACCAAACCTGGGCCTGAAGCTTAATGGAACAAAATGGCCAAATATTACCTGAAAATGTGTCTGCTTGTAGGGCAGGTCAGGTATCAGAACTCTAGTAGGCAAAAAAGTTCAGCTGTAAGTTCATGTGAAACTAGTTTTATTAGGGGTTCAAGCCCCGAAGTCCACCTCAATGTGCTCTACAAAAAAGCCTCTTGGACCACTAAAGTCCGCCTGGCTAAATTTTCCACCATTTTGAATTTTTTAACACGTTTTTGACAACTCCTCCTACACCGAAGCTCCGATTGCTACCAAATTTTCGGTGGATCATCATTGGACGGCGCTTATCAAAACTTGTATAACGCTTGTTTACATCTTATTCAGTGATCAATGAACTTTAAAAGGGGCGTGGCTCTACACATAAATAGACCAAAGTCAACAACAGTTGGGCCAATCATCCCAAAACAAAGATATGTCCACCAAGTACCTGAAACATACCCTGAAAGTTTCATTCAAATCGACCACTAGGGGGCGCTACAAGGGGGGGAAATGGGCGTGGCATAACATAAATCAGACTACAAATCAGAAATTGTTTGTTGAATCATCACAAAACTTCCAGGTTATGTCCACAGAAGTACCTGAAACATGCCCTGAAAGTTTCATTCAAATTGACCTCTAGGGGGCGCTACAAGTGCAAAAAATGTGCGAACCCCGGAATTGCCGCTTGCGGATATATTGTTTTTAATCTTTTAATGCAGAAGAGATATACTCACCAAAACAAGTGTGCATGATGTCTCTTCTGCAGTAAAAGTAAAACATTAATAAAATTAATATCATATAAACTTAAAGATGAAAATCTAAACTATAGATTAAAATGCATGCTCACTTTTTGATACAGATCCGTTAACATCGGCGGTGAGCTAAAAGGTTTGCACTGGAAATTGCTTAGTGAGATGAAAATTTGCTGTGACATGTATATCAGCTACAGTGTAGGTTTGAGGAAGGTACATCGCAGGTACAGCAATATTTTGATACAGAAGCATAAGTCAGCCTCCTCAGAACAAAAGCAGGTTTGATTCACCACTCATGTACTAACTGACATCAGTACATACAGTACAAATACATCACAGTACAGTCAATACAGGCAAAAGCAGAAGGCAGCTTAGATTCAACTGAAGAGTTTTGTTCCAAAGTAAGATATCCGAAAACTACTGCCTCATCTACCTCAGCCCACATTAAAAGTTTTCCTACATTGGGAAAGTAAAAACTGTGTAACTTAACTCATGCTTTGGTTAAAAATACTTTCATTTAGTTCATTTGTTTAAAAAAAACTTGATTTCTAATATCCTAAATTAAAAATAGTGACATCAAGGTTTTGAAGCAAACAAACAAGGATAATGGATGAATATAATTGTATGTTTGCACAGTCAGCTATCATTTACAGCGGATACGCAGCACTTTGGAATAAAACTCTTCAGTTACAAAGACATTGGACCTGAAATTCTGTCCTGAAAATCAATCTTAAACCCAAAAATCAATGACAGATCACATTTAACTATCAAACATCTTCTTCCTATCAGACTTGTCTTCAATGTTCTTACGCCAATCTCCAACATCGCGCAGCTGCTTGTCCTGTGAACACAGACAATATTTCATTTAGTTTAGATAATAAACCCATAAAAGTATCAAATGCAAAAAAAAAAGAGCGAATGAAGCAGCAGCGTATAAAATATTTGTCATTTCTTGTTATTAATTATTTATTTAATTTATTTTTGACAGGTAAATCAATAAATGTCACTGCCACATTTGGCCACTAACTTTCTCAGAAAGTCCTCTGGTTTTTTTTTTTTTAAATTTTGCATTGATCAAACTTTGTCCCAATGGACCAAATCTACGACTCTATATCGATGGCTGCTGCCAAAAACCCATGTTTACAGTAGGTGTAACTATAATCCAGCTACATACAGTATACTAGATTCAGACACATGAAACATTAAAGGGAAAGTTCAGTTTGATGGTTATTCTATAACTTCCTTTATGGCAATCTATCAATCACAGGTATAAAACTGTGAAACAGTTACAGGATGGACAAACGGAGGACAGGCCCACCAATATCACCAAGGACGCAAACTGGATCTTATTTTCATAGGGTTGGCCATCTTTTCTATGGGTTATGATTGAATTTAGCAAAGTAATTGCTACGATCTGGGAACATGGCAACATTGCTCAAACACAAACAGTTGAACAGTCAAGTTGGAGACAAACCAGCAGTTTACCCAGGTTATCTAAACCACTTTATCTGGAGGTCAAACTGAAAGTCTGTAATAATCCCTCGCTGCACAGGAAAACTGTCAACACACAACTACAGTAAGTTGAAGCAGGAAGTCCGTCTACAATCTGTGACGGATGTTTACACCAGACAGTTTAGGTTAGTTTCTCTTCCAAATAAGTTTGACTAACGTGGGGGTGGGGCTGGGTATCGAACGTCAGTACCGACCAAAACGTAGCACAGAGTTTCAAAAACAGTCCAGTACCGAAAGTTGGCAATAAATGTCCGGTTAGATTCATAGGCTTGTTGTCAAGTTACCTTTTACGATTTTTATTCAGGCAAAGTTTGTGTACAGCTGCGTTTAGGCAAGATTTAACATTTGAGAACTAGAAAAACAAGGTATTGAAGTGTTGATTCATAGATACTGAAATAAGTTACTGTTAATAGTATAAACAACCTGATGGAGGTTTAAAACCTCTCTGATTGTCTCGCTGCTTGTTTGTCTTGCCCCGTAGGACTTCTTTTTAGCAATATTGCAGTGCTCTGAGATTTCAGCACCAGACTTGGTGAGTACTACAGTGTTATCGTAACCGATGGCCAAACCAAGTTGTAATAGACAATATTAATATTTCAGCCCTGCTTGCTAGTGGGACAGAAAATTCACTTATGTGTTTATACGACTTATACGCAAAACTTTCCCTTTAAAGTTAAAGCTGATGTAGGAAAATGAGTCAGTAGAATATCGATGCAGGACCTGAGTTTGACACAGAAGTCCAGATGAACCAGCTCACCTCCTCTTTCACCTCCTTCTTGACCTGCTTCAGGTTGGCCCTCAGGTCCATGTTGACCGTGTGCTTGGAGCCCAGCAGAGCTTTCAGCATGGCGTCAGCGGACATACGCACTTTCTTCAGCCTGGGTCTCTTGAACTTTCCCCTCAGATCCACAATCTTTATGTTGAGGTCTCTGACCTTCAGGAGGATTCAGGACAGAAGGAACAGACATTTATTATAAGTCAAATTATCATATATTATAGCGGTCACTTTAATGGTAACTTGTGTTCTGAAACAGGGAAGTATTTCCCTGCTGAAACATAAGGCGAAGGAACATTTACAATTTAATTCGCTAACCACATTTTCTAAAACAGGACTTCCAAATGACAGCCAGTTACGTTCGAAACACTTTACGAGAACTAAACATACCGTACAAGAACAAATTCACCCACGTGTGGTGGCCACTTGATGTTGATGAATGAAAATATCTTTACTGTAACAAAAACTACATGCGCACTAGTATCCTGGTTTTGATCATATTCAGGATATGATGTACTTGTGTAAACGCACTCAAGTTACAATCTCTTTTTTTTGTAAGTTTTAATGCAAATCCTGGTGCACTTTAATGCATAATATATAGCAGTGATGTTGATAGGTTTTCAATGTAGTGAGTCCCCGGGACCCACAGGTGATTCATCATCAGAAAATTGAGAGGGTCCCCAATAAAATGTTTGTTTTTTGACAAATTGTAGTGTTAAACTAGTGTTTAGGGATGGGTATCATTAGGATTTTATTGTTACTACTACTCTAATCTATACTCTTATCGGTTCTTTTTCATTACTTAATAACTGATATTTAGTAATAAATCAGAAAAGGATTAGAACTGAATATTTTAAATATAACTAAATGTTTCTAGAGCAGCAACAGTGTTTACAACAGTAATGTCACTATATAAGCTCAATACTATCTCACTGGAAACAAATCTAAAATGTCCATAAAATCATTAATATCCTGACATCAAAACACTGAGTGAAGTTTAGAAAGAATGAAGACGTCAGACGTCAGTCAGTATCCGTCCCTCCTCCTGTCCTCTGTCCTCCTCCCTCTGCTGCTGCTGTGACTCACTGCAGGTAAGTTACCTGGCGGGGGGGGGGGGCTGGTTTGTCTCAGCCAGCAGGAAGTTTACAAGAATTTGCCAAATTTTAAGGTACGTGGCAAACTAAGATAAACAGTTAGACCACACACAGACAGCTTCGTTTTAGCTTTTTTGTAACAATTCGCTATTAACCGAGCTAGCTCGCTGTGGTTTTAAATTAAAATATCGCTTTCTACATGTTCACATGTTTATTCTTGTTGAACAGGTGTATTGATAGAGTATTGGCTTTTTACTCACGAAGGTTTTATTGCACTTACAGTGACGAGCGTAGTTGTCGTCAACTCGAGTAATCTCCACCGCCTCTCTGCTGTTCTGTGTGTGCGTGCTCAGCCGACACCCAGAGCAGGTGAGAGGCTGCAGCCTGGTAATAAATTACACCATGTTTTTTTGACAGCGAGGTTTCTTTAGTTTATTTATACGATTTCAACACGTATTTGTTGTTCACAATGTAGCATCATCAGGGAAAAGGTAGGGTGCGTCCCCTGGACACATCGATAGTGAGTTTACTGCGTCCTTTCGGATTTAAATGCGTCAGAGACGAGCAACATCAGTTGTATAGATAGATAGATAGATAGATAGATAGATAGATAGATAGATAGATAGATAGATGTGTCTCCTCTGATAAATGACACTCAGATTCAGCCATGCGGGTGCCTCAACCGATGACCAGAAGTTGTAGAGACAAAAACATGATCCCCCACTGGCTTCCCACCCACCAACACTGACAGTTGTGTTCGTTTGGAGCGTTTGGCCAAACTGAGCGGTGTTTTTCCAAATGTGATCTTGATAATGGGCGCCCAGGTGGTGCGGGCAGTCACATTATCACCAGTTTCGGCAAATATTCGCTCTGTCTTCCATACAACAGTCCATACGACACATTGAAGTATGCATTCACCGGTGTTGCAGTGTGATCTCCAACCATGTCCGGCAGACCTGCAGGTCAGAGTTCACCTTTATTATTATTATTATTAAGTATTTTTTTCTACAACTTCCGTTTATCAGCCTCTCAAAGTCTGTGAGAACAGCAAAAAAAAGTTTATGAGCATTCAAGAGCACTTTGGTCCGAGCTCTGTTAATTTCTGACCCGGCCTCTGTTGTGCTGCTGCCGCGCTTTCTCTTCCCCCCCGTCTGCTGTAGAGAATATATATCATTTGATGAGAATTATTCAATTTTGACGGAGCGTTTCTATTTTAACCGGCGCAGCTTTTCTAGCCTTCACGGCGCTGGTTTAGCGGCCCGCGAGTCGAGTCGGTGAGTGAGACAAACACACACACAGGGAGAGTAGACGAGACGAGAATAACGTCACATGGCGTGCTCTAAAATGAGAAAAGTAGACAGCGGAAACAGAGCTTTTAATCAAGAATGGACTCTTACATGTTCAATCTTCCCACAGGCAGCTCAAAACCAGTGTGTGTCAAATGATCCGAGACCGTGGCGATTATTAAAAGCAGCAAAGTGAAGCGCCGCCACGAGACAAAGCACAGAGCGTCTTTTGAGCAGGTTAACAAGGGGGACGGATTTTGGTCATTTTGCAAACAAGGGGGATGGCCTCCCCCTCTCGTCCCCCTCATATCGCCTACTGGGTAAAGTCAATATAGTGAACTGACCTGGAAAAGTGTCTCACCTCATTCAGAACCATGTTCAGTTTGAACTCCATACAGTATCTCTCCTCTTCACTGATGTCAATCTGCGCATGGAGTTTCTTGCAAAGTTCCTGAAGAGAAAACAGCATTTTAGAGTTTTTGTTGAGTTTGCTGGGTGATTGCAAGCTTTCACCGAATCAATTTGACCTGATCTTGGCTAAAATATTTTCATCTAGTGTTAAACCCACAAAACAGAGACAAAAATGAGCTAAAATGTGTGCTGGGAATTCTGTTATTTGACGAAAACTGAACTTTGTAGAATTGTTTCAAAAAGTTTTATAGGATATGAATATTTGTAGGATATATATGAACTATTCTCCATGTGTTTTTACTGGCAGAAGCAAATGTATCATATAACCTGACTCCAACATAGAGTAATAACCCTGACAGCAGTTTAACCCGGACCGACCCGGGACAGTCTGTCCTGTTTCTGTCTCACCATGAGCTCGTCCTTGGAGTACGGCAGCTCCAGAGGAGGACATTTCTCTGCCAGGAACTTCTCCCTCTCCCCAACCTTCACTGTTGCTTCAGCCTCCAACAAATTATTGGCCACCACCAGCATACAACTCTGTGGATTACACCATCATGCAACTTTAAGTATTTTCAGCTAAATGTTCAAAGTAGCCAAGAGAATAAAAACGTACTGATTTCTTACTTTCAGAGTATGCTTACGCCTCGCAGACAGTCTTTTCCTGCAGAGGAAAACACAAAACATGACTCAGACTGGCTGACATTTGTTATTATTGTTATTTGTTGTGTTTCATTAGAATCATGTTGAAAATAAATGTCCCATAACACACATTTTGGTCAACATTCACTTTTCTTTCACACTTTACACACTTAGTCAGCTTTTGGAAATGTAATAATTGATTCACTTTGGCATGTGAAGAGCCTCTTCAAGTTTTTTGTCAATGGGATGTTATGGGACTCTTTACCTTACTAAATATTTGCAGATATCATTACTACCGATGATAAAATAGTGATAAACTAAAAAACACTCAAAGAGTGCATACGTCCAGCAGTCTTATAAAACTGATATTTTAATAAAATAAAAATCTTTAGACATTTTTCAAACATAAAAAGGAAAATTTTAATCTGCATCTGGATTTGCAGCGACAGATGATCGTGGGATACATGTGCCAGATTTTTCTTGTTCAGCTGAGTGCTGCAGTTAATGAGAAGATATAAAAAGTCCAAAAATATTATATTTTATCCTTTAAAAAGTTCCTTGATCTGCACTAAAGATCACTTGTTTCTTGGCCCGTTGGCCTAAATGTCCACCAAATGTTAACGAGCATACGAAACATCCTGCTATCTAACAAACAGAAGTATAATTATAGCACATTGATACATTTCAAACTGTTCACTCACTCATCGGCCATCTTAGCTGCAGGATCCTGATGTTATCTGATGAAAAAACATAAAAGACACGTTAAAGTTACATTTTGATGTGTGATAAAACATGAAAGTGTTTCTGGAGCCTGTTACCAGTTATTTACACACGTCTATTTTTCTGCTTTTGTGCACTTATGAAGTTTAATCTCCAGGCATCAATTCATATCAAACCATTCATACCCTACTTTCCATTGGTCTGAAATTATATTTCTCTCACTATGAGCTTTCCAGTTTCACTATGGGCATATATGACACATTGGTAGAGCAAAACTAACATTAAAGAATGGAAAAATACATTTTTTTCTTCCTGACCACTAACAACATGAGCGACACCCTCACGACAAACTACATTTTAGGATCTAAGAATAGCAAAATGATGCCATCTCTCTCTGGAACGCTAACAAGGCTGTAGACTTTTAGTATTATTTTTAATGAGAGGACAAAGACTAAATTTACACTGAATCTGACGTTTCAATTGTGATTTGGGACACTTTCACGTGTGACCTCAGTCTGAACAGACACATCAAATGTTAAAAATATCTAGAAATTCCCGATAAAGTCTGTTTCTGACGTTGTCCACACAGTGCAAGTCTTCCACCACTCCTGCCTTAAATCACACATCCCTGCGTCCCTCTATTCAGAAGTAGTGAAAAAGGTAAAAACTCCACATCTTTACTTTCAGCTGCTCTGTTTCTATGTCAAACTGCTTCATGTGTGAAGTCCTGTCTCCTCCTTCTAATTCCTTCCTGCTGTAGAAACTCACCTGTCTCACATTTCATGTTTGGCTCATGTTATTTCTATCTTAAGACATCATGTTTAATTCCAGGAAATTTCATCGAACTGAACTTTGTAACCCAGGACGTGTTAATGCCTTAAAGGACCACAACACTATTTTTAGCAGCGTGGCTCTGCGGACAGTGGTCCAACTATTAAATGGATTGCCATGAAATTTGGTTCAGACATTTACGATCCACAGAGGAGGACTCGTAATGACTTTGGTGATCCTCTGACTGTTCTTTTAGCGCCACCAACAGGTCAAAATCTATACATGTCCAACTTTTCACTTCATGACTTTTCACTTTTGACTAAATTCCTTTCAGCCTAACCTCAACTTGGTGGCTAATGCTAACATGCTAACACTAGCATGCTAACATGTTATTTGTTAGCATATTACACATGTTACACATGCGAATATGCAAAATTTAAAAGCTAAACTTTAGCATATTACCAATGCTAAATGAAGGTATGGTAACATGCTAACATCTTAAATGTTACATGCTAAAAGTTAGCATTATAGCAACCTAAATGCTACATATTAAATGTCATATTTTAGCACGTTAGTGTAACATGCTATCATGCTATTAGCAGGTCCAACTTTACACTTACCTCGTACCTATAAAACTGCCTGAATTCCCATCAGCCTCAGCTGCACTTTGATTCTAATGCTAACATAAAATGCTAACACTAGCATGCTAATATGCTAAATGTTAGTCATGCTAATTTCAACTTGCTAGAAAATTTTCATGCCTACATTTAGCATCGTAACATGCTCAATGTTTTATGCTAAATATTAGTATGCAGTGTTGTTAGAGCTTCAAACTATATTTTTTTCTGGTGTATAATTAGCATTACAGCCTCTATTGCTATGACCCAGCTGACTTTTTGTCTTGTTACATCTTTTACTCCATCAACTATTAATAATCATTATCTGACATTAATGCTGACCATTCTCTAAAACAGCAGTGATGTAATGATCTGTGGTACATGGTTTTGGCAAACTGTCAAAGTACAAGGTAATATCATCCACTGTGTCTCATTTACACTCAGTCCTGTTCAGTGGTAGAATGTAACTAAATACATTTACTCAAGTACTGTACTTAAGTACATATTTGAGGTACTTGTACTTATTAATAATAATAAATATAGAATAAATGTAACACTTTGTATGGAGCCATTTTAATATGAGTACTTTTACTTTTGATACTTTAAATACAGTTTGCAGCTAATGCTTGTGTATTTTTACTTAAATAAGATTTTGAATGCAGGACTTTCACTTGTAACAGAATATTTTTTTCATTATGCTATTAGTCCTTTTACTTCAGTAAAAGTCTGAGTACTTCTTCCGCCACTGGCCCTGTCCTCAGACCAGCAGCCAGTACTGAATAAGTTTGAGTAACAAAAAGATTTGTGAACAATCAGGCTTTTCAGTTGTGCTTTTTGATTCCTGAGAGCAAAGATTAGACTGTGCCTCTGTCCACATGCGTCAACAGACCAATGTAATGTTTACAATATGAGCTTTACAAGCTGCAGTACCAACACAGCAATAATCACTGCACAAAATAATTTAACTTTACAGATTTTCATCCACAACAAGCTCTCCAACCTGAACAACAAATCAGGTCAACCTTCCAAAATGCATATGTACATTACAAAAATTATTCATATGACTGGTTTCGACCCCCCATTGCTGATACATTTTTAAAATGTACTCTTTTATTGCTTTGAGCACCGCAAAAGGAAAATCCATTCACCACCATCGTGTTGGGGTGGAGGCAGACATCTCAGAGAGCCCGGCAGAGAGGTCTCAAAATATAGTCAAATAAAACCAAAACTATCTGCCAGTGATGGAGGAAGCACTCAGATCTTATACTTAAGGAAAAGTACCAGTACAACAATGTGAAAATACTCCACTTACAACTGAAAGTCCTGCATTCAAATTCCTACTTAAGTAAAAGTACAGAAGCATTATCAGCTTAATGTACTTAAAGTATCAAAGTGAAAGTACTGGTTCTGCAATAAAATGAACCCTATGACATTATTAGATCGTTAATACTGATGCGTCAATGTTAGAGCAGCATTTTACTTTTGTAGCTGCGCGAGACGAAGCTCGTTTTAACTGCTTTATATACAGTTAGCTAGTTTAGTCCAGTGATTCCCAACCTAGGGGTCGGGCCCCTCCAAAGGGTCTCAAGATAATTCTGAGGGGTCATGAGATGATTAATGGAAACAAGTTCTGAAAATATTGAATAATTTGACCTCTTTGGGCCTAAACCAGTCATTTAAATGAAACCACGTGAGAAGTTTAGAGGGGAAATGTCACTTTGATGGAACTGCTAACACACAGTCATTTGAAACATGACAAAGGGCCCCAACTACACACTGCTTTTTCGTAAGACAAAAATGTTGGGAACCAGTGGTTTCATTTTTAATGGTTTGCATTTTATAAATGTATCGTCTGTTTTTAAAAAAATGTAAAATCTTAATCTGAAAAGTAACCAGTAACTATAACTGTCAAATAAATGTAGTGGAGTAGAAGTATAAAGTAGCATAAAACGGAAATACTCAAGTAAAATATTGTACTTAAATACAGTACTTGAGTAAATGTACTTATTTACTTTCCACCAGTGCTATCTGCACCACTAGACTGGGTAAACCGACCCCTTCAGGACCAGGCTGGAGGACTCTGAGACCACTTCCAGAGGTACGCGGAGGCCAGATAGTCGCTGCCTGAGCTGTTTGTTTGGGAGCTGTGACGGAGCAGCGGATTAAGAGTCTATTCCCGGAGCCACAGCTGTTCTTAACATCTTCATAATGGAGGAAAAAAAATGACAGCAGGCTCGTCTTGAAAGAAAAGACGTCTGACAACCACTGCAGGCATCCCAAAACACATAGCTAGGAACAAATGGTCGTCATCTGTAAACCAATAATAGGCAAAGGGGATATCTCCAGGGCTGACAATGTATTTTAGGACACTTGAATGTCGGAGGGCATAACGACATGTTGCTGTGGAGATGGGATAATATCTGCAGGGTTAAATTTGGGCCCTGATTTTTGTCTTAAGTAAGTGTCTGTGTATGAATGTTACGGGTAGGATTGTCTCTGGAGGGAAGGTGGAAGGGTCTGCAGTAACCCAACACCACAGAACATCCCTCGGACGGACAAGACGTTAGAGCATATCGCAAAAATAACTCGCTGTTGGGCTAACCTGAGACGCACACACAGTTCATCTGCCTCACACTGAGGAAAATAGGTACAATATCATTTAAATCCAATGCAGCAAGGTGCATCTAAAAGAGAAAAAAGATATCTAAAAGAAAACGTGTTGCTCAGGACCGTGAAATTACGGAAACCTCTACTGTAGGAACCTTGTTTTTAAAGACATTAAAATAAAAAGCTACTGTTGCTAAAACATTCAAACACTTTTACACTTTACATTTGGTGACTGAGGTTCAGACCAGGTTTCCCTCGAAAGAGTTAAGTGTCACTGATTTTCTGAAAGATACAGCAAAAACAAATTAATTTATGTGTCATTAATTTCCATATAACCTAAACCTATACTTTTATGAGAAAAAATATATCTATAAATAAACTTGTTGTTCAGGACAAATTACGGAAACCAAACAAACAAAATGTTTTGTACACCACAAAATAAAGCTTTAATGTTGCTTGTGAAGAAAACAGGCTAAATTTGGTGAGTGGGGTTTAAAGTGAAGCGTAAAGTCGGTGCTGACAGGAGGATAAACACTGACGGATCGACTTTCACGTTCATGCCTTGTAGTGGTGTTGCCTTTCAGCGTGCCACATCACCAGACCATACATCACCGGTTTGTCACCGCAGCAGACCGAGCACATGTATCTAAAAACAATACAAAAAAACTACTCCTTTAACCTCAGAAATCTAGAAAAAACACTCAGGACTCAAGGAAAAAAGTTGTAATAATGAAAGAAACGGGACAGAAACCAAAAACGTTCCACCTTTTCTGGACAGTTTCATCTTATGTAACACTAAAAGTACATTAAAGTAATCTAATACCAATTAAACATCAACTGCAAAGTGTGTAAAACAGTTCATTCGCTCCGAACTCGTCAAACTAACTGACACCTTGATGTGGCGAGCCAGCCAATCACACTCTACAGAGTCTCCTGACCACGTGCGCAAATGCTAAATATTCAGCAAAAGCTCTGAGACCAAAGATTTCAACTTAACCTCAACCTTCCTAATAATAAATTAGTAAATAAACCGTACCGACAAGATTAAGTATTTACAACTGCGGTCATGCAAAGAATGTGCACGCAAACGTCCAAACCACACTACATGCTTTTAGACTTCACCTACTAAAACAGCATCAGACTGGCAGAGAAAGAGTTCTTACTTTAAACTAGCAGAGTTGTCAGCTTGTTAGAGTCCCAGAGACACAGACTGAGTCCCAGGCAGACGAAGTGTTAAGAAGGTATATATTGCAATCTCCGATAGCCCTCTAAATCCTCCACTTTCTCTTTATGGAAGTGGATTACTGGTCAAACCAATGAGCTGGCAAGGTCATGAAATACAGTACAGTGTCATCTGCCCCCCTCCTCGGCTCGCCTCATTATAAATAACCCGCCCTTTAAGATTGTTATCTGTATTATCTTGTGTCATCGAGTTTGTGACGGACAGAATGCAGGAAAGTGATTAAACCACAGAGGCATTTTGTTATCAACAGTTAATATATATAGAGACAGAAATCATTTAGAGATTTGATAGGAGAGGAAAACACTCACTGACAGGCTGCTGGGTGAAATATGCGTCTCTATATGAAAGATACATCAAAGACTAATTAATACACTATAAGTCATTGATTTTCATATGAACTAGAGCAAAAAACGACAGAAAATGAATCTGCAGATATTTTATATTTTATATTCTTGTTCAGGCTTAGAGCTTTTCACTGACATCAGGCTGTTTCTACCAGATCCAGCGTTTTATTTAAGTGCTTTTTAAAAGCTGCACAGCTGGCAGTGAGGTAAAACAAGGCTTTTACGCTCTGTAGTGTTCGATAACCGCAGAGACTCAAACTGAGTTTTTGTAACAAACCTGGTAGTTGAATCTGAAGGCTGATATTTCACCCAGCAGACATATTTAGTTTGGTCTCAATATGATGATGAATTCTTATCATATAGATACATTCAGAAACATTATCAGTTTGTCCTCCATCACTCACCCAACCCTGTCTGTTTATATACAACTCATTTGCAACAGCAAATACGCTTTGTAAGAGACGTAATGCCGTTTTCTGTCAACACGAGGAAACATTTTTAATGATCGTATTTGTCAAGTTGCAAAATGAAAGAAACATAACAGTAAAATGTTCACTGACAATGTATTTCACTTGTTTTTCCTGCAATATCCGCTCTTATCTGACTCAGTGTGTTACATTAACGCACATTTTTGCATCTCTTCTTGTGCACTTTCCATCCTCTTCGTTTTGAAACACCGTACAGCTTTTTTTTAAATTTTAAAACAGATATATTTTACATTGGAAATTTCTATTTTACATTTCTATATCTTGACTTTACTTGTTTTTTCTTTTCTCTTACTATGTTTATTGTGACCGTTATGCCCCAAAATACCAAAACAAATTCCTTGTATGTGAAAACCTACTTGGCAATAAACCGATTTCTGATTCTCAGCAACTAAAACACGATTAACATTTCTGTTCAGGCACTCGCAGCACTCGGATAAGGCTCAGAAAAGATGGTGGCCGTGGTTAAATACTAAAAAAAGTCAACTGACGTGTTTACTTTATTAACATTTAATTAACACCACAATCTTTCCCTAACCTTAAAGGCCAGGTTCACAAGTCTGTCTTAAAACAGCCGGGTGCCCATATGAACATGGAAACAGGTTTTGCCTCCTAAGAGATCTCTTCATAATGTGCTTCCAATGGAAGTGATGGGGGACAAAACCCTCATTCTGTGCAAAACTACATTCAAAAGTTTATCTGAAGTTAATATGAGGCTTCAGCTTACAAATTACAATCCTTTTAGTACAAAATTCCCTCTTTTTGTTACTATCCCTCCACTGCTGCTCAACAGGGAAACACAAAGAGGGAATATTATCCCAAAAAGACTTTTGGAAGTTATCCATTGAGAGTTTGATGTATGGATGACAACTGAGCATAAATGAAAATGTTGGCTTGATTATATCACTTCTGATGTAAAGCAAACCTGCAACAGTATCAGAAAAAAATCAATAACTTAGATTTTGTTGTTGTCTTCCAGATTTTGGCAACGCAGCAACCCTTTTCTTTACATTTGGATTACGGATCGTGCCTTTAATGAACAGACTGAAGGAAGTTGAACTCACATTGTGCTGCTGCAGCCCAAAGACGCAGCTAAATACCTGAAATGTAAAAAGTAAACTGTAAGACAAAAACAGACAGCTTCTCGTTGATGTAAACTTAATTATATGAGTCAATATCAAAATCATAAAAATCCATAAAGTTAACGAGTTTGATAAAGACCAAAAACATAAATGGTAACAGCTTATTTTAACCCTCCTATTAATCATTTACAAGCAGTGTATAAAAGTCGAATAAATGGTTTATAACGCACTATAATGCAAGATAAGGACATTAATGTACAGCATTCGTCTGTTTTACTATTGTCATTCATTATCTGTACATTTATCTAAATATAAATATCTGTATATACTGTATATACATCAACCCCCACTACAGTTAAAGTTGTTGACAAATACATGAATAAATGCTTATATGTGCTTACATCTACGTTATAGTGTGTAATAAACCATTTGTCAAACGCTTATACTTATAAATGCAAAATGGGGGGGGTGGGTTAAAGTGAAGTGTTACCACATAAATATTTAATATAAAAGGTTCAAATCAACTAAAAAAACATAATAAAACAGAAAATTATTGGAAAAAAGGCTTCACTTACCTCAGATCAGTTTCTGGGTGAACAGAAAGACACTAATCAAGAAAGATGTGTTGAAGACGACACCTCTTACTGCGAGTTTAAAGCTTCAGTCAGTCTGTCTGACACCGTTAGAGACTTTGCACGTCATAAAACAGCAACAACCAAGACACAAGAGTCAGTCTGCAGCTCCATGCTGGATCATGTTCACTGCTTTTAACATTCCCACAAGGTGAAGAGACGCTGCATCCATTCATTTCCATCCACCTGTTGTGTTTATCCTCTTCTTCAACACTTACAGTTTAATTATGCATTAAGTTATTAAGGCTGGGATGACATGCACTTTATATATATATATACTTGGATTAACTTGGATTTTGAAATTAATTATATTTTAAAATCAAAGCAGTGCATGTATTTTGTTTAGCAATTTAAACTCACAAAATGCAATTTACATGTGTGCCACTGGAGGGCGGCAAAGCATTATCCATGGTGACGATACCTCCTCACAAATTCATATAGTGAGATGCTACATTGGTAGTTTATCTAACATCATTTAGTAATTATTCTCAAGATTAATCAACATGACATTGAAAAGTTATTGTCTTATCATGGTAATAATGACAAACCTCCAAAGTTTTCTGACGGTCCTTAAATGATACTGTTGACAATCTCTCAGTCTCCATTTTAGCTGCTAGCTAACGTTAGCTTCACAGATAGGAAACACTGCTCTGCTCTGAATCCAGAGCTATTAAGGTGATCGATTTAAAATACTGATGTAAAATTCCAAGTACTCTTAATCATCCGCTAGCATTAGCTGTTGTCAATATGCTCAACTGCTACCTATTAGCCCTGGTGGCTAATAGATGTTACCCAGACATTTGTCACTCACACTTTCATTAAAATTTGTTAGGGTGGATGGTATGCAGTCTTATTAGTAACTTGTAGACAGGATTTAGCTGTAACCATAGGTGTAGCGCTGATGGAGCGCACCGTAACGACGCTACGCCACTTTTTTTCTGCAGGTGAGGAAATAGAATATTCGCAGTTAACGTTAATAATATCCAGATAATAATCCGCGTAATCCGGTTGAAATTCATATACATTTTTTTAAGCGCTTGAAGATCCAATATTGACATTAACACACAAGGTGTGTTGATTGATTCACGATGTCATGTCATACACTTAGTAACATGCAAGTAAACATTCCACCTTAAAAGTTTCCGGTAGCTGCCGGTAGCCTTTGAGCAGCACAGTGAATTAAATTTAAAAAAATGTATAGCTAGCTAACGATAACTAGTAAATGAAAAGGCAGCAACACATCCTTTAATTTTTTGGAAAGCTAAAAAGGTAAAAGTTTACAATAATGTAGTTTAACAACGATAGAAACTTAGGCCTACTGCTCAAGATTTTGATATTCTTTTGGACTCAGATGCTGCAACAAAATGACCCCTGACCAAACTGAGGGTAACAAGCACCTCTCTGTTGGTTACAAAAGAAACAGGCAACTTTTCTCAGTTGAGATGGAAAGGGAATTGGTCGAACACTTATATATGATACTTCTGTCTCTGTCCGTCAGAAGTAAGAAAGTTGGCTTACCAGCTTGCCACGTCCACAGTTTTGTCCCTTTAAAATGGTGGGAACTTAAGAAAGCCAGCCCCGACCAGCTCACTGCCTTTTTGAAGAGGCACCCATCCTTGTCCATCTGCAAGCCACTGGCCTTACAATAAAGAAAATGTAGTTTTTTTTATTAACAACCTTGACGTTGCCATGCAGAGGCACAAATTTCAACCCAGTGACGTGTGGGAAATGGACGAAACGGGGGTGTCCACGGTCCACAGACCAACTAGAGTTGTTGCTTCAAACTAATCGGGTCCCTCACCTCTGCAGAGCGAGGGACACTTTCATGTGCAGTTTCTGCAACAGGGAACAGCATTCCACCATATTTCATATTCCCTAGGGTGAATTTCAGGAACCATTTCATAATAAATGGCCCTGTTGGCTGTAAGAAGGGGGGCAAACCATCAGGCTGGATGAAGGAGGAACACGTCCTTGAATTTCTAAAAACACTTTGTAGCATCCACAAAAGTCACTAAGAAGATCGGCTGCCATCCAGTGAATTCGCATTTTAATATTCTTGACTGAAACGTCCGTGTTTCGTCTGTTAGCGTATCAGGGTCCAGGTTCAGCTAGCTAAGATCCTAAAGATTTACAACCAAAAACTCACAGTGCACTCACTTTTCAGTTCTTCAAATACAGGTCTTTCTTTCCTTAGGGAACAGTCGTGGCCTGTAGAGTAAATTTATCAGACAGAAGCCGAGCGTTTCCTTTTGTAGTTTGGCCAAATTATGGAATGAATGGTACCTGGTTGGTACTGATAAAATCAGCAAGAAACATTTGTCATTTCAGCTGACAAACGAGAAGCCTGATAACCTATTCTGTTAACGAAACAGGCACCGTGTTGAACTGGTATTTGAACTGGTAATAACAGGTAGACATTAGCCCTGAGGAAAATAAATGTGAATATCTGTAACAGTAAACAAATTTAAGCCATCATGATATTTATGTCTGTTATTTAGAAGTTTTGTTTTAGACTAATTAAAATGGCATTAATAAAAAGGTAAGATTGAGATTTGTCCTCTCTTGAGCTCTGTAAGTATTAATGACGATGACTATTTTCTGTAACAATCTTTCAGTTGTATGTATTTACAACAAATATGTGCAAATCCCAGTAAGCTTGACAAAACGGCTCCTTCAGCAGGTGTCGCTTGTTTATTCGGTCAAAGTTTCTGCAGCTTACATGGTAGTTCAAAATATGTATTTGTGCTATCGAAATGCTTTTCTGATTAAACCAGTCGATGAAAAACAGACTGAAAATACTGCGGGTTTGTTAAGAGCAGATGCAGTTTTCGTCAGATAAGACACTGATTCAAGCCTCAGACTCAAACATCTTCTTCCTCCCGTCCATGCCAGATTTGTCTTCAATGTTTTTACGCCAGTCAACGACGTCACGAAGTTCCTTATCCTGAAACACCAAGATGACCAACAGTCAGAGCGGGACCAGGTGGCTTCATGAAACTTTTAGTTTTAGATAAAGGTGTGAGTACACTATAACTGGTCTGGTAATCCTACTTTCCTTTTGACTGGAGACCTACCTGACACTAGCCTTCACAAAAAGGGGTTGAAATTAGCATATCGATGAGGTAATGGCAGTTTAAAAAATAACAATAGCTAATGACAAAGGTAGTTAGAGTCAGTTACGTTTATATTGATTTACTATACAGTGTAATGATTGTGTTTGTTGTGAAATACAAAGGAGTGACCCCAGCAGGCCATGCAATGAAGAGTAAAAAGATTAAGGAGGACGTTCTCAGTATCATATGTAATTCAGAATGAATCAGAGTTAAAGGAATGAAAACAGGTTGTTATTATGTCCACCACTCTACAGTATGTAGTGTGGAGATGTTTTTGATATTGAAAGCATGAAACAAATATGATTTTACTGCCAGAAAGACCAAAGCGACTTAATCCAGACTGTATGAAGTTACGAAGGTCTTTGATTGAGCACAGTGAGGACTTTAACATCAAAACCTTGGTTTTCTACTCCATCACATCATTGCAGGTTGATGGAAGTGGGTTCTAAAACTATTCATCTAATCAGGATGGTCAAATGTTGGGAAAAAATGCCAGTGGTATGAACCCTGTCCCTGCTGGAGCGCAGGTTTCTATAGAAAATTACGTATCTTATATACTTCACTTCCTCCACAGGGCTCCGTGTCTGCTGACTCATAAAACTGAGCTGCTTCTGTCAAGAAAAGTTTATAAAACGAGGCCAGGCAGTTCCTCACCTCCTCTTTCACCTCCTTCTTGACCTGCTTCAGGTTGGCCCTCAGGTCCATGTTGACCGTGTGCTTGGAGCCCAGCAGAGCTTTCAGCATGGCGTCAGCGGACATACGTACTTTCCTCAGGACGGGCTTCTTGAACTTGCCCATCAGGTCCTGAACTTTGATCTTCAGGTCGTCGATCTGGAGAGGGGAGACGGTACAGAGGCCATGATGGAAAATGAAGTCTGGATTTACTACAAACAGCTTCAGCACTGACTGTTGATGGGAAGCCATCAGAAAAGTGATATTTACGACCAAGTACAGAAAGAAAATAAAAACACTGAGAACTAAATATCGCAGGGTTTCTCAACCTCTTTGGACCATGATCTTGCTTTTAGATTTCCATTTGAATTTGAGCAATTTTCAAACATAGCTTATGGCTTGCCTTTCAGTGGCATGAAGGGAGCCATTGATATACTTCTATTACACTGCAAAATGGATAGAACAAAAAATATCCCTTTATTCTTTCCCTAAAGCCTTAGCAGTTAAAAGATTAGCTAAAAATGTAATGTTTGTCCTGAGGTTGGGAGTGGAGAAAGTAATTAAAATCCAATCACATCACCCTCTGGGGAGCAGTATTGTATTTCGAATCATTTTATACGCATTTCCCCCAAAATTCAACATGACATACTCGCTATCTTTGGAAACTCTGGAGCCTAGATTTTAAAATAAAGTTGTGTGAGTTTATGAGGACGGAGCCACTGAAGGTTCTGCAGGGGTTAAGTCTTTAAATAATTTCATATAATCTACCTCCTTGTCGGATTTATTGACTTTCATCTCCAGGTTGTATCGCTCCTCATCGATCACGTCGATCTTGTGGTGGATCTCTCTGCACAGCTCCTGAACACAAACATCAGCAACATCGTCACAATGGACCCAAACCATGCATCACAATATCAACTAAATCTGACAGCCCTCACTCGTTGTTATTTCTTTACACACATAAAATGCCAGAGAGTTCAATTCCATACGTTTACACTGAATTCAGGTGGGTTTTAATTCTGTTATGTACATACATGTTGTGTCACATTTTATAAGACGATGTTAAAGCTGAAAACACTGCAACTGCATGTTCTATGGAGGAATAAATACAGTAACTAATCTTCTGCAGTCGAACGCTGTATCACGTACCTGCAGCTCCTGCATGCTCCTGGGCATGGACACAGGAGGGCAGTTCTCAGCCATGTACCTCGTCCTCTCCTTCTCTCGCTCCCTCTCTTCCTCCTCCAGTAAACCTTTGGCGATGGACAGCATCAAACTCTGCCAGACAACACGACAGAACATCACATACTGATGCACACCGGACGCTTTAAGTTAACTCTTAGCAGCAGAAGGTATCGATCTCTCTGTTCGTTGCTTTAGTCGCATGACTGAAAAGTATGTGAAGAGGTTTTTGCCAGTTGCTTGTGAACATTGTTCATCAATATCTCAGCAACCCCGTTTCTTTTATTACTCAGTTTGGCTTTGCTTTATACAACACTGTAAACATTTTAAAAGGAATCTTTTACCTTCAGATGATGCTTGCGACTCGAAGACATCTTTTTCCTGAAGAGTTTGGAAAACATCAGTTTGTTATGACGGATGGAAACATGAAAAAAAAAAATTAGGAAGGTTTTAGGACTCAATAATAGACCAAAGGATGATAAGATTTATTTCTTTTTTCAGTGCAAATATTTGCACAAATGTTGTTTCTGTAACACGTCTACATGGGGAGTCTTGTTTTTAATACAGTATATGGTTCTTCCAATTAGATAATATACAGCAGTTCTTTAAGTTTAAAAAGTTTGACATTTTGAAGTTTAACTTCAGTGTTAGGTCCAAAATAAAATATACATGAACATATGGATGAATGAGAACAGAGAATTACTCACTCCGACATCTTGGTGTTTGTTTAGCTTCGAAGTCTGCAGAAAAACATAATTTTCCATTTTGAAATAATGAAAGGTCGAAGCACACAGACACAATTTTCACAATTAATCAGAAAAGTATCTCAGAAACACAGAAAAGTCAGTAACTGCGTGGCGTACAGCTAACACAAACAGAGGGGAACAGGAAACAGGGTGAAGGTGGGGTCGGGCGGAGGAGGAACAGGACTGGAATGCTTCTGTCCGGTCTTTCAGAAATAATAACTCCACTCAGAGGAAACGTGACACCAACTGGGAGCATCAGTGGTCTGCCTCAAGGAAAAACCTCTAGTCTAAATTAGGACAAGGATCTGGGGTCCAGTTGTCCCCCCTTGGCATCCCTCTCATGAAAGGTCTGTCTTCTGGAAGATTACCAGGAAACACCTGATACCTCCTCTGTTGGTACAAACATCTCTGACATGACTGAGACGGTACCGTCTTCTCTGAAAATAGAGGCCGTGCAGAACAATCCAGATCAACAATCACTGCGTCCAAATGGAAAACAGACAACTAAAAGCTCTCCAGTCTTTGCCAAAATGTCAAAAAAGACGTCACAACAATGATTTCTCCACGGGGACATAGAGTTGTGAATAGTTAGTAAAAACCATGTTTGTGGCAATCATGTTTTTTTGCTCCTGATCCAGATCCGAGTCCTCTAACCCTGAGTATGTGCCAATAGTTCTGTGGAGTCTGATCCAATATTTCTCTTACAGTGGATCTAGATTTTTATCAGCTTAACAAACAAAACAAAAAATCAGAAATGGATCTGGCTTTGTATAGCAGATACTGATTAGAGAATCAACTTGCGACATCCCTAATATAAACCACATCGGTTAAACTGACTTTCCACTCAGAGGATTGTCTCAAAAGAAGCACAATTACATAACTTAAAGAAACATTCCCTGAATTTTGCTACAGTAGAAAACAGCGCCGCCTGCCGCCAAATCCCCTGATCAACACAGATGTTTTGACACTCGACCAAGTTCGTAATAGAATTTCAAAACATAAACAATGAAATTTTGGGGATTTGGGGGCAATGTAACAAAATCAGAGCGTTTATGTTTAAAATGAAACAAACAAGTGCATTGTTCAAACAAAATTATTTTTTACAAACAACACAGCCAGGTGATTTACAAAAGGACATTTCCCTTGGACATTTTATAATAATCTTATTGTGTTTTAATTATTCTAATTATGTTAATATTTAATTGTATAACATGTTAGATTTATAATTTGTAATTTTAAATATACAGTTTTAACTGTCAGACTTATACACAATTGCTTTAAGGTGAAGTAACTTGCTTTGAAATGATCAAATTAGGGTTTAAAATAATTCTTTATACTTTTTAATGTTGGTCACATAATAAATAAAAAAACATGTTTTTATTAATTATCTATATGTAGGTTTTGCTCCTAAAAAATCTCATTAAAATAAATTTGTTTTCAGTTTAAAGCAGAGTATCATCAGCATAAGGACATCTTTGTCGTATGTTAAAATGGTGAAATTTGCTTCATAACTTTTCAATATGTGAAATCTCAACTGAGTGATAATCTGTTGATCTTCTCATGATTCGCTGGAAATAAACACAATAACATTTTCATTGTAGCAAACTGCAAATTCACCAATACTGTGAACTTTGCCCTTTTATTAAAAATATCAAATATCAGTCAGGCTCAGTTGTTCCTGTCCTGACCGCAGCTACAGACCCACAGCCAACAAATCTGACTTTCTTTACAGTAATGTATCTCAGTCACCATGCCTTAAAGGGACAGTTCACCCCAAAATCAAAAATACTTATTTTTCCTCTTACCTGTAGAACTATTTATCCATCTAGATTGGTTTGGTGTGAGTTGCAGAGTTTTGGAGATGTCGGCATTTTTTGAATGGCATATTTCTGAAAACAGACTTTGCTGTTGAGTTTTTCAAATGTATTTTTTGGCGCTTTGAGCTCCACAAGCCGAGTGCCATATAGTCCCGTTATATTCAAAAAATGCAGACATCTTTACGGTCAATATCTCCAAAACTCTGCAACTCACACTGAAACAATCTAGATGGATAAACAGCTCTACAGGTGAGAGGATGATTTCAGTGCAGAGTTTTAGTTGTTAAATGTTGTTTAGCAGGTATTCCACCCTGACAGCAAGAAATTCTGGAGGAAAAACTGAATGCCGGGAATATTGTGGCCTGAAATGGTTTTAAATCAGCACCACAAACAAAATAATTCGATGCTTGTTCTTCCTTCAAATACAAAATGGATCTGAGATGTTTTATTGCATTAAAATGATAATGAACAAATGATAAGAGGACTTTGTGTCCAAATTCTGTAAAATATATATATATTACAGATTTGTACCTTGAGCTCACATGTGGATCCTAACTAAATTTACATTATAAACCATGTATGTATGTATTTGTAAGATAACTGTATTGGAACATACTGCAAGCTGTTCCATAATTTTGACCTTTTATATTTTCTTGGACTCTGATTTTAGACCTGCAGACTATTGTGAGCAAACATGAAGCCAAAGACTATTTTATTAAACGAAGCCGTCAGATTAACCACCAGCTCACACTGAGCTGCGACACATTAAATCTATCCAAACAGTCTGTGATGACAGCGCTAAACACTGGGACTATCACTTTCCACCTCTAGAGTCCATTTACACCAACACACCCCATCACACTGCATTTCACACAGCACCGACCGCTTCACCCCCAAAATGAACAATATTAACATCCAAAACCTCCTCAGTCACCATCATCACCTTCATCGTCCTGCAGCAACAGTTTCTAATGAGCTGGCTTGTTTTAGCAACTCGTCAATGACAATTTAAACATCCATATTTGTTTTGACAAGAGCTCAAAGAAAACAACCAAAAAAACCTAATTTACTTGACAGCATAACGACAACAAAAGTCAGCAGCAGCAGAGAAAAGAAAAAGATTTCTCACCTTTTCGCCGAGGACGGAAACGGAACGGAGCGACAGATTTGGGAAGCAGCTCAGTTTTGGCATTATAAGTTGGTATATATTGCATTTCCCAAAGGCAAAGGAAACCCCATCTTTCTCTTTATGGAAGTCGATTTTCTCACAGACCAATGGGCTCACCAGCAACAGAAATATTATATCTGACCCCCCCTTCACCCTCAAAATCTCCTCCCTATCTGACCATTATAAATAACCCCTTCCTTTTAGATTGTTTCACTGATCGCATTATCACCCTCCCTCCCCCCGACCCCCAAAAGGAAGGTGCTCATGAGCCTGGAGGTGAAAACCAGGAGAAGTAGAGTGGAGAAAGGAGGCAAATCAACAAGATGTGACTCAATGAACAGATTATTATCATACACGAACACTGCGAGGCTCACTGTATGAAACGAGGCTGGGCGCTGAGGAAGAAGGAAACCAGTGAGCAGCAGTGATGAAAGTTGAGGGGACAGCAGGTGGGAGGGCAGGAAAAGTCAGCGAGTGGAGTTTCGAGACGGTCATTTAAGACTCACTAAGTGGATGCTATTAAGAAGCTGTTAACAGGAGCTGGTCAGTGAGAGGGAAAGCTTCTGAACTCAGATCACGCAGGATTTTCTGTGCAGAAAGAAAAACAGGAAAAGGGAAGACGGAGTGAAAAGAGCAGAACTATGGCAATAAAAAGGTCAGAAAAGAATGACCTGATGCTAAAGATCTGTTTACCAACTGTATTTGTTAGCTCCAAACTTGTTCACAAAAGATCATTTGAGGACTACTGGACGTTTGATTAGGCTCTCTGAATAAATGTATTGATTTATTGGCTCAGCTTATCGGCTGGAATGGAACGAGGAACATAGACGGAAATACAGTAAATAGTAGTAATAGTGTCCTGGTGATAGTAATAAATCAAAGCAGTTGTTTGTTTTAATTATGCTAACAGTTTAATTTTAAGTAAAAAAGGAAGTTGCCTCTAGTAACAATAATGTACTCTATTAATAATGGTAAAAATTCAACAAATACATAAAATGAACAAAAATGTAAACATGAAGATAAATAACATGCAAACAAATACATGAAAAAAGCAAACCCAATCAAAATGAAAAATTGTATAGTTAATTTATCCAGATAAAAGATGAATGAACTCCCAATATGTGAGTAAAATTGCTGAACTAAGCAGGAGAGAACCTCGCGTTTCAGCGTAAATAAATATGTAATAAATATGCTTCTCCATCGCTAATGTATTCCTGACAGATGTAAAAGCAGAAAAGCATTTGCTCTGGTGTTTCTCTGGTGGGGGGGGGGCAGTTGGTGACAGACAAACTGCAGCATGTGAAGCCACAAACACTCAAATGATAAGAGAAGGAACAGGAGACCCTTAAACCACAAACATGACTATTACAGTATCAGCTTTAATGAGAGTCGAAACTGTTTTATTCTACTGGAAAACTGGCTAATTCATTAGCTGTCTAGAAGATGGATGCTGGGTTTTTAGTGTTACGTGGTATTTCTGGCTTTTGGGGGTCAACCGCTTGGCCTTTTGTTAATGTATAGTAGAGTTATAACATACAGTTAGTTCCCGTGCCCGGGTCTAAACCCGTCAGGTCCCGTCTCAGAACTGTGGCGAGAGGACGCGACCAAAAATAGAAAGAATAGACGTCACCTAATGAAGTGGACGGCAAATTTTAGAGATGACAGAATCAAAGCAGAGCTCTACAGCACTCTGATACAACTGATTTCACAGATGTGGCTGTTCAATAGCAATGAACACTGAGGGAAAATCCATTTCAAACTCATAACACTCAGTACAGTAACCCTGGTAAGTTTAACATTTAGGCTCTTAAAACTTTTAGTTACTTACCAAACAAGAAACTCCTCCGATGTCACTACGCTAGCATCGCCCCAGAAAACACCTTCACCTGCGATCTGTTAACAAAGTCATGTGATTCCATCTGTTGTCAAAGTAATTTGGACCATTTGTTTCCAGTTTACTTTGCTTTTTGTGAGGGTTATTGTGGGTCTGTTCCACATACTGTAATTAATTGTACGCTCAGAACAAACTAGTTCGTACGATGTTTCGTCCAACAGCGTCTGAAGGGAAACGTGTTTAAAGCTATTTCCAAACAGCCACACTCAAAGGCGGAGTAAAAAGCCTGCCATTATGGAGGGGCGAGACGCAATCAAGGGCGTAGGTTTGCATATGGACGGTAGGGACCAATATTTTGGGAAGAATTGTCCCTACCAATATTTGAGCGAACTTGTTTGCATTATCTTTGGAGTGAAGTCATATATTAGATAAAAGTAGGTGTCAACTGTCACACCTCCACACACCTGGTCAATCTATAGACTGTATATAAAGATGGACGACATGACAGCGCCCCAGAAGTGAAGCCACAACATCTGGATCGCCCCCTGGTGGCTGGCTGCAGTATAGGTCATAAACCCCGCCCCCTCCATGTTAGCGGATGCGACATGAGCCAAACTAAAATCTCAAAGTAAAATAAAATCAAATAAATTTTTCCCAAAGATGGTTTCTGTCGGTTTAGGTAGTTCTTATCACGCTGATGTTTGTTCAAGTGTCCGTTTTTCTGATAAGTTTGGTTTTAATTAGTTATTTGATGCTATAAAAAGGGGGTTTCACGTCATGCCAGGTGTGTGGGCGGGACCTCGATACCGCGGCTCCACCCCCGATCACTACTGCGCAGACTCTGGCGCCAAATGACGTCACCAGCGCAAGATGGCTGCTCCCGTATCCGGGACATTTTGGCTTCATTACAGTCTACAGGGAGGAAGTGGAGACGCGTCGTCCATCTGTATATACAGTCTATGGGTCAATCACTCAGTGAAGTGGGCTTGATTGTCTGATCGATTTGGAAAATTATCCTTTCAATGATCCGACAAGCACTTTCTTTGCTCAGTCAGACCAGAACATACAGCGAGATGTTGTGGCTAGCTGGTTTGCTAATGACTAGGTAGCAAAGCTAGCTAGCTTGGCAGGTCAGTTGCTGACCCATCAAAAAGTTAAGACAGCGCACACCGTGTCTACACCAAGCGGCAACGCCCGGGGCTGAAAATAAAGCCAACAGGAAGTGCCAAAAACTGCAGTTCACTGAATGGCCACTTGAGGCGGCCTCCAAAAGCGAGTCAGTCCCCACAGAGCCCCGTGTTAAAATGTCCAACTTTACAGCAGAAATAAACATGTTTACAGCCTGGAACGAAAAACAGTTTTGGTCTCTGTAGCTAATTTCCCCGTTCATGACAACTGTGAGGGGGGTGATTTTTTTTTTTTTTTTTACAACTCACCCGTTTAAATTATATTAAGGCTTAAAGTTACACATAATTAAGGGCATGGCCCCTTTGAGTGACAGGTGGGTGTCCTATCAGGTGGCTTGCTGCTAGGTGGTTCAGCAACCAGGCTTCCTTCGGCCCGCCTCAGCTCCACCTCTTTGCCCATTTTTGGATTACTTTGAGCTTCACAACGGCCCTTTAGAAACCTACGGGTGACGTCACAGACACTACGTCCATGTTTTAGACAGTCTACGGTCTACTCAGGAGGTGTAGCATGAGCAGCATGTTCGCAGCAGCTTCAGTCCTCCATCTGTGTCTACACAGGATGCCTTCAGGCACAGTATTTAATTAAAAAGGACCAGTGTGTAGGATTTAGTGGCATCTCGAAAATACGCTTAAGGTTGCACATGTGAAACGCAAGCCGTTATGCAGCCTGTGCAGACAGCTGTATTAATTAAACAGATGACTGTCTCGTGACTGACTGCAAACCGTGCGTTTTTTTGTGGAACAGTTTGTACTCTGGCAGAGCAGAGTTGTATATAAATTCAGCTAATATAATAGCTTTCTCTTTTCTGGACTCTGCAGCTTTCTGTCAGCACTGTCAACACGTTCTAGCACAAATTCATTCGTGTGAACGTTCACCCGAGTTGAACGCTACCTGAAAGATCTGCGTGGATTTACTTTGTCTCTGCAAGCATCATGGAAATGTCATAAACGTGAAATTTCGCTGGTCTGCTTCCAACGCACCTGACAGACTCCTCCGTCAGGTTTGGACACCTTTAAAAAAAGACCTTTAGTCACAGTCATACTGGCTTTTTACTCATTTAAAGACCACACCGTTTGTTTGTTTTTTAGTTTGCTGCCTCGTTCTTTTACTGCACTATTAATTTGGTAAGTCAACACCAAAACAACTGGTATGTACATCCTTTTCTTTAATATTTCAACAGTACAAATTATATGACTTAAGAAACATGACATGAGAAACACATCGCTTCACATTTCTGAATATCATATTCATCGAGAACATTCTGGGCCACTGAGAAATCACCTGAGAGAACGAGTTAGAAAACCTATTCAGTTTGATATGATGACTTTGACTTGGAGCATTTACAACAAGGGCTAAACCAAAATATGCTGATACTTTGTCTACTACAGTGCCTCGCATAAGCGTTAAAACATCCATCGAGAAATATACCCTCTTCTTCGGTCTCATCACCACCTGCATTAGTAAAACACCGGTACTGTACACTAATGACTAGCAAATATATTACAGCGAGGGCCGCTTTACACGAATGTCATTTTCATACTTTTTTTGCTCAAAATAAAACATCAAAAAATATTTAACATTTTACAACATATAGAGAGAAGTTAAAGTCATACAAAGTGTGCAAATGTCACCGTACGGTCACAAGACGACTCCAAATGAAGGCACCATACTTTTAGCTTCCACTCCTACCACACCGGTCACATGACGACTTAACTGTGCTGCTGGGGGTTAACGTCACGGTAAATATGCTGGAAAGGGAGGAAGCTAGCAGAATTTAGGGGTTTAGTTACACTTCAACTGAACCGTTACTTAACCAGAACCAGACTTTACTAGCTAACGTATTTATAGCAGAAGGGTCTCTATTGAACTAATGTGGTTCAGGAGAAAAATCCAACAGTGGGCTAAAAATACTTTCAGTTTTGACGACACAGCTTTAATATTCAGATCAGGATAAGCTTTGTACAAGGGGGAACAGTTAGCCAATCATAACCAAACTTTTAACCACTAAACTGAACCATTAGCTAACCTGAACCAAACTTTTAGCTGCTTAATTGAACCGTTACTTAACCAGAACTTGACTAGCTAAACGAATTTAGAGCATAAGTGTCTTATTATAAGTCGGTTCAAGAGGAAAAATCCAACAGTGGGCTAATATCTGTCTCGATCATGTTTTGTGCTAAAACGTATTTACCTTCAGCTCTGACAACACAGCTTCAAGTTTTGTACGAGAGGAGGTTTTCACTGATTGAACGTGACACAAACCGTTAGCTAATCAGAACCAAAATCCTAACCACTAAACTGAACCATTAGCTAACCTAAACCAAACCTGTAGCTGAACCAGCCTAGCCTGAACCATTTCATTTCGGGATTGCCTTCTGTAACTCGTTTGGATCACGTTCACACTCTTAACTATACAAACTGAAGTTCGACAGATTTCCAGGCTTCTCAGGGCTGCACGTTTCATAGTGTTAAAATTGCATTTATAATTATCACCCCTATGTAATTATCTTTGCATGACAGGACCATATTAGCATTTACAGGGAGACTGATGCATAAAACCAAGCTACGCTAAATCCTCCCTTAAATTGCATCTTCAAATGACAGGATGACATTAGACCTCATGAAACAATGACTAGCAGGCTAATAACAGCATTCCACAAAAGTTGAAAAACACACCTTTTTAAATATTTGTCATTATCACTACCGTCCAAACAGCATCCCTCCTACTCTGCAACAAGTTCACCTTCTAATTGTGAGGCAGAAATGTAAACTCAACTCAGACTGAGAACACTATGATCCTCTTCGTTTCCACAATCGTGTAGCGCTTGTCTCATTGCCATTATTTGGTGCCATCAGTGACACTGGACAATCAAAATAAAGCAGATGAGGAAACGCTGTTCACATAATCTGGTGTGAAAATGAACCTGACATCTTCGAACAACGGTTTTCATATTATCTTGTTGCGTGAAAAGTGAAAAAAACAAAACAAAACGTAGTCCTCCAGGTTCAGCAGACACCTCATATGGATATAATCAGATTAAGGCGATCCTTAGATTGTGAAACATGTCACACTTTAGTACACTTGTCATAAGCACATTAAGCTAATAATAAATAACCAATCCAGACCTTTGCTCAATTATTACATCTATTTGGGGATGTTGGTGCATTCTGATTTCTTTTAGTGTTCTGATTTTAAGAAGGCATCAGCTGATGCCGCAGTCTTTCTACAGAGACAGAGCGCAATTAAGTCCCGCCCACACCCAGAGGGGAAAACAATTCACCGCTCTCCATTGACTTTGTATTGAAGGTGCCTCCACGTCACTTCCGTCTGCTAGCAAACAACAGAAAAATGCCTAAAAGCTGCTGTGTGGTGGGATGCTCTAGCGACAGGGTAAAGAACCCAGAACTAAGTTTCTATAAGCTGCCGAGACGAAAAACTGAGCTTCTAAGACAAAAGTGGATACAGGACAATAAGACGTGAGGCATCAGCAGGTAGAGTGGGATCCTGACACAGTATGCATTTTGTCACTGGTAAGTCAAATATCCAGTAGCTTAACTTAAAACTGACAGCAACTTGTGTTATAGTGAAATGGGGATAATTGAGAAAGCTATGAAGTATTACGTTTGCAAGCGCTTTAGCGAATTACAGTAGCATTTGTCCAAGAAAACCAAGGTAAGGAGAAGGGACACTGAGAGGCCGACAATATCGAGTTTATCAACGTACTTTTTCCTCTCTGGCAGACATAAGGTGCTAAAATAATCCTTTGACATGCTGATATCTAATGTTATTAGCTAGCTACAGGCATTCTGTTAGCGTTTCAGCATTTGGTTGCATATTGTGGTTTTCAGAGTATGACGCGTTGCGCTCTGTCTCCGTATAAAAACAGCACCATGCCTGCTGTGGAGGAACAACATGCTTATCAAACCTCAACAGTTTTCTTGGTACTGACTGAATTGTCTGTAGCACAGAGTATCAAAACCTGTCATGTACCGAATGGCGGCACCAGTGCTGAAACTTATACGTGATTCATCAATTAGTCGATCGAGAGAAAATTAATCTGCAACCATTTTCATAATCAATTGATCTTTTACGTAATTTATTAAAAAGCAGAAACACCAAACATTCTCCAATGTGAGGGTTTGCTGCTTTTCTGTTTTATATTTTGGGGGCTGAACTGTTGGTCGGACAAAGCAAGGCCTTTGAAGACGTTGAGACATTTTTCACTATTGTCTGACATTTTATAGACTAAACAATTTAACAATTAATCGCAAAATAATGGATAGATTCAATGATAATGAAAATAATCATTAGTCTTAGCGCTAGTCAAACTGTTATTCTTTGATCAGACAATCACTGATTTAAACAGATTTTATCACATATTTTCTTGTTGTGGTGTGGATTATGTGACCAAACAACAGCTGTAGAAAAACATTTTTGTATTCAAAAAAGTATAAAATATTGAAAAAAATGATCATGTTAAGACTAAAAACAGCCCTACACAACAATCAAACCAATAATGTAAACTCAAGTTATCAGGGATCAGATTGTGTGAACCACGTAAACACTTTAATTGAACCGTTACCTTAATCTGGTTATTCTAATGAGCATGTAAACGTGGCAGCTGTCAGACTCATAGCCGATAGTCACTCTCCCACGTAGGTGTGAAGCGTCATCAGCCGTTCTCCCACAATAACAACAATTCAAACAATATTAAAATAAAAAGGCAATACTTTGCATTTTGGACAACCCTGTGAGTAGTGCAAAATCACCTCTTGCAGTGTGAACCCTGAATCGCAGTTCAGTGGCACTGATACACTAATACTGATAATCCATAGAGACGCACATCACCCAGCTTCACTGCATACACTTAAGTTCAAAGTCACCAAGTCACAGTCTGAGCACCACCGAAGAGATTTAACCAAACAAACTGTGGCTCAAAATGGGGCTACAGTCTTCCTCACAGAGGACAGGTTGGGCCGTTCATCTTCCATCAAGTATGACCTCAGAAAAGACACCAAAAAAACAAACAAAAACAGCGTGAAAAGGTAGAACAGAAGAACAGAAGCAGGCCAGATTTGAAACGTGTCCGTGTGCAAAGTTCCCTCTTGCGATAGAAGCAGATTAATCGGTAATGTAATCCAGTCAGTGGTGACAGATCACAAGAACATCACCAATCTTCAGAGTATCAGCAGCAGAGTTGCAGCTTTGCTTTAACAGGGTTGGAAACCAACTCCATTTTTATTTTTTTTTAAACCAACGGTTAGTACGTCCAAACTATTTTACCAGCAAAATTGATTTTTAGGAAGAAAAACAAAGCTCCAAACAAACAGTGGCCAGTTACTTTCTTCATTGTCAGATCTTTGCAGATTGTGTCAAAGTCTATATGAAACAGATTGTAGTTCACACCCGGCATCAGACATATTTCTGAAATGCAAGTGACTGTGTTTCGACTTCACTTTCACATTAAAAATGAGATTTTATCTGCGAGGAAGCTGAAACTTCTTTTAAAACAGAATTTGGACTCAGCAGCAATAAAGCCAGAGAGGAAGTTAGGCTGGTTGATAACTCACTACGAACTCTGAGATTTTGACCACTAGTGGTGCTATGGAGCAATGTTTTGATAACCACGTCCCTGTTTTGTTTGCATCTCATGCTCTCCTAGCATGTGCTCAAGTGCAAGGTAATATGTAGTGCATGCAAGCCACACTTCAGCATAACTGTTTGAAGAAAAGTCCACATGGCACCTTTAAAAAAAAACACAGATCTGAGTTATTTGGCAACTCAACTCTGCTAGCGGTTCTGTTAAGTTATTAGGGTTGGGCACTAGGATGAAAACGGCGCTGTTGTGGGCTACACAGCTAAACAATGAGCTGAAACTCGCTATGAAGGGGCTTTAAGCCGAGGGGAGCTACAGGTTCAGCTGATAACTCTCTGTAGATTCATCACTATGAGACACCTTTCAAACTGTTTTCACATTGTCACTTGGTGCATTGCTGATTATAGCCGCATTAAGGATTCAAGGTACCAGGAATGAGGCGAGTAATTATCTTCTAGAGGCTAAAACTGTTTCCCCGTGGAAGGACAATAACAACTGGAACACACTTTCAGGTGTCATACTTAGTTTCTAAACATTTACAAGTGCCACTTGGCCCCTTCAACCTGTCCACAACTGTGTTTCGATTTTCTGATGCCTAAAGGGCAACTCCACAGCTGCAGCTGCGTTTCTGTGCATCAAGACACAATCCCAAACTCTCAAACCAAGACCCCCAGTTTCCCTCTGAGCTTTCCAATTTCACTACGGGCATATAGAGATAAAGGGGACATTTGGTCCCATTTCTGGAGTTATTCAGCCTGGTGAAGACAGTTTGTCCTCCTGCTGTCCTCCCAGCTCCTCAGGAGCTGTACTGCTGACAGGAAAGCTGCTTCTGAGGACAGAGGTAAGATATTAATGGAGGTTGAAGTCAGCATGGATTGAACGAAGGGATGCCTCAGCCGCTGACGTGTCTCACATCATGTTTAAATTCAAGGTGATGCTTTAATTGTCTATTCTATAAAGCGCTACTAGATGTAAATTTGACTTGCATCAGCAGCAAATAGAACCAAGTGTAAGATAACATGTAGACTTTCTGTCCACGTTTGGTATCACACATTAGCCTGCTGTACAATTTATACTAACAGTGACCCTTCCAACCCTTTTGGACATATATATATATTTACACAGCTCACCAAGTTGCATTTTAGTGCCAGGTGTGAACTCTAATGAATTTCCCACCCTGAATTGGAATGACATCAATAATCTCCTGAGATCTCCCATTAAGTAATTCTCCTGATATAAAACACCACCACAACGGCATGGCACAGAACTGAAGCAGGACTATATCAACTATACAGCCAACACTATTACATCGTTACCAAGAAGCTGTATACATTACAGTGAAGTCTATTGCGTCTCCTGTTCGGTGACGGGGGAGGGGGCATCACAGCCAGGTCACATTTACAGGTTTGAAGAGGAAATACATCAAAGTCATAACTTTTACAACCACTGAACTCAAGTGGAGACAATAATATTCAGTTGAAAAGTCTACAGGGGAAAGTACAGCTGCCCTTGGTTGTCTTTAGGAAAATATCTAATACCACGGGAGGATGGAGGAATAAAGACAGCCTTGAGCAGCAGCCGAGCATGTTGGGAAACTGAGTCAGGTCCACGCCACTTTGCGTGAGATGGCCTGTTTGAAGCACTCGGGGTCGACGTTGCCTCCGGGCCGCAGTGCCCTCTCCAGGCTCACCAGCACGTTTTGGTGGCACTCCCTGATGTTGACCGGGTACTTCGCCCTCAGTAGCTCGTAGGCGGCGATAAGCCTCATGTTCTGTTTCACCATTAGGTACTGGATGATACACGTCGGCGCCAAAGAGAAACCGTCTCGACAGTGGACCAGGACGCGCTTCCTCTTCTCGGTGGAGGCGTTGATGCACTCGTTGATGTCCTCAAAGCAGCGCTGCTTCAGGGCCGGGCCGTCACCCAGAGCGTCCGGCACGTCTCCGATGTCCACCTTGAGGCGGGACCAGCTGTGGCGGGTGCCGCGAGAGCAGGTGCACGGTATGAGGTTGAGGCTGGGGCCCAGTTCTCCCGGCACACTGCTCATGTCGATGACGCTGTCAATGTTATTGCGGCACAGGGTGCGCCCGTTGTACGCCGCATTCAGGTTGCCAACATAGATGTAGTCCGTCACCTTGGAGATGACGGGTTCAGAGTACTGGAAGTGTTCAGGGCCGCTGGGTTTGGGCTCAGGCGTATCTGGGCCCCTGGCACCGGCCGGACCCGTGGCAGCTCTCCTGCTGTAGTTACGCAGCTTCTTGGAGCCCGAGCGGGATGGTGGGTTGGAGTCGGACTCAGAGCTGCTGTTCCAGGGCGGAGAGAACAGAGAGAAGCGGCTGGAGGATTTGCTCTTGTTGAGGATCTCCACTGGGCTGGACAGGCTGGAGCTGGATGGTGTGGTGGAAGCCGAGGCGCAGAACAGAGACGCTCGCACCAGAGAACCTGTGCTGCTGGCAGCTCCTGCACTGTGGGCCTGCTCCATCTGCAACAAACACACAAATGTGACATGTGATCGACTGTTTTAACAAACAAAACTCATCCTTTACTGGCCCATGATACGGTCGAGACCTTTTAATGGCCCCGGCAGTCGAGTTGTTATGTGAATTTGAATATGGCAAACTTTTGTGTTCTACTTTTAGGAGCATGGAATGAGCTGCAAAGTCATTTTCTCTGGTATAGGGGATGAGGAACCGCACACACGGATTTTGTGCTCAAACAGTACTAAAATAAATGACCAGGGCGTGTATTAACATCACCCCACTTCCCCCAGAGAAATAACGAAAGTAGCTGTACTCTTTAAATATCACCTATGACCCCAACCATGTAACTTTGCCATGACTCTTCACCCTGGCAGCTTCTGGATGCAAACTGGCACATTAAGCAAGAAGACCATCTTGTCAGCAAGCAAGATACAAATGTACTAGGATTGTAAACGTTTTTTATTTCTACCATTTAATGTCTTTAACCAGTTACTTGTTTTGCTTGATCACACTCCTGAGGACAGAGCAGGAGCTCAGCGGCAGATGTGTGTTTGGACGTACCTGAGCTTTGAGGTTGTTCTTCCACTCCTGCGTCTCCAGAGCTTTGAAGCGTCCGCTGCTGTCGGAGGAGACCGACATGCAGAGGGGCCGGTGAGCTCTGGGGGGGAGCTGGGGGGTGAGGGCCACGGGGACGGGCCTCGCATCGGCGTGCTCGCTCCTACTCATTATCAGATTTGGACAGGAGCCTGGGTCACACGGGAGGACATGTCTGAGATCAACAGCCAAATTACAGACAGAGACATCTGTCTTTGGTCACTGCCACACTGGTTGATCAGCGTTAATTTTCTGAAGTATTTAACCATTGCATGTTTGGGGGAAAAAAGTTTTGCAAAACCCAGAAAAGAGTTGTTAAAATGTGCATGCATGGTTTATTTTTGTTGTTAACAAAACCTGATAATGTGCCATTTACAACAGCACTGCCTTTACATGTTCTTACTGTACATTCAGAAACAATAGCTTAAAATGTTTATATGTTACACTAGTCAGTCATTTTATACCTAAATCATGTCTGTGTTGTAAAGCCGTTAACTCAAGAAAATCGTCCACAATTTAATATGAAAAATCTGATGGTAGCTGGAAATGATGGGTCCTTTTTCAATTTGTACAGTGTGAAAAATCAAAAACTTTTATTATCCGCTATATTTGTTTTGTTTACTTTCTATTATTTCAAATATTCATACAAAATATTTATATAAAAAAATGAACAGTGAAGCATATGGAAGTTCTTTCTTGATCTTATAAACAAAAGTTTGACAAAAAAACTGAACTCAAGGTCCAAGAAATACTTTTTTCATCCTGATGGTTAGAAGTCAAGAGTCTCTCAGGATTTTGGAAATACCTCCAGGACAGCGGGGGGGGGTTGTTCAAAGAACATATAGGTCCCTTTCAGAAAACCAGATGCTTAGCTCTGTGACTTGAATGAAATACATGAGGAGGCACAAGCAGCTGGGGCTAATCCGAAAAGTTGACATGTCCTTCAAATGTTCTGTCACAGATAGGCCTCAGTTGATAGGATGCTGCATCTAAATCGCTTCATCCCTACAGTCCCAGTGCTCCCTAAATGTAACCATCAGATTTAATAACATTTTCACTGAGGACAACATTTAGTTAAAGCTGGAAATAACTTTTTTTTAACTTAGAGGATTATACCTACCAGCACATTCTGAGCGGGTGATGGACGGAATCTGCAGTGTGTTCCTGGTTTTCAACAGGCTGTGAAGAGTTCTCACTATAACTGTAGATGAGAGGTCACCTTGCAGTAAACTCAACAAACCCAAGTGCTTGAATGGGGTTATGTTTATCGTTTACAGTTTGGAGAAGACATGAAAAAACACCAGTCTTACCGATCCTTCCATTCTGCTTGCCGAGCACCTTTTTCTCCAGCAGTTTGTGTGCACTCAGGTCTTTGTTCCACTCTTCCTCGGCTTCCATGTTCCGCCTCCTGCTGACAGAGGCACAAAAACCCGGTTCAGGCGGCCCGTCATCTTTGGCAAGCCGAGCAACACTTCAGCTCCATCGGACAGACATCACTTCAGCAGCTCGCGGCGTGGACTGACACTGCTAACGTGCTAGCATCACCAGCTAAGTTAGCCGCTAACGGCAGGCTAGCTAGCTAGCTCACTGTGCGTGAGTCATGTTGTTGAGCTGGCGGAGGCTCTAACCGTCGGTTATTTCTGCCCCGAGGGGAAAGTAAGGCCGCGACAAACTAAAGCAACCACACTGGAGGACGGGGCTAACATGACGACGGAAGTCTTTAACGTTATCGGTTAAAAAAACAAAAAAAAAATGCTGAACGTTTGCTGGAACGTTAGCGAACTAACCGTCGCTAGTTAACGTTAACTGTCTCCTGCTCCTCTGCGGGTACTGCGGCGCATTACGCATAAACGTCAACTACCACAGCATCTTGTGCTCGTCAGCCGCTACACAACACGGGTCGGTGACAAACTCCACAAATGTGATCGTTTATACGGAGCTCCAGTGACTAGCTGGCTGGCTACCAAACAGTTAGCCAGCCCAGCAGCAGCATCACCGCCGTGAGCGCGAGCCCGACCCCCTGCCGCGCGAACTCGAATGCGGTTTGAGAGACGGAGACTCTCATTCCCTGAGCTGCGCCTTCCAGGTTCTGTTAAATCCATGGTTAAACCACATGACAGCCTCTATAAATAAAAAAAGTTCAGGTGATAAGTTGTTAAAATGAGCTGAGACGTGGTTGGAGGTTAGGATTTAGGGTGAAGTAGAGCAGGATTTTTACGCATTTTTAGATGAAAACTACCTTGAAGGCTAAACTCAGCGCAAAACGATCATTTCACAGGGTTTGCTCGATAAAAACACTGGCCTCTCTCAGGTGGGCGGAATTAGTCAGTTTCTCAATGAATTCAACGTCAACTAAGCCCGTTGCAATCACCTAACGGCTGATGCAGAACACTAAAGCTAACGAAAAGCCAACCGTTGATTTCTTATGACACACTAATATTTAGCAAGTGCTCATTATCGAAATATTTGTACTCTCTCCTATGACAGATTGTGCTGAAAAAGACTTTAGGAAACTGTCGCTACTTGACATTATTACTGTAAAGATACAAAGCTACCCAGGAGGACAGCCACGGATCGAACCACAAACCAAGTATACTAATTTCTCCTACACTTCCGTGAACTTAAAGGAGCAGTGTGGAGGATTTAGTGGCATCTAGTGGTGAAATTGCAGTTTGCAACCATTTGAATACCGCTCGCCTCACCCTCCCCTTCCAAGCCTGTAGGAGAAACTACGGTGGCTGCGAAAACGCAAGAGGCCCTATCTACAGACAATAATTGGTTTGTCCATTCTGGGCTACTGTAGAAACATGGCGGCGCAACATGGCGGCCTCCGTGGAAGGGGACCCGCTCCCTCTGTAGATAAAAACGGCTTATTCTAAGGTAACGAAAACACAACGATTCTTATTGTCAGGTGATTAAACACTAATGAAAACATACTTAAATATAAATATTATATTCCATTTCTGCCGGCAGCTACTGCACTGCAGCGGTGGAAAGTAACTGAAGTACATTTACTCAAGCACTGTAAGTACACCTTCGAGGTAGGCTACTTGTACTTTACTTGAATATTTCCGTTCTATGCAACTATATACTTCTACTCCACGACATTTCAGAGGGAAATATTCTACTTTTTACTGCACTGTATTTATTTGACACATATTGTTACTTTTCAGATTACATTTTTACATAAAAAAAACACATGATTAGCTTACAAAATACAACACATTGCTAAAGAGTCGGGGGCCCCTTGTTACCTTTCAGAGACATTTCCCCTCTAAACTTCTCATTTGAATAACTGCACAGGTAAAATCTCTCCAGTATTTCACGAAAAAAGCAAAGATTAGAGAAACATTTGAAAAATCAAACAAATTCATATATCAGAACTTAGTTTTTCCTTCTTTCCTCTCCCATTAATCATCTCACCACCCCTCAGATTTACCTGGTGACCCTTTGGAGGAGCCCGATGACACTGTTATTTTTACTTAAGTAGGATTTTAAATGCAGGACTTTAACTTGTAATGGAGTAGTTTTACATTGTTGTATTTGTACTTTTAACTAAAGGATCCGAATACTTCTTCCACCACTGCTGGAGCCCATGTTCACATTGTGAGGAGTTAAAGTTTGTTAGATCCAGGAAATACTCACTTAATCTGTCTAACAGACAAAATACTCAAATGGATTCAAATCACAGTGACAAAACAAAATCAACAAATGTTTGGTATTTTTACCTAATACATTACTTCAAAGTTTCAATCTGTTGCTAATAATAGTGCTCTATTAATTGACAAATTGCATCAGAACAACGTTCGAAATGCCTCTGCTTTACGTCAGGTAAACCTTTTCACCATGTTGTTGCATGACCTGCCTGCTTAAACACAGCAAAGCTTTAAAGAACCATTACACCAGTAATGAAGTCACGCATTCACGTTAAGAAAGCTCGAAATCGAACTCGCAGCCTGTCAAATATTTGCAGTATTTCTAAACGTAAGCTACACCTCTGTCACATCCCACCATCAGTTGTTTAAAATGCACTCACCGTGTATGTGTGTGTGTGTGTGTGTGGAGCTGGTTGTAGTTGTCCGGCTGTTTCTCGGTGTGACTGACTGAAGCAGCAGCAGAAAACATTTATCTGGGAGCTGATCTGGAGCCTGTTTTTTTTTTTTTGTTTCCTCTTCTTCTTCCTCTTCTTCTTCTTCTTCTTCTTCTTCTTGTGTTTAATTGGATGGCTGCGCCTCTCTCCTGGTATCCTGGTAACCCACCGACCTGCTGATGTCACTGCTCTCCATAATGAAGTGTGAGTGTATCTAGCTGCCTTTGTCAATAACCAGGCAGGGAAATTCACAGGAGATAAGACCGACTATGAAGGCAACGTCTGTCGTGATGTGATTTAAGGCGATCGGGACACGCTCAGCTTCTCTGGTTATTATCCCAGATTAGAGTATTATTACCTCAACGTATTTTCTTTTTGCTATCATTACTTCTGTCTTTAGATTTTTGTCTCATTTAGATTCAGATTCCCTTGAGACAGCAGAAACAACATCATTAAAGGACCGTGCTGGTGTTGGGTTTTTTTTGTTTTGTTTTGCAGATGTGATAAGAAACTTTGCATGACTGCTGACCAAAGTGCTTTTCATGTTTTACATCTTCCAGGCAGCCATTGGTTTCCGTTCACTTCACTCACTATGAAACTAAATCCCTTAATTTTTTACCTTAAACTTCCACAAAATTAATCCATTGATAATAATGTAATTGAGGTATTTAAAAAAAAAAAATATCGCCTTAAAATCTTAAGGTAATGTTCAATGGATAAGTAATTGGATTACAATAAGGTATTTTTAATGAATTATCTATTTGAATTAAGTTTTTTAAAAGGCGTAAAATAAGGTGCAAATTCCTGGTATTAGGATGAATTAATAGATTATAATAAGTTAAGGGGTTTTTAATGGATTACTTCTACATTTAAGAGCTTTTTAAGGAGTTAAAACCCAGTAAAATTGTAAAAACTAAATAATAAGTTTTGAAAGGATCCCTTAATCATATCTTAAAAGGGTCTTACTTTTTCAAGTATGGTGAAAGTTTTATCCTAAGAATTTTTTTTTACCCCTTAAACATGGAGATAATCCTTTAAGGCCCCCTGAACAAATTAAAATCCATTAAGTTATCTGTTATTTAACCTCAACTATGGGATGAACCTGAAATTTGCCCTTTAGTTGAAAATTGTTTACAGGACTGGTGCTTTTACGGTACAGTTCAAATTAATGGGTATAAATGAGATATAATGTTATTTTATACATTTTAAGGGTTTCACCCTTTAAAATCCTTTAATTCATGCAGAAAACCCATTATTTTATTACAATAAACTATTTTATATCCAAAAATGTAACCTATTAAATACCTAAATAGGGATCCCCTCAAATATCCTTAATGTGTACCTGAAACCCCCTAAAGTAAACCACAATACCACCTTAAAGTGACAACTAACTAACTGTCAATTTCAAATTAATGTGTAAATTAAGGGGGAGGTCATGTGCCCCTTAAAATCTACTTCATTTGTTAATGAAGGGTTTTTCAAATGAAACACCTTGATTTAAATTAAGGGTACATTCAGGATTAATTAAGGTTATTTAAAGGGCTTGTTGTTTCATAGTGACCACAGTGTGGAAATAAACACCGCGCCGAGTCAAACCACTCAGTGCCAGAACTGAACATTTCTGAAAATCCCGGATGAAATTAATTTTTTCAGCTGTCTGCTCTTTGCTCATTTGGCTGTGTGTCCAAACTAACTGCTAGGGTTTATTTGGCTCAAGTTGTGGATAAAGTGATGTTGATGAATGTCAGCAGGTCCTCGGGAGCATTTCCACAACACGGTTCTCAAAACAAGTTTTAACCACAGAAGAATCCAGTGAATCGGGTCTGATCCTCCTTAAACAGCTTTCAGAACTGTGCGAGGTGCAAAGTGAGAGACAGCAAGCCTAAAAAAACATCTTATGGTGTATCAGAGCCGCATGGGTGGGTGGGACATTTGCATTTCAAAGAGACTCCTTGAGCTCCTCAGCTCATCACCGTCGGATCTGTTGGACCTCCACTGACCTGCTGCCTCCTTTAAATCCCCCCGGGATACTGACAAACACCTGCCCGAGGTAACAGGAGCATCACCAGACCGACAGAGAGCGTAATGCTCGTTACACAGCAGAAACCGAACCGTTAAAGAGATTCAACGTTTCTGTTCGATTCTCTCTCATCTTTATCACCAGTAGCATTAAACTAGAGTCTGTCCTGAGGGTGGCGCCAGAGGGGAGACGAGTTCATCGTCTGTACGGCAGTGGTGGAAAGTTGTGTTTTACCATTTTGATTTGCGATGCATTAAAAGAAGAATTGCTTTAAAGACAGCTGGAATAAACACAACAGAAACTAAACTTGGGTTAATGCTGCAAAAAGCAAAAAAACAACAACACATCTTTTAAAACGTGTGAATTAATCAATTACTGATTACATCTGGAGGTTTTCTTGATTTAAATACATTTTTTTTTAAATATTCTGCGCGTGTCTCCTGTTTATTCCCTCCTCCAGGTAAACTGAGATCACATTTCAGCATCAGGTGCCGACGGAGTGGAAATCAAAGCCCTCAGGTTCCTCCTGGTTTGTTTGAGTGCAGAGCTCAGGGGCTGTGTAATGAAGATGAGTCTCGGGAGGCCTGAAGCAGCAGGAAGAGACACCTGCTGAGCTCAGCTTGATTGATCCAGAGTCTCATTGGAAACCTTCATCTATCTGGGGAAAGACGAGTGAACGCAGAGCTCTTTGTCTCAGCTCCAAACGCACAACCTCAGTCTGCTGCTGGTCCGCAGTGCATGTCGAGGAAGCCGAGCGTTTCACATTTACTTCATGTTTGTGCACTGAAAATGGGTAAAAGTCAATTTTTAAAATGGCTCAAGTCCAAATGTTTCTTCTGACATCCACAGAATTGCGAGGAAATCTCTCTCCAAAAATGATTATGTGCAGCTGTTGTCAGGTTATTTTTTAAAGAGCTCTGTCTGTTTAATCGTAATCTTTTTTCTATTTTACTCAGTCTGCCCCTGTCTCCAACCTCATTTCCACTTCCCCCGGGCCCCCTTGCATCTCCATGAAGCTTTGCAGTCATTGCCATCCTCCACCTCCTCAGTCTCCACCTGCTCCTGGCCAGATCGCCTGTGTTGCTCATAGCCTTTGCTTCCAGCCACCTGTTGCCTGTTCCCGACCTGCTCAGCACTCGTGCCCTCTTGTTCGGTCCCGTTGCCAACTTGTCAGCCTGTTTCTGACCATTGCCTTCAGTAAAAATGTCCCTTCATCCTACCTGCTTGCCTTATGTGTGTGTGAGTTTGTCCTCCCTCTGTTTCACTACCTGTGACAACGTATAGGCTTGAAGCATCCCTTCACAGGTAGCTCAGTAAGAACCAGAGGACATGATGGTCCAAGCCACTCTGACTCATACTGAGCTTCAGATCTGTGGCATTAAAGGGCACTCCAGGGATTTTGTGTTGCACTTAACCCTGAAGTTGGGCGATAAACAAGAGACAGATTAAAAAAAGAACTGAAGCAGCAGAGGCCGAGATATCCTGACTTTTAGTCCCTACTATGTTTGTAATATATGTTAAAAATCTGTAGTCTTTAAGCCTAAACTGAGATTGCATCACTACGACATCATCAGGGTTATTTTCTCCTCCAGAGCCACAGAAGACATGATACAACTAGTAAACTGATGCAGGTGAAGTTACTCGTCAAATGTCTCTAAAAGGAGGCGAATCTTCATGAAAGATCAGTACTATGCCCACTGTACGGCTGGCTGAGACTTTATTTTGTAGGTCCTGCTAGATGATCATTGGCCAGAGAAGGCTGGTGCGATGTTTTATGATTAATGATACTGATAAAACCTCTTTCCTTTGTCTACACGAGGGCACTTCACTTAACGGACCAACATTATATTTATATTATATTTTTTAAACAGAGCATCATCATCATCTTGTGTGCAGCTGGTTATAACGTCCTGTAGACGTGTAGACGTCAGCGCTGTGGCTCACGACTCCTTCAGATGAAGAGATGCTGACCTGCGACTCCCATCACATCCCAAAACTCACTCCACTCACGTTTTTGATGCACCCATACACTTTAGTCCCGAAGACATGACATTTCATTTCAGCTGTAATGACAAATAAACATGAACTTGAAGAGACAGAGTGGTGATTTCATTTGATTATAAAATGGGGTTTCAGTGCAGAAAGCTATAAATTACTTAACATCAAAAAAGTTCCATTAATACAATGGCTGAAAACCACAGGCCTTGACGCTCACAGCTCAGGAGGTGGAATTTTTATGGTGTTATAGCATCATTTAATGTTTATCTGATGGCGGATGTTTTTGTATGAAGGGAAATGAAAACTACCAGGTGAAAATTGGTCTGTGTTGCGTTCAGCTCATTCATCTAAGTGTTGCTGGGTTGGATCCACTGACTGTATATAAAGATGGACGACATGACAGCGCCCCAAAAGTGTAGCCACAACATCTTGATCGCCCCCTGGTGGCTGGCTGCAGTATAGGTCATAAACCCCGCCCCCTCCATGTTAGCGGATGTGACATGAGCCAAACTAAAAACCCAAAGTACACGTCAAATAAATTTTTCCCAAAGATGGTTTCTGTCGGCTCAGGTAGTTCTTATCACGCTGATGTTTGTTCAAGTGTTTGTTTTTCTGATAAGTTTGGTTTTAATTAGTTATTTAATGCTATAAAAAGGGGGTTTCACGTCATGCCAGGTGTGTGGGCGGGACCTCGATACCGCGGCTCCACCCCCGATCACTACTGCGCAGACTCTGGCTCCAAATGACGTCACCAGTGCAAGATGGCTGCTCCCGTATCTATGGTTGGATCCATGGCGTTGGGGCTTGTCACCGTGCACTGATGTCTGTTTGCCAAGTGCCATCCTTGATGCCACCAACAGATGCCGCCAAAGTACAGAATTTTCAAATCCTACACGTAGTCCCTTCAAAGAAATAACTTTCCAGAAAGTTTTCAATGACCTGATTTTGTAAACATTTCAAAGGGTAGTCGATGCATAAAGAGCCTAAAGGTCGCCAAAGACATCCTGATTACATGAGATAACATATGTTTAATATGTATTACAGCAAACTGCAGAATGTTATCATAAGTTTGAGGGATGAAATTTGTTGTGTATGATACAATTCATACAGGGAAAAGTGCTCAGGTTTGAAATTAAAGTATGATTCATAACTTAAATTTGATATCAAAATATAATTCTTAATCTTAAATGTAAAATACAAAGTAATCAATCTGATACATTTAATAATTTCCATCCCAGAAGAGCATCTGAGAAATGATCTTTACACAGTATTTAAATCTCCTCATACTGATGTATTTGAAATGTTTCCATGTTGGACAGGACCACCATCGTTTCCCATCAGAAGGGCAGTTTGTCGACAAGGGGTATCTTCTTTTTCAGGGTCAGGGTGGAGTTGACCTGCTCGGCCGACAGCAGGTTATGCCACTGAGCAACCGGCCGCCGCGGGTTGGACAACATGTCGGCCCAGTGTCTCAGCTGGTTCCCCGAGGCGTCGCAGCCCAGGAAGATCTTCCCTATGGAGTCGTTCCGGGTCATGGCGTCGTGGTCCCACACCGAGATCACCAGGTTCACCTTCTGTGGACGACAGAACCGGAGATTTTAGTCTCATTTAGATTAAGAATTCCCAAAAAGCAGCATTAAAGGACACTGCAGGTTTTTATTTTTTTAAGGGGATGCTGCATAACGGATAAATGAATGGATTGTAAATGGAGATGTACCGAGCTCATCCTAAAGATCAGTCACAGGGCTGATCCGGGCATATTTTAATGGATCGGTATCAGCTCGGCTCTTTACTGAGTTATATCCACCTCAGTCTGCTGGTGTTGCTCTCACATATGCATTTCGCTGCATATGTGAGTGAAAATTATGAAAAGTGTGTGACGCACCAGTGATGGACTCTGTTCTGACACCTGGGATCGCAAAATACAAAGATTATAAAGATAATATAGACAACAAAGAGCACAAAACATCCAGCTAGCAGCTTCTCCTTTTTAGCGTCGCTTTCACCGGTTAAACTGACAAACGTCACTGTAAAAATTGATATCAGCTGTCGCTAATTGATGTTAAACTTGGCTGTTGTCTGGTTAAAGTGCAGCCAGTCTGTACTCAGCTCTCTGTAACACCACTGTGCAACCACAAGTGTTTTTATAGGTCCAACAAATCCAACAGAGTGAGACGTCTTCTCTCTAACTGATTGCGTCATGTCAATTTCAGGAGTCGCATTCGCCATTTGTAAGATATTAAATCCTTAAGATTTTCATTAAATTAAACCCTATCTTTGATACTATTTATGGCATTTCTTCCCCAATAGCTATTCAATGTATTTACATTCAGTAATTGTCTCTCTAAATAGTAGTTTTTATATTTACTGGCAGAATCCGCCATTCCCGCGCTGGAGTCAAATGACTTTTTACACACGAGGGATTGACAGGAAACGATGCAGCGTGTTTGTAATTGTATCTCATTGATATCAGCCTCACAGTTTACTGTTCACTCCCCTACAGCCGTGTCAGAGCTGGATTAAGTTACTGCTAACGCTAATGCTAACCCAACATTTCCTGCTGCTGCTACCCCACATTAAAAGTGTTCAACTGGTGAACCACTGGGTGGCAGGCTGCACACCTCCAACTTCTCAGCAACATAACAAGCTCTTTTTACTGTGTCCTGCTGTTGTGTGGAAATCTACTGACTGTGTATGCAGCATGGAATCAGATCATGTAAACAGATACACCAGCTGCTCTTCTGTTGTATTTCTGTATTTCACCAGTCATGACTGAAATCATAAGGCTTACGATTTAAAAGGGTCACTTAAATCGCTTCCCTCTAGTGGTTTCAATCCAGTCAGATAGTTTTGGTTTTATTTGTCTCTGAGATCACTGCCTTCACCCTGAGAGCTGAGCCTTGGAAAGTTAAGATGGGCCGATATATCGGATGATACTAGCTTATTGCAGATATACAGATGCCAGTGTACATGTTGAGTAATAAGTATAAAGGAATGTCATTACCCTTATTGAAAATGCTTGATTAATTCATGTGTTTATGTAAAACTATAAAGGCTTGTATACTGTTACCAGATTTTGCTTTGAGTTTAAAACAAATATTATTATCTGTATCAGTCTAAAACATCCTGTATCAGTCGGGCTCTATTTCTTATCTGGTGACACTCACCTGGATTTGTTCAAATGACACGTTGAAGGTGAAGGACTCGTTGTAATAAGGGTTCAGCGTCTTCTTTTTAATAGACGTCTTCCTTTTCTTCCACTTTCTCTTGTCCAGAGCCAACTGCACCTTCACGTAAGGATCTATAAACACCAAGTGGATGTTAAATTCATGCATAAAAAAAGATGAAATATCGCAAAAAAAGTTTTGGTTTGAATGAGGAGTAAAAGTGGCTGTAACTACAACGGAAAGCAGAAAATACATATTAAAGAAAAGTAGTGTAAATGATTAAAAAACTCACAATGTTAAGAAATAATTTGAAAAATTGTTGTGCGGCTGGTGATTGTTTACTTGGATGGGGCTTCAGGCACAGAGGACTTCTGCTTACACACTAACAATGTTGTTCGGTGCACTAAGCTTTGACTAAATAAGACTGTTAATGTTAAATTTACTCAACAAATGAATCAGAAAAATCAAACACACTCCATCCAACAGCTCAGCTTTGCTGCTAAATCTAACTGTCTCTTTTCTCATCAATCAAAGACCCTCTACAAAACAAAACAAAAAAACAATTATTTAATTTTAAACATAAATGCTGACTGTAAACTCGTTCCTGTTTTTCATAAACATAATGAAATATTGTCTTGATTTGGTGCTTTTCTGCTTAATGCTTCTGTAATAGTTAGAACAATGCAAATATGCAATCGTGCGTTTGCTTTTCCTGCCAGTTTTGATTGTTTGCTCCGCCCTGATCAGTTTCTCATCCTGTGTCTCGTTGTCTCCCCTCACCTGAGTGTATTTAAGTCTGTTTGCTTCCTTTGTTCTGTGTCAGTTCACCAAGCGTCCCGGCCTTTGTTTCTCAGTGTGTTGGACTTTCTTCTGTTTCTCTTGGACCTTGCATGGACTTTGGATTTTGGACTTTGCCTGCTCCCTGTCAGTATTGTTTGCCTATGTTGGACTGCCTCCCTGGTTTTGACCACTAACTGCCTGACAGATCCATGCAAGCCTTATACTTTCATTAAATCCCTTGTGTTCCCTGTTTCCCTGCTTGGCGAACCACAACACAGAGTACCGCAATGCGTTCCCCTCATACTGATAACACAAATATTAGACTAATAGGCTTTGTTTCTCTTACGATAAGCTAATCACTCATGAATCCCATTGTTTTATTGGTTCTTTTTAAACCCATTCACTTGTGTTAGATGGAGGCGGAATCAGGAGGAAGTTAGTGATGAATTAGTGTGTGGACTACAGCCATTAGTAAAGAGAATACAAACTAGACTCATTTTTGTGGTTAATTTCATACAGTACAACTTAATTTGAAGTAATTTAAAAATGCTTAAAAGGTAAAAACTTAATTTGCTCATTCAAATATTTAACAATAATTGATTAAGCTTGTTGACTCTGAACGAAGCTTTGTGGCTGGTGTTGTGCCGCGCCCTCTATTGATCGGCCGCCACTGATGGTTACCCTAACCGAAGCTAATCTTTTGAGAACTGAATAATTCCTGTATGAGATCTTGTCTCAGTCAGACCTGAACTTCCTCCGATGTCCATGCTCTTCAGGTCTTTGGCCTCCAGGATCACCACAGTCAGTTTGCCGGCAGAGGGAACGTAACGCAGAGAGAAGCAGATCTCCCCCAAGTTTTCATCCTGCGTCACACAGACGAGACAAGCGACACAAATCTTTACAAGAAAGATCATAAAACAATTTAATAAAAATAAAATAACTAACCGATTGAGCTAAATGTACTTGAATGCAACATGACATTGAATTTTAGCAAGGAGATGAGTCACTTCCGGCTACCATCTGTGTGTCGGTCAGGAAATGGAGTTGCAAGTTTGGAAATATTTTTTATGGTGCAGCAGACGGAATATTTTTTGATCCAGATGGTTAATAGAGTCTTTGAGGATTCTGGAAATACCTTCAGAACAGCAGTAAGTGTTGGTAAACAACTTTCTTGGTTTTGGAAAGAACACCAGAGATTTATCTTTCAGAAAAATACTGCAGTCCTGTGATTTAAATGTAATGAGAGATCTCAGCAAAGGCGTCGGTGAGTATAGGTGGGTGGCTGTGGTTTGGTGGTAGAGCGGGTTGTCCACCAATCGGAAGGTCGGCGGTTCATCCCCCAGCCTACATGTCGAAGCGTCCTTGGGCACTGAACCTCAAATTGCTGTGCCTTCAGTGTGTGAGTGTGTGTGTCTGATCAGTTAGTTTCTTTGTAGTGATGAGCTGATTGTTGAAGTTGGCACCTGCCATCAGTGTGTGAATGGGGTGAATGTGATATGTAGTGTGAAGCGCTTTGAGTAGTCGGAAAGACTAGAAAGGCGCTATGCAAGTACAGTTCATTTACCATTTATAGCAACTGATAAGCAGGATGGTCCAAACTACAAAGACTTAGGTTGCAAAAAATGGACTACTAAACACCTCACCAGCCACTATCACGCGCCTTGTGAAATGTACAGAGTGTGAAAATAGAACGATAAAGAAAACCTCAAACTTGGCGGGCTCGGCGAGGTCCTGCCACTCCTCGATGACGTGGTTCCAGTCGACGTCGCAGAGCTGCACCCTCAGCTCACCGATGATTTTATGTTTGGAGAATCTGTTGAAGTCAAACACCTGCATCACCACCGTCGACTGCAGGAGGGAGGACTTGGATATCTGGGAAAAGATCGCTCAGGTTAGAAGAAGAAGCATCTGTTTCCTTTTCTGTTTGGGGTTTAAAGGGTCAGTCCACCTAAAAAGATTTTTCTCACACTTCCTCATGGTGATAAAGCTGAAGTGCAGCAGCTACAAGCAGACAGAATATTGTGATGCTTGAGGAACAACTTTATCTGTCAGGTTAAATATCATTTTAGTTTTGCTTTTTGAGGCTGTTTTGTTTTCTTGCTTGCACGCTGGTGGCAGAAAACGCACCAGAATGACAGAGAGAAAGAGGGGAGATCAACATTTAAATTCTTAGCAAATGCATCGAACCAAATTAAGTCACAACCACCTCCTACCTGGAAGCTGAATTGTTCGTTGAAGACGGGGTTCAGAGTGTGACTGAACACTTTGGTCTCGCAGGTTTTGGATTTGTCGGGGCAGATGTAGACTTTGACGTACGGGTCCGAGTTTCCTCCCAGGTCCATGGCCTTCAGGCTGTTGGCTTGTTTGATCCCAACTGTAAGCTGTAAAGACAGACAGAAAACAGACTGACCTTTAGTAACACTGTGAGTTAAAGGGGAACTCTTACACATCAAAGTATGTTTCCAGGTGTTGGGGAGTACGACTGTATATATAAAAAATTAAAAGTTGTATAAAGCCTTCAGTGTCTCCAGGGGGAGCTGTGTGGAGTCTGACAAAAAAAAGCCTCAAGTGATGTCACTTGAGTCAGCGTCGGTCGGGGCTGAAGACTACAAGTTTGAAGATGAAACAAATGTGTTGGTGTGGAGTTAGAAAGCAGTGAGCTCACCAGACCTCTGCAGCCCGCTGCTCATACTGCTGCAGGCTCCAGGCTGCATTAGCTGCTACTAGCATAACACAACACAATCTCAGACTGAACTGTTGGTGTTCGAGTTGCATTGTGGATAATGTAGGCGCCAGGTTTTGACAAGGAAGAAAGACATGTGGAATAAAAAGATTATATTTCTGGTTCTGCTGCATTGATTTTATTTGTTTTTTAAAAAAACTGTCCATCGTGAGTCTGACAGTGTTACAGGAGTGCAGTGCTAAATCTGTGGAGTACTCCTGTAATGCAGGTGGCAGTGTCGAGGCTCTGTAGTTAGGCATGCTGCGCTGTAAACAGCCAGTTACAGGTTTACTCACCTCAGACTGGGCGCCGTTGTACTCCAGAGAGTAGAGCAGCTTTCCTCTCTGCTGTTTGGTCGAGCCGTAGTCCACATCCGCCACATCTGGCTGAACCTGTCAGAGAACAGGGAACACATCATCTTACATCCTTCACCCTTTGAAACTGTTTACACATTGTCATTTGATACATCTATAAATTGCAATATTTGTCATGCAGAGATACTGTAAATCATCCTTCTTTATGCAGGATAGTCTCTCTGTTGATGTTGGTGAAAGTCTGAGCTATATGAGCTAATGTGCGCTGTCACTCACCAGAGCTGTGGTGGTTTTTCCGTTCACGTCATTCAGATTGATCTTCTCGTTCTTCTTCTGCCGCTTCTTCTTCCCCTTGCAGCAGCACTTGACGCAGATACACAGACAGCAGATCAGAATCAGCAGACCACCGCCCGCAAAGATGGTGTAAATCGCCCATCGAGGCACTGCAGGAGACAAGATGTTATTTATTGTGTCATGCACATACAAGTGTCCAACCCACAGGCACCTATAAGACACCAAAACATTAAAGGACAGGTTCACAAGGTCTGGTCAACAAAAGTCAGCTTCTCATATGAACACTGAAACTGTTCATTAAGAGGTCTACGGAAGCCCTGAGAGGCAAGTGAGGAAAAAAAATTCTGGTGATCCATTTTCTAAGTCTGATCTTAGTTGTTTTCTCTCCTGTGTTTATGACTTAAGAACAGGTGGAAAAAGGTTTGTTTATTGTTGGTTTTGCCAGGATAATCTTTCTAAGTTCCTTAAAAAAATGAATCTGTGAAACAGGTGGGAAAACAAGTTTTGTCAGGATCATTTTTCTCATTTTTCAAGTTTTGGCAGGTGAAAAACATTTTGTTTCTTGTCAGGATCATTTTCTAAGTGTTTGTTGTTGAAATACTCATTTCGGCCACAAGAGGCTGAAATGCACCACTACCCCATGTTCTACATAGGATTAAAAGCATTCATGGATTCTTCCAGGTGAGTTTTAATGTCTCCATGCACTTTAAACACAAGGTACATGTATTGTGTGTTGGCAAGTTATGTAACATTACTGTCATGTCTTTCTTTTGGCTAGAAATGCTTCACCTGCAAGAATACATGAATGCTTTTAGTCCAATTTGGAACATGGGGTAGTGGTGCACTTCAGCCTCTTGTGGTCGAAATGAGTATTACAACAACAAACAAACACTCCTGACAAACTTGCCTCTAAGGGCTTCTGTAGGATCCACTCCTAACATGCTTACAATGTAAGTGATGAGGGACGTTCTGTGCAAAAATACATGGCCACTTTGTTAGGTACACCTGTAAAATCTAATGCAATCCAATACATCAGCTCAGCCATAAATTCTACCTTTTACAAAGGTAAATGTTCAGTTTGAATTGACACTGTCAGAGAGGTGTTTCTAATATTCTGCTCACCCCGTTTACAAACATATCAGAAAGAATATCAGAAAACATTTCAGATTTTACAAACATACATACAAAACATACAATTAACATCAAAGCTTAAAACAGTGGCCCCCGACCTTTTTGGGATGTGACCTCTTACAAAAACCCAGTGTCTAGTTCCACCATGTCATTCGTTTCAATTAAACAACCGTTCAAAGACCAAAGAGCTAAAATTATTAGATTTCACAAACAAATCAGAGATTAAAGTCCAAAAAATTAAACAGGTTTGTGTATCAGAACTTTGTTTTTTCTTCTTTCCTCTCCCAATAATCATTTTCCGACCCCTCAGATTTATCTTGAGACCCTTTGGAGGGGTCCTACCCCTAGGTTGGGAACCACTGGACTAAACTAGCTAACTGTATATAAAACAGTTAAAACCAGCTAACTGTTTATAAAGCAGTTAAAACGGGCTAACTGTATATAAAGCAGTTAAAAGTAGCTAACTGTATATAAAGCAGTTAAAACGAGCTAACTGTATATAAAACAGTTAAAACGAGCTAACTGTATATAAAGCAGTTAAAACGAGCTAACTGTATATAAAACAGTTAAAACCAGCTAACTGTGTATAAAGCAGTTAAAACGAGCTAACTGTATATAAAGCAGTTAAAACGAGCTAACTGTATATAAAACAGTTAAAACGAGCTAACTGTATATAAAACAGTTAAAACCAGCTAACTGTGTATAAAGCAGTTAAAACGAGCTAACTGTTTATAAAGCAGTTAAAACGAGCTAACTGTATATAAAGCAGTTAAAACTAGCTAACTGTATATAAAGCAGTTAAAACGAGCTAACTGTTTATAAAGCAGTTAAAACTAGCTAACTGTATATAAAGCAGTTAAAACGAGCTAACTGTGTATAAAGCAGTTAAAACCAGCTAACTGTGTATAAAGCAGTTAAAACCAGCTAACTGTGTATAAAGCAGTTAAAACTAGCTCCAGAGCAGCTACAACAGTAAAATGCTGCTCTAACATTGATGCATCAGTATTAACAATCTGATAATATATCACCAATACATTTACTCAAGTACTGTACTTGAGGTACTTGTACTTTACTTGAGTATTTCCATTTTCTGCGACTTTATACTTCTACTCTACTAAAATTCAGAGGTAAATATTGTACTTTTTACTCCACTACATTTATTTGGTAACTTTAGTAACTAGTTACTTTGCAGATTAAGATTACAATAATATCAAAATATAATCAACAAAAAATGAGATAAGACTTTATTGATCCCCAGGGGCAAATTCACAAGCTACCCAGCAGTTTAGTTTTTAAGTAGTTAAAATTTTCTCCACATTTACCAGCTGCAACATGATGTGATGAACACACAATTAATGCATCAATAATTATTTTCCAGTAATATATATATTTTCTGAAATGGGCCATTCTGCACAATGAGTACTTTTACTTTTGGTACTTTTAAGTAATGTTTTGACTTGCAGGACTTGTAACAGAGTACTTCTACACTGTGGTATTACTACTTTTACTTGAGTAAAGGATCTGAGTACTTCCACCTCTGTATATCAGTCACAGGGGACGTTTCACTGCACAACCACTACTTTTACTTTTGATACATTTTGCTGATAATACTACTGTACTTTTACTTAAGTAGGATTTTAAATGCATGACTTTTACTTGGGGGGTGTGGATTGTTTGGAGGCGGAGGAGGGTTCAGGTGAAGCTGCTGTTTGGTGACTTACGGGGGATCTGGTCCAGCAGGTCATTGACGAAGGCAGCGGCCGGGTTGAGGGTGGTGTTAGTGTGGGTGGAGGTGGTGGAGAGGATGGTGATGGGGTGAATGGTGGAATTTGGTGAATGAGAGGAATTTGTTGGTGCACGGATGGTAGGCATGATGAGGAGGAGGAAGAGAGGAGCTCTGGAAGTGAAGAGAGAAGAGTTTCAGTCTGGACTCTAGTGAAGTGGATCACGCCCCTAAACCTCCCCACACCCCATAAAATAAAACAAATAAATAAAAAGAAACTAACACTTCATTTTCAGCTTGGTGTAAAACATGTGACATATATAATCTGACATCAGTGGTAAGTGACTGAAATAATACAGATGTTGAGGTCTGAGATGTATCAGTTTTTACTTTGAGCTCTGTGTACAGCGACAAATCTTTCCATCGTTCGCTCTAACAGTCACAATTTCTGACCGTGTACCTGGAAAACTTGCATACCTGAAATCGCGTTGGGTTTCTAAAACAACCGTGAGCTGTTGAACTAGTCTTAGCTGCGGCACTGCTGTATATTTAACAGCAGGATGTTTATTAACGGATGTTTATTCTTCAGTTTGGATATGTTTGGAAACATAACAAGAACATGTGTTTGCTGTAAATATTGCCTTTTTTTTTTTTTTTTACGTGATGAAAAGTTATTAAAAATGTACAGTAGTCAAGTCAGTTTTATTTATATAGCCCAGCATCTCAAATCACAAAGGATTCAAAGCAAGCTGACACACCTCTGACGCGTTATCACCTTATAAAGTCGTTCTGGTGAAAAGTTATTTGCAGACACAGAGCAGCATTATCATCAAAAACTATGACAAAAAATATTTAAAACTAAATAAAAAGTAACCTTTGAAAACAAAATCTGTAAGGAAATATACTCAGCTCCTCTGTTCTGTTATCTTCATCTTTTAACTGTCTTTACTGTCAACAAACTGCAGACGTGCATGGTGCATGGTCATTTATAACATTTTAGTTCAGCGCTCACCGGTGGACTTCCAAACAAATTCAGTCATTCATCATATTCTGTTCATCAGAGGCACTGTTTTGTGGAATTCAAACTGCATTGTGGGTAATGTAGGCGCCAGGTTTTGGCAAAGAAGAAGAGTGTGTGGAATAAAAAAGACGATATCTCTGATTCTGCTGCATCGATTTTGATCCTTTTTTAAAACGATGTTACGGGAGAAGCAATGATAAATCTGTGGCGTACTGTTTTAACTACGTACAAATGTTGAGAGACACAGTCAAAGGGCAAAGGGCGCTGCTCCAGCCACTGGGTTATGAGAAGAAGAAGCAGATTCACTGTCACGCTATGTTTGGACAGTGAAGACTCCTGGACTGGAGGTTTCCTAACAGTGACGTATAAAATCAAACAAACATCGGAGCCATGAAACTCTGCTGACATGACTGAGTGGAACTCCACCTGCAGGCCTCCACCATGAACAAACAGCAGCAGCACATTAACTCGCAGTCTGATTCACACTCTGATAACAGCTCTCCTCACAACGCTGCAACACTGTTTCTGTGTCGCGAATCCATTTGATTAAGTCAACAGGCCTGGAAGCAACACACATAACTGTACTTCTACTACCTAAGCCCCTGACACTAACCTTAACTTAATCCTAATTCTAATCTTAAACCTAAAACCAAATCCGAACAATCAAACTGCCCTTTGAATACGTGTGAAATGTCCAAAAAATGTCCTCAGTTTTCAAAAAATGTCTCCCTTTCTAAAGAAAACGTTTCAAAAGGTCTTTATTTTCCCCGAAATATCGCCACTTTCCAAAAGCAATCCTCAATCTCAAGATCAAAATGTTTTAATTGGTCCTCACCAACATAGAAATACAAGAGCACACATAAACACTCACACACAACATACTGTAACTACAGGAAACAAAACCAAATGGCAGTAAATTCGTCCTCCTGACTGGACGGAAGCACCGCTCTCTGGGTTGTCGCTGGTCTGTACTGGTTTCAGAAGTACTGTCAGATTTCTTCCTAAACTCTTTACTAAAGTCAGTTTCTGAATAAATTTAAGTTTGTTAATCATGTTTCTTTTTACATTTACAACATACAGTTTTGAATGAGTCACATGTTGTAAAGGAGTATTCCAGTGATTTAGTATTATACTTTAATAAAGTTGGGGGACTCGCAAAAGAAAGATTAAAACAAGAATGGTCACAAAAACTCCAAAAACACTGGATCCTACATTTCCCATAATGCAACTAATGGCATCTCTGATGAACCCTTTCCTGCATGTTAAATTCCCTCATCTCCATGCCCCCCAGCTCACAACACAGATTTTAAGTCTACAAGCTTGGCGGCGTAGTGAGACGACTCGCAGGGTTAGTGGTGAACTGCTGGTGAGATAACCGTTAGCACACAACAGCTCCCGGAGTGTCTCTCTACCTTCTTTCTACTGTTCTGTTTACTTCCCCCTTTATTTTGTTCAGCATTGCACACCATTTTGCTCAATAAAAACTTATTGAAGAGGGAAAATAATCCTTGTTAGCTTAGCCCGGTCGCTAACGGGACAATAAGTTCACACAGTTTATTCAAAAGACGTGTTCGTAACTGTCTGCAAACCATTTCTCTTTTGTGGAGCAGTTTTTACGTCTTCACATGATGACAACGTCACTGTGTTTTTCAGATGTCGTAAAAAAGGAACAGGTGAGCTTCTCCTGCGCTGACGTTCAGCCGGGTGCTCTGCCCGAAAAAACCCAGCAATGTCTGTATTTCAGTCAGGTCAGGTAAGTCAGGTAAAAAAACCCAAAAAACTTAGAGGATTCTGGAAATACCATCTGAACAACATTAAGTCTTTTTAAACAACCTTCTGGGTTTTTCGCCGACGGTACATTATGTTTTAGAGAAACCGACGGTTACCTCTGTACACGAGGGGCACAAACGGGGGTTAGGGCATGTATGGCAGCAGTGAGCTCTCTCTTTTTAAAAGGACACATCATGTGATCAGCAATCAACAGAAAACAATTACACCTGTACACCTGCAGGAAGTTCCTCCACTCCCCACCCCACACCAAAAACATAAAAATTTAATTTAATTAAGACAGCTGAATAAAGCTGTATTTCTATCCCTCCTGAAAACATGTCAAAGAGATGATGGTATGATGCGGCTGCTTTCTCCTCTGGAACTGGTGTCTGTTATTAGCCGTTAATCACAGTCTACATCGAGTATCTTTACTATTAAGTGCACGACACCCAGTAGTCCTGTTGATGTCCAAAAACACAGGTTTCGTCAAAATCAAGCGTCTCATAGATTAAAGCTGTAAGCGAAACACTTTACTCACTAATGACGAGTTTTATAGAAATGTCGACATCCTTACTCCTGATCCGCACGGGCTCAGAATAAAAGGGAGTCGTGTTGGAGAACGAGTGAAGAGGAAGGAGGTGACGTCGAACAGAGAGACTGGACTTTTCCTAAAAACAACCCTCAAGCTGTTTGATCAGGAGGAAACGTCTCCTCCCTCCATCTCTATCCGGACTGTTTTCACTGCAATCAGCAGGAAAACACATCATCAACAGTCCATCTGAAACAAGCAGGAGCCCGGCCTCTTTCCAAACGTCTCTGTCAGGAAACAGTGAAAGCGGCCGGTGACAAAACAAGTTCATTTCCTGTTCCTGAAGCAGAGAAACTAAATCTCCACTTAAAGATCCGAACCTCCAAAATTCAGACTGTAAAACACGCTTTAACAACATGTTCATATTGTATTTATTTACACAAGAAACGGAGAAGCCAAACATGGTCCTGGTTTCGCTCCTAAAGATGTGATATTGATGGACAGAGCCCTCCATCCTGATTTATTTGTAATCAGACTATGTGTGTTGCTTCATTGATTACATTAGATCTCTAACAGGTGATATAATTATGTATCTATTGTAGGTTCTGAATTATGTGTTTCGTCCCGTATTGTTGAGTCTTGTGTACAGATGTCAGATGTTATGTGTTTTTTTTCCCATTAAGGTATTGTAAATGCATTATGTGGACCCCTGTTGTCACAGTAGCTAATAAACAAACACACACACACTGGTTAGTTTCAGCCCTGAGGGGAACACACATCTGCAGCATGTAACATGCGTCAAAACACCAGCAGGCTTACTTTACACGAATAACAAAGCTGAAGTAGCAGAGAGGGCTGATTTTTATTCCCACTCCGCCCCTGCTGTACACCGGCGGCGTCTTAAACTAACTCTAAACTTTCCGAAACCAACAATCCACCATTGACACTCACTTCACGCTGTGATTGGTCAGCTGTGCAGAGGCGAGAAAGCAGGCAGGGTTTGACCTTCCCTCTCTAGCTCTCTTTTTTCCATCAACGGCTTCTGACACTTTTCATGTGAACAAACGAGCAACACTATGAATGTCTTCCAGGAGAGAAAACGTCTGAAAATGTGCACCGTTATCTCCATATTTAAACGATATCGAGTCTCCCCCCTCTCTATGACAGCTTTTCACTCCGCCTTCCAGTGCGACCGTCGGGTATAAACAGGTTTCCATCGTTCGAACCACTTCTTTTCTAGTATAACGCGGCTCTCATGGGCAAATGATGCCCAAAAATTGAGGCAACGCTACATGTGCATCATTTTTTAATCAGCTTATTATGTTTTAAATAAAGTTATATCTTATCTTACATCTTGTATTGAAAACTGGCAAAGAACGGAGATGCTCCAATGACATTTATTAAAAAAATATAACTTAAAAAGTAACTTAACAGCAGCTGAAAATCTTGTTTGTGCTGACCTCCAGTGGTTTAACTTCTCACCTTGCTGGAGTGATGTAGAAGCGTACTCCATGGTGTGTCAGTACACCGTGACATCACTGTTGGGTGTGATTTCAGGTTCAACCAGAGAGGGCAGTGAAACACAGATTTTCAGGCTGCTGTTAAGTTACTCTTTAATAATTTGTGGCCGCTGCGTAGGATTGGTCCCACGCCTCAGTATGTCTTCGGAGGGTCTCTTTAGTAAAGAAACCTCCGCTGTTCGATGGCTGTAGTTACTGTATACAATCTCATGAAGTAGAAATAATAAAGTGCAAGAACTTCACAAATGTACTGAAGTACTCAAATAAATGTAAATGAATTTCCACTGCTGCTGCTTCACGGTGACGAGAAACTCTGAAGTGTACAGTTTCACTGCAGCAGGTTAAAAGTTCAGACATGTGAAATGTAAAAGTTGCTGAAAAACAATTTTGCTCCACTGGAAGTCCACAAACAGCCGAAAGCCACACACACATATGAAACTGAAGAAGCAGACAGAATGAAATGTTATTATTTCTCATAAAACATTTGTAGATTTATAGATGACACCCTGTTTTATTGGTTATATTTCTGGCGTAAACTGCATCTTTTGAAATGTTTTCTTTTTTAATTTGGGGAACTGAACATCATGCTGATCTTAGTTGTTGTAGTTTAGTGTTATATAAGCCCATATTTTGCTGTGTGGATGTAAAATCAAAGAATCAATCAACCAATCAATCCATCACATATAATGAACGAGGGACTGGAAACGGAAAGTAAAAGAGTAAATAACAACCAGAAAGGTGCGTTTGTTTTCTGGAGAAAATGAGTGCTGGCAACAGAAAGTTAATGATTTAAAAGTACTAACGGAAAGGAAGAAAGAAAAAGAAAGATACAAAAAAGGACTTGTGAGAAAAGTAAGAGAAGGATGACAGGGAAAATGAGGGAAGAGGAGATGACACATGGGAAACAGCTAGAGAGACCGCACAAAATAAATCGACAAAGAAAGAAACAAAGACAGACCAACAGTACCTGAGTGTAACGATGAGAGTTTCTGTCCAGAAGTTTTCTTTTCTTTTATTTAAATCTCATTTCTTCACCGTTTGTTCAGTCGGCTGTTTAATGTGGTTTTCTGTCCTGCTGAACTTCAGTCGGCCATGTTCAACTCTTAAAGTCTGTCTACTTCAACCTTCAGCAGCCACCACACCTGCTGAACTCACACATTAACACACACACACACACACACACACACACACACACAGTTACCTACGTAGTTAGTGTTCAAACAGAGGTGGAGTCGTTGCTGCTAAAATACCAGTTATTCAAATGTGTCATCTGATAGAACAACAGCTACTGAAACAAGAATCACGTCTGTATGCTGCGGCCATTAAAGGAGAATAAAGTTTAATTAAGGAGTCAAAAACTGCTGCCTTCACTGCAGAGATGAAGCAGTAGCTGCTAGACACCATTCCTAATCAGACTACAGATCTTTTAATATGTTGTTTTATAGTTTTTACCATTTAATCCATTTATGTTTGTAGCTTGAACAATGTTTTTTTTTTCTGATGTGACTTTGCTGGAGATCGTTAGTTCGTACGGTTCAATTTTGTAGTTTCTAGCCACGTTGGCAGCGCGGCTTCATGGATGGAAATGTTGGTCGGTTGATCCACTACTTTGGTCCAGACTAAAATATCTCTACAACTACTGGCTGGATTAAGATGACTTTTTGTACAAACATGCATGGTCCCCAGAGGATGAATCCTAATGACTTTGGTGATCCCCTGACTTCACCTCTAGCGCCACCATCAGGTGTCCAATACTTTGGCTTATGACCAAATACCCGCAAAACTGATGGCAGTCCCATCAGGCTCAGCTGTACTTTGTGTTTAGTGCTAATTACCAAACAGCATGCTCATGCTAAGCATGTTAGCATGCTGAGGATTGTGTTTTGTCAATTTCTGGAACGTTCTGAAACTACTAATCTGACTTCCACACCCACTTTACGCAGCGATTGATCAGGTGTGTGGAGGTGAGAAAGTAGGCAGGGTTTGAACTTCTCTAGCTCTCTTTTTTCATTTGTTACACAAGTATTTCTGTCACTTTTCACGTGAATGTTTTCCAGGAGAGACTGTCTGAAAATTTGTTATCCCCATATTTAAACAATATTGCGTCTCCCATCTCTCTGTGACGGCCGGCTTTTCACTCCATCAAGTGTGGCCGTACGGAACAAACTACAGTCGGGCAACACGTCACACAAACACACATTTAAAGACAGTCTCTCTTCGAAGGCATTCATAGTGTCGCATTCGGTTGTTCATGTGAAGAGTGACAGAAATAGTTGTGTAACAAGTGAAAAAAGAGAGCTAGAGAGACGAGTTCAAATCCTGGCTCCTTTCTCAGCTCTGCACAGCTGATGAATCACAGCGTGACGTGCCTGTTACTGTGGGACTGTTGGCGTCTGACAGTTGCAGAAATTGACTGACGTCTGAAAGTCCACCGACCGTCAAGCCCGTTCTGATGAAGCATACTGGCGCCTTTATTCACGTCATGATGAGACTTTGCTGACTTATGTCAGACATTGAATGCCTGTCTCCATCTTGATAAAGGTTGGTGCCAGGGACAATAGAAATGAGTTTTATCTGAAATAACACCCTATTTATTATATAGTGCTCTATATTTACCCTTCACTATTTTCTTTGAGCATCTTTATTATCCACTATATCGTAAAAATTCCCACAATGGAACGAAAAAAGTAGTGTCCATGGCGCGTACATGTACAACTCTACAGCTGTCAGCGATGACACAAAACGATGATTGGTAAGTGTCTGAAATATTAATTTACAGTAAACTGAGTTTGCGTTATAGGTAGAAATGAAAGAGCAACATTTTAAAAAGGTGGAGATGTGGTCCAATGACACTGCGTATGACCCAGTTCGTTTGAAGCACACTGAGACCTTCACTGAAAGTTACTGTAAGTACGTCGTTGCGGATGTCAGTAAATGTAAAGTTACACACTGTAGTCTTGTTTAACTGATATTGCATTTATTGGTTTACATGGTGAGATAAGCAAGAGCTGGCCAGAGCCAATCACAGTGAAGTAATCAGAGCAGGAATCAGAGACACTATTAACAACCCTTCCCCAAACCTTAATTTCTATTGGCCTTTAAAGGGTAAACAAACACAGAAAAGTGCTGTTGCTCTGCTCTCTGTGGGCACACCTGCACAAATCAGTGATGTCACAGGAAGCGCTGAACTTAAAGGTGCCCTGTGGAGTTTTCTCGTAAACAAACAAGACATGTTTACATTGTTACTCACCAAAACTTGTGCGTATTCTTGAGCTCTGACAAATGTGCTGAATTGTATTTCCTCCCTCATAAATCACAGATTAAGTATTTTAAATACAGCATTGTTTACATCCATGTGTACTAGCTTGCAGTCTTCTTCTTCTTCTTCTTCTCTGCCTTTGTTGGCACGTTACAGCCGCATGTAGATCAGTGGAAAAGGGGTGAAACCACTGGAAGGACTGTGCGTCACGTCACCTGCATGCATGGCCAACAAAACGGGGACCCACTCATGGAAAAACAGGTCCACAGCACTACTAGAGGTCTAAAACTCCACAGGGGACGTTTAAGTAGTCAAAGGCAAATGATGTGTTAAATAAATAAGTCAGAAGTTGTAATTTCCAAACCAGGGAAATTAAAATGAACATTTATGATAAATCATGGTGTATCCGTATTTTGTTGCCTCAGTTCAATCATTTGTGTCCTCAAATTGTCACCGTCACTCCATTTGTCGTCCACACTCTCACTACAGAGGATTTTATACTTTGATTTTAACCTTCAGGCTTTAAATCAAAGTATTAAGATTATTTTTGGTTTTATCTAAAGTCAAGGTTCGCTTACTATCTTTTTCCGAAGCTTCGACCACATCTCAGCGAAAAGATTTTGCTCGGTTGTCACGACGTGACCTTGAAGACTTTCCACGTACAAAGTGATCCATTTTGATTTTGTATTGTTTCGCCGTCTTGGCCAGAGGTTTCCCACCTCAATGGGACTTACCTGTTTAAACACAGGTAAATAAAAAAACATAATCTGAGGGAAGAAATTATGGAATTTAAAAAATGTATAAATGAGCGGATAATTTCTCAAACGCCTGGGCTCTGCTGGTCAGCATTGGTGCATTTCTGATTTTCACACTAAATATATTGATAGTTGAGGGGGGGAAACACCTGCTGTGATGCTTGAATGTTTTGACCCACAAAGAGCAACTTTAAGAGTGAATTTAACCTTTAAAAGTCGAAACCGCGGAACAGCTTCCTGCTCTGGTTACACATCATATTCGTGGTAGTAAATTCATTCACACTGTAAAAAACAGAGAAACAAAAACACTTCCTTCTTCCTTTACAAGAGAAACCGCAGCCAAAATAATATTTATATCTCTATGTGCTGTAGATGTGTAATGAATAATTTAAACTATGTGTTTGGAAAGCAAAAAGGCTGATCTGCAGTCGGTGTTTATTTACTGCCCAAAACCCCCTTTATCATTTTATTGAGAACATTTAAATAACATTAGAACTAAATGTGGTACAGTTTGGATGTACACAGAGGATTCCCAGTGGGGTGGATGAAGGTTTTGACGCAGACACACACAGCTTCCTGTTTCTCCTCTGTTATGTACACTGAAGGTGCGACAGCGGCCGGCGGATCAGAAGTTGATGGCTTTGCCGAAGGAGGCGGCCAGGTTTGCTTCTCTGAAGGCCTCCGACACCGTCTGCAGGAGGAGGAGGAGGAGGATGAAGAGAGGGATGAAAAGGAGAAAGAGAGAGTGTGAAGAAGAGGATGAAGCAGCAGAAGAGGTCAGATTGAGTTTTAATTTCAGTCTGGTTGTGTTTTAACTTTATATTTGTTTTGTTTTTACAAATGTTCTGTTATTTTATGCAGATTATGAACCTTTATGTCTCCACGATTACTTTATCAGTAACATTTTACCCCATTTAGTCTTTATAAGCAGCATTTAAACATTTAATAAATGGATTATAACGAGCTATAATGTAGTTTTAAGCAGATATAAGCGCTTATTAATGTGTTTTACAACAACTATAACTCCTCCCATGAGTGGAGGCTGCTGTATAAACAGATAATGAATGACAATATAGTAAAACACAGTTGCAATAATATAAAATATGTCTTCCGAGGAGGATCAGCACATCCCGGCTGCTGTACATTGATGATGATGATGATGATGATGATGATGCAGTGTTGCCGGTGTGTGTTTCACTTGAGCTCTTACAATAAGAATAGTTTGTGTTTTATAACTTTTGATATCTTAAGACAAACGTTGATCCCAACAAATCAACGAAGTAGGTATCTTTTTTATTTCCCAGCCCTACAGATAATGTGATATTCTGATTCACTTGTGTGTGTGTGTGTGTGTGTGTGTGTGTGTGTGTGTGTGTGTGTGTGTGTGTGGCTGCAGGACATACAGGATGGGCGTGGCAGACTCTGGCGATGTCCTCACAGGAAGCACCGTACTCCATGGCCAAAGCAGCTTCATTGATCATTTCTCCTGCCCCCTGCAGGGAAACACGCAAACAACAACTTTTAACATATCTGTCTTAAATTCTGTTTTAAAAGAACACATTTTATGTTTAGCCACACTAGTAGTGTGTGGCTAGTGATTGTGAAAATTGTAGGTCAGTCCAACACTTTTATCCATAGTGAAACTGGTCAGAAACTATTAAAAAGGATTACCAGAAAAGCAAGCTCAAGTTGGCATGCTAACATGCTACATGTTTGCATGTTATACTAACATGGTAATTATTAGCACAGCACAGTACTGTTAATTTCATGGTACACCAACCTGCTAAATGTTAGCATGTTGTCATGCTAGCTGTGAACATGCTAACACGCAAAATGTTACATTAGCACGTTAACAACCAATAATTTTTAACGTGCATGTTAAGACATGTCAACACGCTAACATTAACATTTAGCTCAAAGCACAGCTAACTCATTTCAGTTGGGCCAAGTGTATAGCTGAGTGTGAGATGTCCAAAAACGGCCACCGTACTGAGGATAAACCCTTTAGGTAACATGACGACTTTCTACTCTGGCACCACGTTCGGGACAAACTCGACTTTTTCTAACCCACTAGTGGTGAGAAAGTAAGAATAGCAACGTTGTCTCTCTGATTTGTTTTCTGCTGTGTAATGAGCATTGCAGCCTCATGGGGACGCTAGTGCTCCTGTAGACTATGTTAATATATTACTAGTTAAAAAACACATTGCACACACACAATAACACAAAGTAATAGACCTTTCATAGCTGACGTTTTGACACGTCAAAGCAGGAAAACACAGGTGTAATTAATAGCATTAATGAAGGCTGTATCCCATTTAGGTGGGCCAGTTCCAGGGTTTGATATTTTATGTGTGCAGGCTCACCGGACAGACTTAATGGAACAGAGCCATTGTTAACGTCAGTAGCTCATGTCTGCTGTGAAAAAGGTCTATTTATTTGGGTGGTTGGTGACTTTCAAAGAAATACGAACACCTGGTCCACCCACACAGGTGTTTTCACTTATTTTGACTAATCAGATCTCTGTGATATCTGACTGTGTGACATCTTCCTCACTTCTGTTGCAACAGTTAGAGCGAGACAACTTACACCTTTATCATTACTGCGTGGCGTTTGCAGAAAATTCCCAACATACAGTAGCCCCATTAACCTTTAACTAGCTGAAAAACACCTGTGTGGGTGTGCAGAGAGTTTGGGGCTCCAAATGAGTCTGATTAACTGAAAGAAAGACTAACTTAAGACGGGCTCGGCTTGAAATCGGATTACATCACGCACATAAGGAAAAACTTCACAGATGTTCTTCTCTCTAATCTCAAACATGCTCACACTACAAGATTGGAAAATAATAATGCATCACACACTACAGGATATTATTAAGATTATCGTGCCAACGGGAGCGATGCCCCACCTCATGTGGGAAGCAGATGTAAACAAAATGGAGACTGACGTGGTGCAACAACTTGCTGTAGTAGGCTAATGCCATGCAGTGAGAAAAAAACAAAAGCAGAAGGCACGAGTCTGGATGAGAGAATTGTTGGGGAGACGCGGGTTGTCTATTCTTCAGCGAGAACTGGAGTTGAGATTAGTTTTAATATCTGTCAACAGTAGTATGCTAGCTAACGTTAGCCTGAAGGGCTACAATGTTTACCATTGCTTGGCAGCACCGTCAGCTGCTCCGACACGCGTCTCTCATTGGCTACTGTGGTCCCGCTTGGAAAGTACTGACGTAATCATCCAGATTTTAACTCCTAAATATCAAACATGTTATCGGGGCGGCCCACGATGAGTCTGCGAGCAGTTCGGGAGGGTTAAGACTCTGTAAACCCCTCACATTACCAGATAATCTGGGCCGAACATCGGTACCGACCGCGGTCCCAGACCAGATTTCTCCTCCGATTGTCGGATAAATCGGCCCAAAACTCCTGTAGTCTGAGCGCGGCTTTAACAGCAGTTTTCACAAATTTATCGACCAGCTTGATTTGAAATGACAGCTGCTCCTCTGTTGGCGATTCTCAGTCTGATTAAAACTCATTCACAGTTAGTCGTGTGTCTGATGTTGAAGCTCTTACCGTTCCGAGGATGTGAGCTCCCAGCATCCTGTCTGTCTCCTTGTGGCCGAGGATCTTCACCATGCCGTCAGTGTCGTTGTTGGTCTTGGCTCGGCTGTTGGCTGCGAAGGGGAACTTGCCGACTCTGTAGGGGACGCCCTGAGGAGGAGAGGAGAGTCACTGCTGTACAAAAACCACACAGAGACTAGATAATCACCTGGGATATTAGTTATCCTAACGGGGTGGTTCAGCTTCAAATATCGTCCATTTCTGGTCTTCAATGTTGCTTTAGCATTATACAGCTTTCTGAGCGTATGCGACTGTTGCAGGCTGTAGTGACATTTGTGTGTGTGCGTCTTCATTTTGTATATGGTCTATTGTCTCTAGCGCAGAAACAATTAATCAAATCGACAAAAAATGTATCAAAACAATTTGATAAATAACTTAAATACATTGATTATGAAGCAAAAAACTGCAAATGAAAAATAAATAAAACAACTTGCTGTTTCCTGCTTCTAAAATTTTAAGATTTGCTTCTTTTTCTCCATAATATAATGATTGTAAACTGAATATTTCGGGGTTTTGGACTGTTGGTCGGACAAAAACATTTGACAGACATCAACTCAAGCTCTGGGAGCTTGTGATGGACATTTGTCCCTATTTTCTGACAAAAATTGTATAATAATGAAAATGGATGTTAGTTCCAGCCCTAATTGTCTCTATGTGGTGAGTTGAGTGAAATCAGTGAGGTTACAAAAATTCTCGTTAGTTGTGATGAAACTTGATATCTAGTTATTTAAATTGTGATAAGATAGGATGGTCCACACAAACTAAAGACCAGATGTCTTATCTCTCTCATCTTCTGCTCTCCTGAATAAAAATCAACAGATGCAAGAATATGCAGCCTGTATTTTGACAGCAGATCATCTGTCTTTTAAAAGACGGCCGTGTGCAGGACACTCGTTCCCGAGAGCTGCTGTGACCAAAGAACACTGCTGGGAAATCCTCATCACAACATCTGGACAGAATCAGCTTAGTATCACATCAGCATGATGCTACTGTCACACAGCTGTAAGCTTCCTTTCCTCCTACTCCTCCTCTGGCTGCTTCTAAAGTTGTCATTACAGTTCTACAGATTAGTTATCTGTATATCTATATTATATCACCCTTCTCCTCATCACCACCACCCCCCCCCGACTCTCACCTCCTCTTTGAGCTGCTCCTCTGTCTTGCCCACCCAGGCCACCTCGGGGTGTGTGTAGATGACGGAGGGAACACAGTTGTAGTCGATGTGCACGGCGCCTCCTGCCATGCCCTCCACACAGATGATGCCCTCGTCCTCGGCCTTGTGGGCCAACATCGGCCCAGCGACCACGTCACCGATCGCATAAATACTGAGGGGGAACCAAAGTTTGTTATGCTTCAGCAGCTTATATTCGATCAATAATTAATTGATTTCCGGCATTAAATAAGAATGAATGGTAAACATTTAAAATGTTCTTCATTTTATATTCATCAAGTGTTTACATTCACTCGCGGAAGAACAGATTTGTAATGTGTGAGGAAGTATGTGATTAAGATTAAAATGATAAATTACAGTAATTGAACCTGTTTCTGTTATTCCTGTTCCTTCTGCAGCTGGATGTAAAATTCCAGGACTTCTCAACAACCTTTCATAACTACATAAGAAAACTTCCCTGACCTCAAACTGTCCTTGACTTCATGATCTCAACCTCCAACTGTCATGAGTGATGGCTTGTTACACTAAGAACAGAGCATCCTATTGACTGGTGATTATCACAGATGCTCGTTGCCCTTCCCTTGACAGGCTGTCGGTTGGTCCCTCCATCAGAAAATTAGATATAATCTGTGAAATCCAGTAAATTTATTTATTAGGAAGATCCGTCAACAGAGCGACACCTCACTGGAGTTTCCTTTCAAGTGACGTTAAGTGAGCTTTTATTCCTTTTTCTCAAATAACTCTTTGTCATGACTCGGTTCCAGAAAAACTGATTGTAGAAACTGAACCAAAAGTTGCTTTAATGATAATTAATAACTGATGATGTAACTCACGATGTAGCTCTCTCTTACCACAGATATATCACTATCAGCATGTACACTACACATTACATAACTTAATGATTATTATGGCTCAGATTTGTTGAAGGTTTTCTAATCTACATGTTTATATATGTGAATTAAATGTTTCTTATCGACATTTTTTTATTTTTCAACTGCACATATTCTGGTCACAATTCTTTCATAATAAAATTTAAGGGATCCTTAAAAATGTTAATGTTAAAAAACAAATGTCGGTCAGTCGCGACTGCGCTCTAACGACGAGCCCTCTGAGGAGCATTTCTCCTCCATCTGTATGAAAACATCTGGCTGCACTGTTTTAGATAATCAATAAGCTGTATAAGGTTTTAATATCTGGTTTCAGAGATGCTGACAGGTCTCTCACAGATGACTTAGTTTACATTAGGTAGCCTGAGCTTGGGGGTACCTGGGTACTTTGGTCTGGAAGCGGTTGTTGACGGGGATGCGGCCCCTGTTGTCCAGCTCGATGCCTACAGAATCCAGACCCAGGTTCTGGGTGAAAGGTCGTCTGCCGATACAGACCAGCAGCACGTCACACGTCAGAGTCTCGTTCTTCCCTCCGGCTGCCGCCTCCACCCTGAAACACAAACACGTCAGCACACAGGGTTACAAACGGCTGGTAGAATTTACATGTCATGAAGACTAATCCAGACCCTGATGTTCAAACAGGATCTGAAGATTCAGGGGTGTTTTACTCACGCCACGTCGATCTTGCCGTCGGGCCTCTTGGTGGCTCCCATGACTTTGGTGCTGAGCTTGAACTTGAGGCCCTGCTTCTGCAGGATGCGCTGGAAGTTCTTGGAGATCTCCATGTCGATGCCCATGCCGCCCACGTGTCCCAGGAACTCCACTGCTGTGACTTTAGAGCCCAGACGCTGCCACACTGACCCCTGCAGGACGGGAGGATAAACACTTGTGTGACTTAGAGGTTATTTACACGCACAGACTCAAAAGCTGGGATAACGATAGGCTGCTATTGATTGGGAATGGTACCCAGCGCCGGCCACAGAGCTACAGAGTTTTAAAGAGGTGTCCAACGGCGCTACAGGGGAAAGTTGAGAAAAGCTCAACTTTATGCAATTGTGTCCTCTGACACAATGTGAGCGACAAGCAGACGAGAGCCAATCGCTTGTTTTAACGCCCACAGAAGTGGAAGCACAGAGCTGTTTACTACTCCGATCCACTAATGGTGTGGGGATCAGTCTTGGTCGCTTGGGTATCACTGTTGTATTAAAAACAGTTTCAACAACACATACCGCATTTAAAAAAAAGCTATTCTGTACTCGGGAAACAAGCTGTACAACAAGAAATGACCTCATGACTTTCTCATGTGTAGTATGGCGGCTACGTCAGAAAACAACAGCAGAGTAATTAAATTACGTGCTCAACGCAACACACACACACACACACACACACAGTGCTACAACTTCATGAGAGACTGCCTACTACTCTGTATCGGACTGTAACGCAGCGTATGAGGACAGATTCAAGGGCTCCAAAACAAAACGAAAAAATAACTCTGAGGCCAGGAAATGTTGCTGCTCTGAGGATTAACTGGGTAACTTCACTGAGATTCTGGATCAGACAGTCAGTGAATATCTGACATATGAATATGTTTCTTGGTATACCATACCAGTGTCGCCATATTGGGCGGCTTTCTGCCGAATTGGGCTACGTTTTATTTAATTGCCCGGGTAAAAATAGTTTTGGGCGGTTGAGAATTTGGGCAGTTTCCGAGTTTGGCTATATTCCAATAAATCTCCCCTCCTTTCATCCGAGTAGTATGATTGAGACTGACGGGGCACTGAGTTCAGTAAACTGACACACAATGACTGATAACTGATAAAACATTCCCTAAAAGACTTATTTAATTTTATTATTTTTCATTATGGTAACCACGGTTTTGAGTTTGCCTAATTATGCGATATAAAAACTAGGCTACTTTTATGACGATTGGGGCGGGTTCTCGACTCTGACTGGGCTACTTTTTGCCAGTTCAATCTGGCACCAGTGAACCAGACTGCAGCGATACTGACCAGCTCCACGCCGATGACTCCGGCTCCGATCACAATCATCTCGTCTGGAACTGTCTTTAGGGACAGAGCTCCTGTTGACGACACGACGCAGTCTTCATCAATCTAAAAAACAAAAATAAAATAAAAACCCCATATACATTAGAGACTGTAAACATGTTTAAACACAGTTACACATTTCATTTTCACATTTTAAGCCTGTTGCTGTGTAATATAAGAGGAGTTGCTCGTAGTGACAAACCCACAGAGAATTAGCATTTGACTCTGCAGTTTAGCATCTTTCAGCTTAATGTTTTGGCTTTGCAGCATGCACCTTTAAGGTTGGGGTACTAGTTCTATAACGTGTCATCCAAACAAGTCTGAACATGTCACTCAAAGGCGGGTTGAAAAGCCTTCAGTCATGAGTCAGGTTTCCATCCAAATGTGGCACAAATTTCAACCAAATTTCCAGAAAATCTCGTTACCATCCACTGCTATTATGTGAATATTAGAAGTTGGTTCACTGAGATAAAAATGTGATGGTGCTAATTCTCCGGTCGGTGCCATTAAACCATCGCAGAAGAAGAGGGCGCAATGACAATACAATAAAAGAGCTCCAGACAAAGCTCAAACGATGGAAAACCGTGTGGAAAACATGATGAAAATATGACATTTCTGTTAGTTTCCGGTATTAAAAAGGTGGGGTATACGATTCTAATCCAATTCACATCTTTTTGTCAAATTCACCTCCTCAGTCCACTAGCTGTCCGTTCAGTGTGTGAACGCTGAAAAAAAAAACCCTCCGGTGTTTGTACGCAGCCCTGGCTCTGTTAATGGGAAACAAACAAACAAGCTCGGGCCGAGTCACGCAACACTATTCCAGCCATGATTTGTGTGTCAGGTAACGTTAAATGTCTTGCCCACAGACATTCAGCTGACTTTCTAGTTTGCCAAGATCTGCTGTTGTTGTGCTGTTAGCTATAGCAGCAGCAGAGTTGTGAGTATCGCTGTCTGGAGCTGCTGTGCTGGCTCTGGGAAACCGTCTCGTCCTCTCTGGCTGTTAGCTTAGCAGCAGCAACTGTAGCGACAGTTTGCTAACCCACAACCTAGCTAACGTTAGTTACATTACCTGCTGTGTCGTTGTTCGCTGTATGTCATGGTATTTGTCTAGTATTGGATTTCTCCAGAATCGCATACCCCAACTTTTTATGTGAGGAAGGTTACAGTCTCCTCATCGCTCGACACAGATCTGATATTTAGAGCTCTTCACTGTAACCTTCAGTGACAAATAAGTCACATGCTTCGTGCACGTCATCATTTATTATTAGTGTAGTACTTTGTCACATTTAGACGCTGTTCGACAACCTGATAAGCACGCCACATTTAACAAAAGATGGTTGTTAAATAATAGATACATTTTCAAGTTCTTCAGGGTTCTCGTACGCTTGCATGGGACACTACGAGTATGATGTTTGTTTCGATTAGGAAAATGTGTCAAAATTAACGCCAGACGAATTGATCTCATTGATTGCAGTTTGCATGTTGCAGTTTTGGTGAAGTGGGGCTGTGAAGCGATGAGTCTCACGGCAACCACTTCTAATATGACCAAATGTATCGAATCTTTCTCTTATTTGTTTCTATTTAGATTTTTACAAATACCACTTAAAATTAAAATTCCATGTTTTTTCATAAAGACCTCAAATTCCATATTTATTTATTCCAAAGAGCTGTAAAGAGTGAAACGGAGCCGTACGTGGATCCCGGGGAAGGGCGTGACCTCGGAGCCGGTGGCGATGAGGATGTTCTTGGTGTTGATGACCTGCTCGCTGCCGTCTGCTGCTACGGCCGTCACCTGGTTCTTACCAGTCACCCTCCCATAACCGTTGACATGGGTCACCTGAGGAGAGTGAGGTCACACCGTGAACGCTGTTATCAGTGGTTCAGATTCTTAACGAGATGTGAGTGAACAACCGTTACAACAGAGAGAGAAAGAGGCCTGACTTTGTTCTGTTTGAATAGATGTGCGATTCCTCCGGTCAGCGCTTTGACCGCTCCGCTCTTCTGGGCCATCATCTTCTCCAGGTTCAACGAGAGGCCTGAAACTGAGAGAGAGGGAGACTTCAATCATCACCTTTATCCTGAGGAGGGAAGTGTTTGCTTAAATATCAATAAATAACAATTACTGAGTTACTAACGTTCAGCTTAGTCTTAAAATTATTTTTAAAAGTAAAAAACAAAACAAAACAGCAAGTCATGTTCGGTTTGTAGTCCGCATAAGTAAGCATAAATGTAGGCAAAATTTAGGAGACGTCACAAATTAGATTATCAAATTTATGTTTTATGTGTCGCACTATTAAGTATGACATCATAAAACTGTTTTACTTCATGAGTAAAACAGTTTAATAACTAATTCTGTTGGGTCTTAAGATCAAACTACAGAGATTTGTAAAACGATAAATGATGTGATCAAATCGTCATGAAACAATTCCACCTAAAGTCCTCCGACAATAATACTGAATTACTGTCAAGCTCTACAATGGCTTATAACAGCTGCAACAACAAAAGACGGCACCGGATTACATCTGAAATGAATTAGTTGATGAGTTCATCAACTGGCAGAAAATGAATTAGCCACTATATTGATAATCAGTTAAATTGTTTTAGGTCATTTATCAAACAAAACGGCCAAACTTTTTCTGGCTCCAGCCTCTCAAATGTGAGGATTTGCTACTCTTCTTTGTCATGTTATTGTAAACTGAATGTCTTTGGGATTTGGACTGTTGGTCGCACAAAACAGCTTGAGATCTGGGAAACTGTGTCGGACATTTTTCATTCTCTGCCATTTTATAGATGATGATGTAAAGACCTCGGACTGAGCCGAAGATCACTCGGTCAGATGGAAGTCCTCAACCTGAAAGCCCCGTCAGTGCCTGAACCGACCCGCTGAGCTACACAAAACGCCCCTTTAAAGTCCAATGAAGCCTCTTACTTTCGATGCCTCTGCTTTCAAAGTCCTTGCCGTGAGCCATGTGGTACAAGTAGGAGTTGTTCAGCAGAGCCTGCAGACACAAAATCTAAATTAACACAGCTACATTTTTCATGCATTTTATTTTTTTATGCACTGTGTGTGTGCGTTTTATGTTTCGCCTGGCTGGAATACAAATTTCCCTAAAATGGCACTGACTACTTGCAAGTAATCATCCGATTTACATCACAACTATTAGTCTGAGCTTCTTCGCCGCCTTTTAGCTCATCACACCAGAGTTAGCGAACGACTCCTCCCGATGGGTGAGAAGTACAACTACAAATAAAAAAATTAAATTAAAAAAATATTTCCAAAAATCGGCTTTACAGGATATTTTGCTGTTTAACTACTGGACGAACCCTTAAGGCATTCACCACGTTGATGACGATTATGAGACGCTCTTAATCGCACAAATAATCACAGTGTGAATGTTTTCTCAAACTACAGATGGAACATTTTGATCGCGAAGAAAAGCAGTTTCTTACCTTTGAGGGGATGCAGCCGACGTTCAGACAGGTCCCACCCAGCGTGGGATTTTTCTCAACACACACTGTCTGTCAAAGGAAATATGTACATTAGAGAGGTCTACCTTAATATGTTTTTCCCTTCAAAAAAGGAGACGTGCATTATTCACTATAAATTAAAAAAATTTTTTTTGAATAAGATGTTTTTCTATCAGCTAGGATGGAGAGAAAAAATAGGGTGGCTGAAATGTCCAGGAAGAGATAAACACCAGATGAAAAAGAAACAAACATCAACTACAGACAGAAACATAGATCGAACCTTTGCTGTAATTGTTGCTACAGCTCTTTAGTGTCAGTGAGTGTGTGCAATATATCCTGCAGGCTTCATCCAAACGGTTGTGAGTTGACAGTTTATGACGACATCATTTATTTGATGAATGAGTTTCCAGCCGCGACATAGCACATCAACAATTTATTAATAAAATCCATGTCAAGCTAGCACAAAGATATATTATGCACTACTATATTTATCAAGTTTTAGTTTATCATTCAAAATGTTTAAAGCACTAAATATTGATGACAACAATATTTCATAGATCTAAGTGTTGACATGAACCACATCTGGAGTTTTATAACAAAGATAAAGATAAATACGCTTTCATTTTTATCTGAAAGCAGATCCTGATTTTACCTGAACTGGCTGTTTATTTTAATGCTTTTGTGTATTTTATGTATTATATTTCTTAATATTTCGTCATTCACTGTGGTGTTTTATTTCTCTTGTTGTGAAGCACTTTGTACTTTGTTTTGATAAGTGCTCTATAAATAAAGTTTTATTATTATTATTATTATTTATTATCATCATTATTATCATTATTATTATTATTATAGCCGAGAGATGCTCATTCATAAAAACAAATGTGTGTTTTCATTCAAACAGGGTTTTGCACAGATGTCAGGTTGTGAAAATAATTCTAACTTTTCAAGGCACCTCGGATTGCGCATTAAAAAAAAAAAAAAAAAAAAAAGAAGAAGACCAAACCAAATGTTGCTTTTGCAGTGTTGATTAATATTATTTTAAACTGTCAAGAGATTAATTTTTACTTCCATGGCTGAAGATGTTGTAAAAACATGATCAGTTGCACACTGAAGAAATGTCTTATTCTGACTGAATCCTAAGAATTAATATTGTCCTTTGCAACATCAAACAGCAACATTAACATGAAAATACACAGCAGAAACCACGAGACGACAGAAATGTTTCAGCCGCCAAGAGATTTTACACCACATCTCTTCCTTTAATATCTCTGGTTGTATTTAATGCTTTAAAATCAATAAGCAGGACTGATTCATCACAGCATTGGATTTATAGGATTTCTGCATCAATGTGATGAAGTCCCTTCATTTGTCAAGCATTTAATTCAGACAAAAACAGACATCCCCATGTGTTGTGTTTTCAAGCATTTTCACAATTACATTTCCAGGAAAATGTACTATTTCAGAATCAGAAACACTTTATTGATCGCCGAGGGGAAACTCTTTTGTTACAGCAGCTCACCTTTACGTTAGTGCACACACTTAACAATATACTGTACATCACTATTGCAATAAACATTTTATACATACTGTGATAGAAGATTTTATGCATATTGTCCACTCGATTACTTCATATTGAATCTCTTAAAAAAAATAAATAAATAAATAAAAGATTCAATATGCCCTGAAGGCAGCTTACCTTGAAGCCGAGCTGTGCGGCTTTGATGGCAGCGACGTAGCCGCCTGGACCGGAGCCCACCACTGTGATGTCTGCATCAACTACAGAGAGGCGACACAGCGACTTTTTATCAGCAGCTCAGAGCACAGAGATTAGACACTGGAGAGATTTTAGCCCTCATTAATAAAAAAAGACAGACGTCCTCTCAGTAGACCTACAGCACTAAAGTCCGTTTTAGTTTTGAAGAGGCAGAACGAACCAGGAGAGAAAGTGTGGTGAGATCAGTGGATCACTTGTGGAATAGAAGTTCACTGCTTCAACAAGGCTTTTCTTGTGAAGTAACCACAGGAAATCAGTAATAGTCACGGCGAGCAGCTCAGTGTAGGATGATTAGGAGTTCAAACCAGCGTTTGAAGATGGTGCAACTCTACATTTATGCATCTGACACTTTTTCATTGACTGTTTGATGTTGTTATAAATATTTCAAGTTTTGAGATGCTGGTCAAACTAAATTTACAATTTACAAACATATGTTGGGATGGGAATTTATTATTATTATTTCTTTAAATTAGACATTATTTAATTCAAAAGGCTAAGCAGAACATTAACTGATCGCGAAAGAGAGGTGGTGCCCTGCTGGCCTCGGGGTTCGTGCCCGGCTGAGGACCTTTGTTGCATGTTATTCCCCGTCTCTCTCTCTCTGATAAGTTCCTGTCATCTCTCTACTGCAGACTATCAATAAAAGGCATAAAACGCCTCCAAAATACTTTAAAAAAATAGAAAATAATGAAAATCAGTGATTGTAGCGTTATATTAAGCTCTCCTACATTGACGGTGAGTCTTATCCACATTTTCATATTCATATCTCAAACCGCCATTACTTTTTTCCCCCCAAGACAAATTCAGCATTTCTGAGATTTGATCATTAGCATAATTAATGCACCCAAATTGCTAACTAAGGCTACCTGTCCTGCTCTCTTTGTGGGCAAGTTTTATTCATAAATATGTCACCGAAGAGTGAAAAGACAAACTTCACACTGCCATGCCTGAAGTCCTGCTGTCGGACATCAGCAGACGAAAACATAACAAATGTAGCAGTGTACTGGTGCTATTAGGGGACCCAGAAAAATGAGAAAGATAGTTAAGTTAGAAAAAAACATGTTGCTAAAGCAAAGTAGCCCATGGTTAAGTCGATGGTGTTACAACAGAAGATGTACTCATACCATTCAAATTTTAAATAATCACACTGATATGGTGAACAGAGGATTCATTTCAGGTTTTATTCAATTTCTTTTATTTTAGATGAGTTCAGTGACATATTTAGACTCCAAATCCATTTAGATTACAGCATTAAAATGGTTATATAGGCGTTATATACTAAAATGAATGCTTTGCCCCTGTCAAGAAAGGCAGACCGACTCGTACGCCAGGTCTGGACCATGCGTGAATTTTGTTTGTAAACTCTATGAAGTCATTTGTTTAAACGGCTAGTTCTTGCTTGAGGTCCAATGTCTGCTAAATGAGGAAACAACCAGCACACGTGTGGCTAAAGTTCATAAATGAACATGTCATTAATGAAGACAGATGATAAGATTTACAGTTATCTTACTTGCTGCTTTGTCAGCGTAGGTTCTGACGGACAGAGCTGCAGCTCCGTGCAGTTTGCAGGGAAGGTGGTGGCTCCGCTGTGAGGCAAACCAAACACAGTAAGAAAAAAACACAATTTAACCAGAGAGTCAAACAAGTCAATACAGTGTCACGATCCAAAACTAAAAAACACATTAAAATTCAGCAACATGTGAAAATGTGTTTTCCTAAATACAGTGACTTTGCCTTGACTTTGACAGGGTAAAAAAAAAAAACCCAGACAAGTGAATAGTTTTTCTATCAGTGGCTTATCAACCGTTTAAAACAACATTTTAAGAGCAATTCTAAGTATTTCAAAAGACTGAAAGTAGACAAAGTAATCAAACCAGTTCCACTTCAAATAAAGAGCGATCAGATCTTTGTTCGTGATGTAATTTTCACATAACCACAAGTATACATTTACAGTATTTTCCAGGGGAACTGGATAGCCTGCTTGTTATTTGTTTTGTGTATTTCCGTCACTAGAATTTCCTTGTTCAGCCACTCAAGTACACACTGAGGACAAAACCACACTGAAAACAGATTTTTTTGGGGGTGGTTGCAAAGTTTGCCATAACACTGTCAGCATCACAGTTATGAAGGTAAAAATCAGATTGACAATGTAGCAGTCAGGATGGGAGCTAAAGTCAGATTCATAAGATGAAGGAAACTGTGAAATGAAATGAGTATTATCACGCAGCTTTCTTTACTTTTGGACTGAATACATTTCCACTAGAGCAAGTTTGGAGTTCAGTGTCTTGCTCAAGGGCACTCAGCTGATGTACACACAGTAACTGCTAGCTCTCAGCTTGGACACATTCATCAGTCAGTGCTGCGTATTGAACCTGCAACTCGTTAGCTTTTCCAGCTAAGCAGGCTACTCCTGAGCTGGCTAACGTCAGTTGGCAAGCAAGCACGTTTTCGTACAAAATGTTTGATCTAGAGACGGTAATAATGAATATAGCTTCTCAAAAGAGAGGTACAACTAAGAATAATATGTTATTTGGCCCGTTAAGCTGTGAGACGACGAGCTATAAGTTTTTGAGCCTCTGACATAAACTACATTAAGAGTTAGGTAACCGCTGCTAACTACCTTAGCGTGCTAACATGGCTTGTAGGGGAGAGCTGTCAACTGCAACGTCAATTAACTACATCTATTAGTTGAAACTTTTAACCTTAACATACATATATCACTAAACGCTATCTCAAAACGTTTAAAATTTGTAAAACGACATGGCTAACATTACATCTTTCCATGATGTGTTTCCCTGGAAAACGTTGTGGAAACATTCAACAACAAAAGTCGTAATTTTATTTAAATGTGGGCCTTTTTGTTAATTTTGCTCTTGCCGAATTAAAAAGGGAAACATATAAAACTGGATAATATATAAAATACATGTTAAGCGACATATCGTTTCGCCAATAAACACAATAACTGTGAATTGCAGGTTTTTCCAGTGGAGTCTGGCGTTACGTTCTCTCCATACGTTTTCACCGGACCTAGCCAGGCCCAGGCCGCAGGTCTGAAAAGACCAGTATCCACAGGACCAACAGCTAGTGAGACCAGTTAGAAAGCGTTCCGGACAACACATGCTGGTTAGCAGGTTAATATAATCCGTCCTTACCGTTGCCAGAGAGCGGTATATCTGAGTCCAGCTCTGCATTTTGTCTGTGTCCCCTCACCGGATCAGTAACCTACAGCAGGCCGACCAGCCAAGGACTCCTATCATTGCGCACGCGCAGTACGCATGCACGTCGCCTCTATATGACGTCTATGATTGTGAAATCTGAAAAACATTGAAAACAAAAGCAGTCTATGAGCATAACTTTGTAATTTGCAGATAGGCCTATAAATTGGAAACAGATGTGTACAGCAAATGTTTTTCCTATATAATATAAAGGTGAAAGAAATTTCATTTTAATTGATTCATAATAATCCCCAAACATTTTTCTGTCAATAACGAGATTAATGTGATGTGTTCTTCCTGTGAACTGCAACCTGAAACTGTTTCTCATTTATTCAGGACAAAGAGATTTACTCATAAACTTTGGAGAGAAATTAAAGGTGGGGTATGTGATTCTAATCCAATTCACGTCTTTTTGTCGAATTCAGCGAATATCTGATATCACAGTGTTTGCACACAGCCCTGGCTCTGGAAATGTGAAATAAACAAAGTGGCTCGGACCGAGCCACCCAACACTATTCCAGCCATGATTTGTGTGTCAGGTAACGTTAAATGTCTTGTCCACGGACATTCAGCTTACCTTTTACATTACCAAGATCTGCTATTGTTGTGATGTCAGCTGTAGTAGCAGGAGAGTTGTGAGTATCGCTGTCTGGAGCTGGTAGCTACCGTTAGTTATATTACTTGCCGTGACGTTGTTCACTCTATATCATGGTATTTGTCACGGTATTGGCTATGGTATTCTCCAGAATTGCATACCCCACCTTTAAGACCTTCCATTTTTTGATTCTTCTGTACCTGATGATGAGCCAGTTAGGGCTTATTATATTGTATATTTCTAAATTTAATAATAAAGTAGAAATTTCAACAGGAGAAAATTCAGTTACAGTGTTTTTGGACTCAGCATCTGGACAAAATAAATGTGTGTGTGTGTGTGTGTTTTCACACTAATGGTAGCACCTGTCAAATTATTCTGATTGAAAAATTTTGCTTATTACTGTATTCGTTTTTCTTTTTTTAAATTTCCATTTAATTTATTCATTCCTCCCTTGTCTTGAGTCTTAATTTAGCATGTACCCTATTTTCAGGGAAAGTAGACTGACTTCATAAATTGTATTGTCGCTTTTGTTTTCCATTAACTGTGATCAGACGGAGAAGCTTATCCAGCAGACTGGTGATTGCAGCAGTTTCCAGACAGTCAGAAACTAAACCGTGTTCATTCTGAACTGTTGCGGTAACCCATTCGGGACAGAAATGTGTTTCTGAGATGTTCAGGAATAAAGACGCACCTGCAGGCAGACAATAAGAAACCTGGATATGGTTATGATAATGTATAGAGGGAGCGGAATAGGCAGGATTCTCATGTTCCAGGTAAACACCATATCCCAAATAAGGTAAACACGAGGACAAAATAAGGATATTAAAGGTTTTATTGGTACCATTTTAATGTAGAAGAATATTTTTTTTTAAAAATACATCCACAGAGCTTTTAGAAAGTTGCGAACTCTGAGAACTCAGAAATTGAGTGACACTCAGGAAGACTCCTTCCTGAGGGCAGGGCTTAAGCAACACAGAGTAGTTTAAATTTCTGAGTTCTCAGACCATTTTCACAATTGAGAATGACTTCCGGATGGGAGATGAAACGTCTTGTTTCTGAAAACAGTGTCCAGATGACTACGACTGAAACCTTTTCTACTACGCTAACACTAACGCTAGCGAACGTCAACTTTACTGTGGGTTTTAATAGCATCCCTACAATGTACTGTACTCTTTGATTGGATTCAAATGTAAATATTTACCTAATGTCTTATAGTGTAAGGATGATTGAAATGTCATTTTACGGTACGTGTTGTAATATAGGGCCCCTAAAATTATTAAATGATGGTGAAAAAGGGTTACCTAAAGCTAGCTAGCCATATCCTAAGATTACTATAGATAACGTTACATGAAACACCACCACACAAAGTAAACTAAATCTGTAGCTAATATATAGCTATATGTTGCAAAATTAATTCATTACTCTATCACGAAAAATTCATCACTTGATATGACTGAGTCTGAGTCTCACTCCACTCGACCATGAAATATGCAGGTTGTGCAACGAACTGACAACCACTGGACTGGAAGGGGAGAGGGGGAGTTCGCCATCTAGTGGATGGATGTTATCAATATTATCAATAGCATCTTTAATGTGCACGTAAACATACTCAATGACAGCTTAACTAAAAAACTAAAAAAGCTAAAAATGTGTATTCATTGTGTATTTGGTATCAGTGTTATTTATTGTTCATAATACTGTTGTGAATCAGTTCCACCACAAACCTCACAAATGTCGCTGATAAGTTGGATTACTCTTTTTTGAGGAGCTATCATATTTTGTTTTTACTGGTTAAAAGTACTTATTGTGACATTTCCCTTTCAATGGCAATGACTGATGCTAATGTTGTAGCTGTTTCAGGCGGCCTTAGATCTTTTATACTATTGAGAAAGTTAAATGCATCATATTGTCGCTGTTGATTGGAAAACTTAGACCAGTTTTTTGGGGGTCACGTCATCAGATGAGATGGTGGATTACATGAAGTCCCTCTACGGGTTTAGAATATTTTTTAGATTATGTAAAAAAAGCATATTTGAATCAACAAGCATTTGTTGTTTCAAATTACAAGATTACGCAACAACAGTGATATGAGTTTATTTACTGTTGAATGTAAAATGTGAATCTGCAAAGTAAACAGCAAATCCAGCTGTTAGACAGATGTAGTGGAGTAAAAAGTACAATATTTCCCCCTTAGATGTAGTGGTGGAAAAGTAAAAAGCTTCCAAAAATGGAAATCCTCCAGTAAAGTTTGGCAGCCTGATCTTTGTACTTTTGTACGTAAGTAAATGTACTTTGTTACTTCCTGCCTCTGCCAATGTGCCATTGTGACTGTAACCATGTCAGTATGTATCTGTTCCAAACAGTCTGTGATCCATCACAGCAACTAATCCCTCTGCACTTCACTGCTGTTCTCCAAAGTGCTGAGCAGCTTTTCTCTGTCTGAAAGATTTCTCTCAGATTACATTAGAAGGAGGGAAATCAGAGTTTTGAGCTGAGATGGAGAATCCTTCTGATTGGGCCACAGCAGTAGATTAATGGGCTTCTCTGTGAGTCTCCCTCATTATAAGTAGTTGAAGTACAATACTTTTTAACTTAAAGTCTTCTTAAGTGATAGCAAAGTTTCTGATTTTAGAATGAGCTCAAAAAACTACAAAACACACAAAAAAAGACAATAGACAGAGTACTTGTACCAATTAGACCCAGATTTCATTGTGCTCCTGCATTCATGTGATCTGCTTCAGCATCAGACTGTGTAGTTATTTATGAAGAGCATGTCCTCTTGTGGCCACAGGCTGCAGTTTGTTATGAACTCAACTAGAGGGCGTCCTCAGATGTCACTTGTTCTCTCCAAACTAGCAGCACTGGTTTAGTGTTCATATCAGCTGCTCAAACACACCTCAGACCTTAAACAACACTACATTATCTCACACTACCAACTGCCTCAGATGTGATGGGGTGTCGGAGCTCGTCAGCTCAAGTCAGTCTGAGAACAGCTGATGGTGTTTTTAATCACATGATTTGGTGGCCATTAGAAACTCCATCAGCTGTTTTTCAGCTTTGACATCAATCCAAAACAATAACTTAATCAGACGCAATAAAAACTTGATTTTGCTTTTGTTTATTTAAAAAGAAAAAGAGAAAAACAAATGACTTTTGTCATAAACTGCTCTTCAGTAATTTGTGCCAGTATGCAACACTTTTTATATATACAATAATTAAAATTACACAATGGAACCCAGACTTTTAGGAACGTGCAACTGCTTCTTATCGCTGTGCACCTTGTTGTTGATGATTTAACATTCTTGAAAGCAGGTAATGCAGTTATTAGAATATATTAGGTTACATTAGATCAATCAATCAGTCATCAGTTGATTAATCAGTATCAGAAAAACAAATCGGAATCTGAAAAAAACAATGTATACACAGTCACCAGTAAATATACATTTATTACATTAAATGATAGTGAATCTTTCTGTAAATCAAATGGTTGTTCTACTCTGAGTGACTGACAGGAGAGATGATCAGAGGGGCAGAGTTTTTACCACCATAGTTAAGACTGGGACCGAAGTATGGGTAGAGTTTCTCAGTGAAGCAGCAGCCAGTAAAGGAGTAGATCAGAGCTGCAGCATCAGCATCATAAAAGGAGACCAGACCCTCCTCATAATCCACAAACACCCCCACCGTCTCAGGCTGAGACTTCAGAGAGAGACAGACTGCAGGGCCAGCAAGAGCTTCATACTCAATTTCATTCCTCAAACATATCATCCAATAACCATCCTGAGGGTTCGCTGTGATTTTTCCCTTCCTGTTGACCGACTCTCTGACCACTCCTAAATCCCAGTCAGTCTTCCCTTTAACCTGAACCTCGTAATAAAATCTTCCTGAAGAGAAACTCTGCTTTGCTAAGACACTAGTACAATAAGAAAATCTGTCTGGGTTGTCTGGGAGATTCTTCTTCACATCACTATCATGCACTCTTTTTCCATCATCAGACAGGATGAGATAGGGATTTGCTGTATCGGGATCGAGTGTCACATCCACTGCGTACTGCTGGACCCTCTTCAGCTCAACCTCAGCGAGCAGCTTCTTCATCTGTTTACTGAGCGTCTCCTCCAGCTGATTCACGGCTCTCACCACAGTCCCCTCATATGAAGGTGGACGGACGCTGACTTCTGTCCAGTCCTTGGTGGGTGGAGCAGCGTTCAGGGACGGGAGGCTTTGGAGGAGGTGGAGGTGGTCTTCAGAGCGTGAGAGCTGCTCCAGCTCAGAGCTTCTCTTCTTCAGCTCAGAGATTTCCTGTTCCAGCTCTTGGATGAAGCCTTCAGCCTGTTTCTCTGTCTTTCTCTGCTTCTCTCTGAGCGTGTCGATGAGCTCGGCCTGGCTTCTCTCAACAGACTCCTTCAGTGCGGTGAAGACCTGAACACCACCTGCTATCTCTCTGTCTGCATCTTCCTTACTGAGCTCCACTGAGCGTTTGATCTCCTGAATCTTCAGTCGTCTCTTGTGGATCAGCTGCTGAGTTTCAGCCTCTGTCTTCCCCAGCTCGGCCTTCTTATCTTCATATTCTTCTTTCAGAGGAACAACATCATGTGTCTTGTGGTCTAAAACAGTGCAGAGCATGCAGACACACGTCTGGTCGGTCTTACAGAACAGCTCCAGCAGTTTATCGTGCTTCGTACACATCCTGCCTTCCAGGTTCTCCACGGGGTCGATCATCTGATGTCTTTTCAGGCCTGACATTGTCAGATGAGGCTCCAGGTGAGTCTCACAGTAGGAGGCCAGACACACCAGGCAGGACTTCAGGGCCTTCAGTTTGGTTCCAGTGCAGACGTCACAGGGAACTTCTCCTGGTTTGGCAACGTGCTGCTCTGAGCTGCTGCTGCTGGCTTTCTGTTGAGCTGACTGTCTGAACTGAGCAGCCATCTCAGAGATGAAGGTATTGACCCGCAGCTCAGGTCGTGTGTTGAAAACCTTTTTACAGTTGGGACACTGACACGGGACATTAATATTCCAGTGTTCAGTGATGCAGGTTTTACAGAAGTTGTGTCCACATGGTGTGCTGACTGGATTAGTGAACACATCCAGACAGATGGAGCACAGAAACTGATCTTCAGTCAGCAGACAGCTGGCAGCAGACATATCTACACTCTGAGGACAAAAGTGTGAAAAAATAAAACTGTAGAAGTAGATCAGGGTTAACTTACTCCCACAGGCTGGGGCGATGGTATAATGTTGTAATATTAAGGTACAGTCAAGAGAAACTGTGTGAATATTATGTTATTTCATGTTCCTTTTTGTGGAACTTTACATTGCAGTGCCAGCTCAGCTAGCGTTAGTGTTGTTGTTATATGGAAGCCGATGATTTAGCCTCTGGAATCAATGGCCAACAGGGCTTCCTGTGTAGCCAAGGGCCAAGATTTCCTCTTCTGTGCATCTGTCATTGTTTACAGTCCGATTAGCAATCTCAGGAAACTAGAAAGCTACCAATACCAAAATCTTGTCCCTTGGCTACATATTCTGTAATCATATACAGATATCTATTTATAGAGCTTAGGTACCTGTAGGCCCTGCCGGCACGGCTCCGTGAGCAGGAGAACTCGGTTAACATAGCATGCACTGAGGAATTTTTATATGGTAGAACAGATGTAACAAAGTCAGACTCTGGTTTTAACTAAACTGACCAAACATGTAGTCAGTGCATTTTGGCTTTGTAGGGCAGTGTACTCACCAGTGTTTGGCAGAGCTTCTGCTGTTTTGTTGAGAAAAACCTGATGGATTCAGCTGAATGTTTCTTTAGAGAGAAACAGAGAGACTTGTCTCGACTGCAGCTGTGCTGTCGCTCAGACCAACTTTCACTTTCATTTGAGGAAATGTGACGTTGCAGCTCTCCTCTGTCAGTGCTGCTCCTCCTCTCAGTGTAGCTCTGGAAGTGAGCTTTTATTGCCTCCTTGGGAAACACGTTGACATAGCTTTGGAACAAGATGAGTTTTTACTTTTTGTTTCTTCTACTTTTTCTACAATGGAAGTATCCAGCAGCCAAAAGAACATAGGCTACAATTACAAATAGACAACATCACAAAAGAGGTCAGTGCAAGATATTCAGGAATACACTGTAAAGAAACTGGGCCACAAATAGGCTTCTCTGTGATTTTGAGGTCTCGAAAGTAGTGAAGTGAAATACTTATTTCAAAGAACTCTTAGGTGAAATTAAAATGGGATATTTTAGAAAAAGCTCCTCAGTTACAGAGAGTAGTAGGCCTTAATTACTTTCCCCCACTGGAAAATCCATAGTGTGTCTAAGGAAACACAGGGGATCACTTTTATTTCCATGCATGATTTAAAAAATCTCAAATCTCTGCTTTCAAGGCTCAAGTTAAATCTTAATGGCGTTAAGTCTCAAGTCGTCTTTTTTAATTTAGTTTTTCACTAAGAGAGTCAGAGCTGAGTTGGTTAGATATTAGTTATAGATCAGCTATCTGTGTTGGAAAGGCCATCAGTGACACCTCGTGGATCAAAATGGGAGTTGCACAAAAACAGCATCTTCTTTCTCAGTCAGTCACTGCAGCAGCAGGAGAGGAGTGGACAGTTTTTTGTGTGGACTAGTTTATTGTTGTGTGTTCATGAGAGCAATGTAAACGTTGACATTTTACCCGTAATAGACATTTCCTGTTTGATGTGCAGTTTATTGCACCAGTTTACTGTTCATTGTTTTTGGATAATTGTCATGATGCAGCAGCTGATTAGCAGACCCAATTTTGCAGCAGGTTTGTATCACTCATTAGCTGCAAAACTGGCATTTTTCTGCTATTATTTAGTTCCAGTGTTACTTAAATGTACATATTTTGAACTCTGGATCATTAGTCTACAGTGGTGTGAAAAGGTGTTTGCCCCCTTCCTGATTTCTTTTCTTTTTTTTTTTTGCATGTTTGTCACACTTAAATGTTTCAGATCATCAAACAAATTTAAATATTAGTCAAAGATAACACAAGTAAACACAAAATGTAGTTTTTAAATGAAGGTTGTTATTAAGGGAAAACAAAATCCAAACCTTCATGGCCATGTGTGAAAAAGTGATTGCCCCCTAAACCTAATAACTGGTTGGGCCACCCTTAGCAGCAACAACTGCAATCAAGCGTTTGCGATAACTTGCAATGAGTCTTTTACAGCGCTGTGGAGGAATTTTGGCCCACTCATCTTTGCAGAATTGTTGTAATTCTGCCACATTGGAGGGTTTTCGAGCATGAACTGCCTTGTTAAGATCATTCCACAGCATCTCAATAGGATTCAGGTCAGGACTTTGACTAGGCCACTCCAAAGTCTTCATTTTGTTCTTCTTCAGCCATTCAGAGGTGGATTTGCTGGTGTGTTTTGGATCATTGTCCTGCTGCAGAACCCAAGTTTGCTTCAGCTAGAGGTCACGAACAGATTCTCCTTCAAGAGTTTTTGGTAGACAGCAGAATTCATGGTTCCGTTTATCACAGCAAGTCTTCCAGGTCCTGAAGCAGCAAAACAGCCCCAGACTATCACACTACGACCACCATATTTTACTGTTGGTATGATGTTCTTTTTCTGAAATGCAGTGTTACTTTTATGCCAGATGTAATGGGGCACACACCTTCCAAAAAGTTCAACTTTTGTCTCATCAGTCCACAGAGTATTTTCCCAAAAGTCTTGGGGATCATCAAGATGTTTTCTGGCAAAAATGAGACGAGCCTTTATGTTCTTTTTGCTCAGCAGTGGTTTTCGTCTTGGAACTCTGCCATGCAGGCCATTTTCTCTTTCTTATGGTGGAGTCATGAACACTGACCTTAACTGAGGCAAGTGAGGCCTGCAGTTCTTTGGATGTCGTTGTGGGGTCTCTGAATGGCTGAAGAAGAACAAAATGAAGACTTTGGAGTGGCCTAGTGGAGATAAGTTGAGCAACTGTTTGCGAATGTTTATTCAACATCTGTTGCATAATAGCCGAACCTTATATGGATTCAGATGTGAATTTGATACAGCATTCTAGTGAGGCTGACAGACGAAGAACTTTGGAGTGGCCTAGTCAAAGTCCTGACCTGAATCCTATTGAGATGCTGTGGCATGACCTTAAAAAGGCAGTTCATGCTCGAAAACCCTCCAATGTGGCTGAATTACAACAATTCTGCAAAGATGAGTGGGCCAAAATTCCTCCACAGCGCTGTAAAAGACTCACTGCAAGTTATCGCAAACTCTTGATTGCAGTTGTTGCTGCTAAGGGTGGCCCAACCAGTTATTAGGTTTAGGGGGCAATCACTTTTTCACACAGGGCCATGTAGGTTTGGATTTTGTTTCCCCTTAATAATAACAACCTTCATTTAAAAACTGCATTTTGTGTTTACTTGTCTTATCTCTGACTAATATTTAAATTTGTTTGATGATCTGAAACATTTAAGTGTGACAAACATGCAAAAACATAAGGAATCAGGAAGGGGGCAAACACTTTTGCACACCACTGTATATACATATATATATGAAATGTATGAAAATAAATGTCCTGACATAGTGACAGGATCAATCAGGATCTAATGGTAATTATTGTTCTGTGTTTTTCTAAACAGCAGACCGCACACCGTTACACATAGATGAAGTTTAACAGTGAAACCATTTGTAACATAGCGGCCGTCCTCAGGAGTCCTGAGCTCTGTCAGAGCTGCATGGAAGTTTTTATTTTCAGCAGAAAATCAGATGGTGTGTTTTTTCCACCTCAAAGATAGTACGTTTAAAAAGGAATTGCTGTTCTACTGCCACTAATCAGTATGAGAGAAAAACATCAGACAATTAGAATAAACATCATTATATCACTTATTTTCCACAGTTCTGTAGTTGAAATCAAATTTCAATTTTCCTGGGAAAAATTCAGGAAGTAATCAATTTAAAATCATGGGAATCCTTCAACTCTACTACAAAATGACAGCGAAACAGTTGAGTGGTAGATATGCAAAAACATACTGTATATTGGGTCAGTAGGTTTAAAGTTTAACTTCTTTTATGATTTGGCGCTATATAAATAAAACTGAATAGGCTATAAAACTCCTTTTACAGACCCCAGAACAATCCCACCATCAGTCAGTTGAGCTCAGTCAGTTGATCTTGATTTCTTAACCATTTCACATCACATCAGAAACCTGTATTTTTTTCCTCACTCACACATGTAAGAGTTGTCTAACTTTTTTTTCTGGACCATGTGGTTTCCTCACAGTCAGAGACAGGGTGACGGCAGGCAAGGACACAGTTATGAATACACAAATCCAAACAGTCAAGAAAGTTACTTAAACAAAAATCTTTAGAGCTTCAAGACTGTTTTTTATATGGATACGAAATCATGCAAATAAGCGGTGGGTGTGACAGCTGCCAGGGTCTTGATAGCCAACAATGCTGCAATAGTTACCACAGAATAATAGGGATTAAGTACAGTTAAATTGTGGCAGAACTATCACATGGCTGAAGACATGTTGAGGAAGTGATAAATATCCATTTTACTAATACTGGAACAACAAAGTGAAGCGTTACAAATTTGGTGCTTTTATACAAAGTGAAAGTTGGGATATGTAGTGCATGTTGTTTTGGTATGTCTCTTCCCCTTAAAATGAATGTGAAACAGACATTTAAAAGCCTATTTGCAAAAACAAATTCTCCTGGGGGGGCATGTCCCTGGACCCCCTACATGAGTGGAGATCTCAACCCCCCCCAATGTTCAACCCAAAGTTTCGCCCTTGCCTCCTACACAGACTCAGACACGAACATTTTGAATACTTGAATAAATCTGGAAAACATCAAATCAAGCGAAACAAAGAAAAAAAGAACAATTCCAATGATTATGCACTCAGCAAACACCTGAGGAAAGGAAGGGGCGTCCTTCCAAGATATTTATACCAGCCTATACTCATCAATACATAAACCAAGCCAAGAAGACACTGACACATTCCTAAGCAAAACTGATATACCACAACTTACTGAAGACTAAGCAAATGCACTTGAGGAACCGTATACAATAACAGATTTCCACAATGCATTCAAACTCATGCCTAACAATAAATCACCAGGACCTGATGGCTGCTGAGTTCTGCAAACACTTTTAAAATACTCCAGCTCCTGTTTTCCACAGATTAGCTGAAATAAAACAAAAATCCAAACTTCCCATAGACATGAACACTGCTGCGATCTCTCTTTTACTGAAACACGATGAAGACCCCACCTCCCCATCAAGCTATCGCCCTTATCTCTCATCAACACAGACACAAAAATACATAACTAAGCCTTAGCATCACGAATCGAAACAGTTTCTCCATCTATCATCCACTCAGACCAAACTGGCTTTATTAAAGGAAGACACTCATCTAATAACCTACACAGACTATTTAACTTAATCCATTACACATCTCACACAAATTTACCAACAGCCATAGTCTCATTGGATGCAGAAAAGGCATTTGTTAAATTTTTATTTTCTACACTGAAGAAATTTGGTTTTGGTGAATCATTTATCCCCTGGGTGTGGGGAGGGCTGGACAATATGGCTTACAAATAATATCTCGATATTTTTAGGCTGTGCCGCAATATAAGATATATATCTTGATATACACATTTTGTCTAAAATAACCGTAAAATGCTCAAATAGTGCAATCATATGATGATCTTGTCATTTGTGCCAGTATGCAACAGTTATATATACAATGATCACAAAATTAAAGCTTTTGAATTTGTCAGCTAGACATTTAAAAAGCGTGCAAAGACATTTTATTTCTGAATAGTGTTGAAGGCAGGTAATGCAGTTATGAGAATAAAGTAGACTACATTAGATAATATCAATCAGTGTAGTAAAATTGGTGTGTTGTGGTAATAAGTAGCAATGTGGCACATCAAAGAAAAACATTTACAGAAAAACCTGCATTGATCAGAATCTGAAAAAAACAACCAGTGTATACACCGTACATCATCAATACATATACATTTATCACAGTAAATGATAGTGAATCTTTCTGTAGAAAATCAAATGTTTGTTCTACTCAGTGTGATTCACAGCAGAGATGATCAGAGGGGCAGAGTTTTTACCACCAGCCTTAATACAAGGACCAAAGTATGGGTAGAGTTTCTCAGTGAAGCAGCAGCCAGTAAGGGAGCAGATAAGAGCTGTAGCATCAATGTCATAAAAGGAGACCAGACCCTCCTCATAATCCACAAACACCCCCACCGTCTCAGGCTGAGACTTCAGAGAGAGACGGACTGAAGGGTCAGTACAAGCATTATACTCATTGTCATTCCTCAAACATATCATCCAGTAACCATTCTGAGGATTCAGTGTAATTTGTCCCTTCCTGTTTATCGACTGTCTGGCTACTCCTAAAGTCCACTTAGGCTTCCCTTTAACCTGAACCTCGTAATAAAATCTTCCTGAAGAGAAACTCTGCTTTGCTAAGACATTAACACAAGTATCAAATCTCTCTGGGTTGTCTGGGAGATTCTTCTTTACATCACCGTGTTTAACTTGTTTTCCATCATCAGACAGGATGAGTTCAGGATGTGCTGTATCAGGATTGAGTGTCACAGCCACTGCGTACTGCTGGACCCTCTTCAGCTCGGCCTCAAACAGCTTCCGCATCTGTTTACTAAGCGTCACCTCCAGCTGAGCCACAGCTCTCACCACAGTCCCCTCATATGAAGGTGGACAGACACTGACTTCTGTCCAATCCATGGTGGGTGGAGCACCGTTCAGGGACGGGAGGCTTTGGAGGAGTTGGAGGTGGTCTTCAGAGCGTGAGAGCTGCTCCAGCTCAGAGCTTCTCTTCTTCAGCTCAGAGATTTCCTGTTCCAGCTCTTGGATGAAGCCTTTAGCCTGTTTCTCTGTCTTTATCTGCTTCTCTCTGATCGTGTCGATGAGCTCGGCCTGGCTTCTCTCAACAGACTCCTTTAGAGCGGTGAAGACCTGAACACCACCTGCTATCTCTCTGTCTGCATCTTCCTTACTGAGCTCCACTGAGCGTTTGATCTCCTGAATCTTCAGTCGTCTCTTGTGGATCAGCTGCTGAGTTTCAGCCTCTGTCTTCTCCAGCTCGGCCTTCTTTTCTTCATATTCTTCTTTCAGAGGAACAACATCATGTGTCTTGTGGTCTGAAACAGTGCAGAGCATGCAGACACACGTCTGGTCGGTCTTACAGAACAGCTCCAGCAGTTTATCGTGCTTCGTACACATCCTGCCTTCCAGGTTCTCCACGGGGTCGATCAGCTGATGTCTTTTCAGACGTGAAGCTGTCAGATGAGGCTCCAGGTGAGTCTCACAGTAGGAGGCCAGACACACCAGGCAGGACTTCAGGGCCTTCAGTTTGGTTCCAGTGCAGACGTCACAGGGAACTTCTCCTGGTTTGGCAACGTGTTGCTCTGAGCTGCTGCTGCTGGCTTTCTGTTGAGCTGACTGTCTGAACTGAGCAGCCATCTCAGAGATGAAGGTATTGACCCGCAGCTCAGGTCGTGTGTTGAAAACCTCTTTACAGTTGGGACACTGACACGGGACATTAATATTCCAGTGTTCAGTGATGCAGGTTTTACAGAAGTTGTGTCCACATGGTATGGCGACTGGATCAGTAAACACATCCAGACAGATGGAGCACAGAAACTGATCTTCAGTCAGCAGACAGCTGGCAGCAGACATATCTACACTCTGAGGACAAAAGTGTGAAACAACAAAACTGTAATGACATATCTTTTGATTATTCGTTTAATAAAATCAAACAATGATTAGTGGAATAAAAGTTAAGTCCTCCTGAATTCTGTTGTTATGTTGCACCCAGCTGAGGGACACATTTACTAAGAAAATGAGCTGTGGTTGTTAATTAATTTGCAGCTTCAATCTGCAAGTATTCAGAATCTGATTTACTAAGACAGCTCATTACACAGTCAGGTGTTTTTCTTCAATGTCACTAAGTAAATGCTGATTCATGACGACAGCGCGGAGGTGCGGGCGTGTTTATTTGTGCTTTAGAAAGAACCGCTGTGAAACAATCAGAGAAAATAACTAAAACGTTTCATTTCTCTGATTCACCAGATTTCTCCTACCAGCGCTCCCTCTCCTTATTCAATCTCTATGTCTTCTCTCTCTCAAACAAATGTACACAACTAAAGCTTCGTGGTATCGCTATTGTTCAGCATGGACTGCAAGCCGGACACAGACGTCGAAGCTGGGTACACGAAATAAACCAGGCGAGGACACACCTGGGAGAGGAGCATAGTTTGGGCCGTGTACTCACCAGTGTTTGGCAGAGCTTCTGCTGTTTTGTTGAGAAAAACCTGATGGATTCAGCTGAATGTTTCTTTAGAGAGAAACAGAGAGACTTGTCTCGACTGCAGCTGTGCTGTCACTCAGACCAACTTTCACTTTCATTTGAGGAAATGTGACGTTGCAGCTCTCCTCTGTCAGTGCTGCTCCTCCTCTCAGTGTAGCTCTGGAAGTGAGCTTTTATTGCCTCCTTGGGAAACACCTTGTCATAGCTTTGGAACAAGATGAGTTTTTACTTTTTGTTTCTTCTTCTTTTTCTACAATGGAAGTGTCCAGCAGCCAAAAGAACATACAATTACAAATAGACAACATCACAAAAGAGGTCAGAGCAAGATATTCAAGAACATACTGTAAAGAAACACTGTGATGGAAAACTTTTGTCACTGGGCCACAAGTAGGCTTCTCTGTGATTTTGAGGTCTCGAAAGTAGTGAAGCAAAATACTTATTTCAAAGAACTCTTAGGTGAAATTAAAATGGGATATTTTAGAAAAAGCTCCTCAGTTACAGAGAGTAGTAGGCCTTAATTACTTTCCCCCACTGGAAAATCCATAGTGTGTCTAAGGAAACACAGGGGATCACTTTTATTTCCATGCATGATTTAAAAAATCTCAAATCTCTGCTTTCAGGGCTCAAGTTAAAACTTAATGGCGTTAAGTCTCAAGTCGTCTTTTTTAATTTAGTTTTTCACTAAGAGAGAGTCAGAGCTGAGTTGGTTAGATATTAGTTATAGATCAGCTATCTGTGTTGGAAAGGCCGTCAGTGACACCTCGTGGATCAAAATGGGAGTTGCACAAAAACAGCATCTTCTTTCTCAGTCAGTCACTGCAGCAGCAGGAGAGGAGTGGATGGTTAATGGACAGTTTTTTGTGTGGACTAGTTTATTGTTGTGTGTTCATGAAAGCAATGTAAATGCTGACATTTTACCCGTAATAAACATTTCCTGTTTGACAAATTAAGTAATCATTTTAAAATCACAAGAATCCTTCAGCTCTACTACAAAATGACAGCAAAACAGTTGAGTGGTAGATATGCAAAAACATACTGTATATTGGGTCAGTCGGTTTAAAGCTGAACTTCTGTTATGATTTGGTGCTATATAAATAAAACGACCTTTTACAGACCCCACAACAATCCCACCATCGGTCCAAAGTTGAGCTCAGTCTTTGATCTTTAATTTTTTTTTACCTTTTCACAAATGAGCAACCTGTATTTCTTCTCGCTCTGTTGGGTCAAGATAAGAACAACAAATAAATTCTGGTTAAAAGTAAAAGTACTTATTGTTAAGTTTCCCTTTCAATGGCAATGACTGATGCTAATGTTGTAGCTGTTTCAGGCGGCCTTAGATCTGAGTACTTTTTATACTATTGAGAAAGTTAAATGCATCATATTGTCGCTGTTGATTGGAAAACTTAGACCAGTTTTTTGGGGGTCATGTCATCAGATGAGATGGTGGATTACATGAAGTCCCTCTACGGGTTTAGAATATTTTTTAGATTATCTAAAAAAAGCATATTTGAAACAACAAGCATTTGTTGTTTCAAATTACAAGATTACACAACAACAGTGATATGAGTTTATTTCCTGTTGAATGTAAAATGTGAATCTGCAAAGTAAACAGCAAATCCAGCTGTTAAACCGATGTAGTGGAGTAAAAAGTACAATATTTCCCCCTTAGATGTAGTGGTGGAAAAGTAAAAAGCTTCCAAAAATGGAAATCCTCCAGTAAAGTTTGGCAGCCTGATCTTTGTACTTTTGTACGTAAGTAAATGTGCTTTGTTACCTCCTGCCTCTGCCAATGTGCCATTGTGACTGTAACCGTGTCAGTATGTATCTGTTCCAAACAGTCTGTGATCCATCACAGCAACTAATCCCTCTGCACTTCACTGCTGTTCTCCAAAGTGCTGAGCAGCTTTTCTCTGTCTGAAAGATTTCTCTCAGATTACATTAGAAGGAGGGAAATCAGAGTTTTGAGCTGAGATGGAGAATCCTTCTGATTGGGCCACAGCAGTAGATTAATGGGCTTCTCTGTGAGTCTCCTCATTATAAGTAGTTGAAGTACAATACTTTTTAACTTAAAGTCTTCTTAAGTGATAGCAAAGTTTCTGATTTTAGAATGAGCTCAAAAAACTACAAAACACACAAAAAAAGACAATAGACAGAGTACTTGTACCAATTAGACCCAGATTTCATTGTGCTCCTGCATTCATGTGATCTGCTTCAGCATCAGACTGTGTAGTTATTTATGAAGAGCATGTCCTCTTGTGGCCACAGGCTGCAGTTTGTTATGAACTCAACTAGAGGGCGTCCTCAGATGTCACTTGTTCTCTCCAAACTAGCAGCACTGGTTTAGTGTTCATATCAGCTGCTCAAACACACCTCAGACCTTAAACAACACTACATTATCTCACACTACCAACTGCCTCAGATGTGATGGGGTGTCGGAGCTCGTCAGCTCAAGTCAGTCTGAGAACAGCTGATGGTGTTTTTAATCACGTGATTTGGTGGCCATTAGAAACTGCATCAGCTGTTTTTCAGCTTTGACATCAATCCAAAACAATAACTTAATCAGACACAATAAAAACTTGATTTTGCTTTTGTTTATTTAAAAAGAAAAAGAGAAAAACAAATGACTTTTGTCATAAACTGCTCTTCAGTAATTTGTGCCAGTATGCAACACTTTTTATATATACAATAATTAAAATTACACAATGGAACCCAGACTTTTAAGGAACGTGCAACTGCTTCTTATCGCTGTGCACCTTGTTGTTGATGATTTAACATTCTTGAAAGCAGGTAATGCAGTTATTAGAATATATTAGGTTACATTAGATCAATCAGTCAGTCATCAGTTGATTAATCAGTATCAGAAAAACAGATCAGAATCTGAAAAGAACAATGTATACACAGTCACCAGTAAATATACATTTATTACATTAAATGATAGTGAATCTTTCTGTAAATCAAATGGTTGTTCTACTCTGAGTGACTGACAGGAGAGATGATCAGAGGGGCAGAGTTTTTACCACCATAGTTAAGACTGGGACCGAAGTATGGGTAGAGTTTCTCAGTGAAGCAGCAGCCAGTAAAGGAGTAGATCAGAGCTGCAGCATCAGCGTCATAAAAGGAGACCAGACCCTCCTCATAATCCACAAACACCCCCACCGTCTCAGGCTGAGACTTCAGAGAGAGACGGACTGCAGGGCCAGCAAGAGCTTCATACTCAATTTCATTCCTCAAACATATCGTCCAGTAACCATCCTGAGGGTTCGCTGTGATTTTTCCCTTCCTGTTGGCCGACTCTCTGACCACTCCTAAATCCCAGTCAGTCTTCCCTTTAACCTGAACCTCGAAATAAAATCTTCCTGAAGAGAAACTCTGCTTTGCTAAGACACTAGTACAATAAGAAAATCTGTCTGGGTTGTCTGGGAGATTCTTCTTCACATCACTATCATGCACTCTTTTTCCATCATCAGACAGGATGAGATAGGGATTTGCTGTATCGGGATCGAGTGTCACATCCACTGCGTACTGCTGGACCCTCTTCAGCTCGGCCTCAAACAGGTTCTTCATCTGTTTACTGAGCGTCTCCTCCACCCGAGCCACAGCTTTCCTCACAGTCCCCTCATATGAAGGTGGACGGACGCTGACTTCTGTCCAGTCCTTGGTGGGTGGAGCAGCGTTCAGGGATGGGAGGCTTTGGAGGAGGTGGAGATGGTCTTCAGAGCGTGAGAGCTGCTCCAGCTCAGAGATTCTCTTCTTCAGCTCAGAGATTTCCTGTTCCAGCTCTTCGATGAAGCCTTCAGCCTGTTTCTCTGTCTTTCTCTGCTTCTCTCTGATCGTGTCGATGAGCTCGGCCTGGCTTCTCTCAACAGACTCCTTCAGAGCGGTGAAGACCTGAACACCACCTGCTATCTCTCTGTCTGCATCTTCCTTACTGAGCTCCACTGAGCGTTTGATCTCCTGAATCTTCAGTCGTCTCTCCTGGATCAGCTGCTGAGTTTCAGTCTCTATCTTCCCCAGCTCGGCCTTCTTACCTTCAATTTCTCCTTTCAGAGAAGCAACATCATGTGTCTTGTGGTCTAAAACAGTGCAGAGCAAGCAGACACACGTCTGGTCGGTCTTACAGAACAGCTCCAGCAGTTTATCGTGCTTCGTACACATCCTGCCTTCCGGGTTCTCCACGGGGTCGATCAGCTGATGTCTTTTCAGACGTGAAGCTGTCAGATGAGGCTCCAGGTGAGTCTCACAGTAGGAGGCCAGACACACCAGGCAGGACTTCAGGGCCTTCAGTTTGGTTCCAGTGCAGACGTCACAGGGAACTTCTCCTGGTTTGGCAACGTGTTGCTCTGACCTGCTGCTGCTGGCTTTCTGTTGAGCTGACTGTCTGAACTGAGCAGCCATCTCAGAGATGAAGGTGTTGACCCACAGCTCAGGTTGTGTGTTGAAAACCTGTTTACAGTCGGGACACTGACACGGGACATTAATATTCCAGTGTTCAGTGATGCAGGTTTTACAGAAGTTGTGTCCACATGGTATGGTGACTGGATCAGTGAACACATGCAGACAGATGGAGCACAGAAACTGATCTTCAGTCAGCAGACAGCTGGCAGCAGACATATCTACACTCTGAGGACAAAAGTGTGAAAAAATTTAATTATAATTACATTTCTTTTAAGTATGTGTTTTAAAAAAATCTAACTTAGTAGCCTAATTAGTGGAATATAAGGACAGATATTTTGAATTCTGGATGAAGGAACAGGTTAACCAACCTTCAACCAACTCACAAGGATTGAGACCTGTTCGGTGCTCTTAGATTAGGACATCGGGAAAGACTTCAGAGGTAATATCCAAAGTATTTTGGAGCACACGAACTTAAGGCAACCAAGTTTATTGAATGACTAATGTTTCGATGCCAGGTGAGTCTTCACAGGCTGGACAAATAGGGAGGATACAAAAAACTGCATTCAGGCAGGGTTCACACTTATACAGTATTAGAAAAGAGAAAAGAAAGAGTTAGATAAATGAACACCCACACGTTTTTGGGAGGTGAGATCAGAAACGCAGTATTAAAACACTGGCACGTCTTGCGAACAGACGCTGCCATGAAAGATATTTGTTCGAAAGGTCTCGCTCTTCTTGGGCTCTACAGATGCAGTAATTGTGTTCACTTTAACATCAAATCTTTCATCATTTGTAACTCTGCACATGTAATATATATCCTGAACAGAGTTGGAATTTTCTTGTTTTAACCGGCAGTGTGTAACTGCATCTGAAAAATAATAACACAAGATCTACAATATTCAAACAATAGGCTATTTTATTTCACAAGGTAAATATTTAAACTCTTAAGGAAAAATATTGATATTCTCTCCCTCTCTCTCAAACACACACACAGTAGGTGTAGCGCTACTTGTTTAAGTACCGGAGTGCACTTGTACGATGTACGTGCATGCATGCAAGCACACGGTTAAGTTGTGGCTCGTTTCGAAAGTTATGTGACCGCTGTTCCTACGGTGGCAAGTTCACATACAATTGTCAACTATAACTGACGACTGACTTTATGAATAGTTGCATCATGTTGAGAATATTATGCAGCAGTCAGCCAAACATCTAGGTAAGTAGTTTTAGGTGATACCATGGATGTAGTAGGTTGTAATTAGCAGCAGTAAGCAGTAATTTACAGGCGAGTGAACACAACTAGTTTTTGTTTTGAATGATTTCATTTACATACTTGTGCCGAGCAAATGAAGCTGCACTGGAAACATCCATTCTGAGGAAAAGTTGGTCAAGCTCATCTAATAAGCTAGGCTATGAAAATGTGGATTTTCATCTCTACAAGTTAACATTGGCTAGCTACAGACTGCTGCTTAAAGGCTACCGGCAGCTACTGGCAACTTTTAAGGTGGAATGTTTTCTTGCATGTTACTCAATGCAGGAGTTGATCAATCAATACACCTTAAATGTCAATATGACAACTTTTGCCATTCCATTTGTTTTTACTGGCTCTCTTGCATGATGCATATGCTTTGGTGATGATTGGATCATCAAGCGCAAAAAAAAAATGTATATGAATTTCAACTGGACTATGCGAACTGTGAATATTCTATTTCCTCACTTGGAGAAAAGTGAAGTGAAACAAGCAGACTCGTGATTCAATCTGCGTTGTGGAATGTCACAAATCGCTCTGTTATGCTGCTTTTATTTACCCGCCACCGTGGCTGCTAGGTTGAGCAAGTTCACCCGCCACTACACAAAATCACCCGCATTTGTAGGTCTGTGTAGGTCAAACTAAACACCCTCTCAAACAAAGAATAGCTGAACACAAGACTGCCATCCGCACTAAAAATATGGACTACGCAATCGCAGGTCACTATGTTCAGTGTAATCACAGTTCTCCTGCGTCCCTCAAATTATGTGGGATTGAAAAAATTATACCACCCCCTAGAGGTGGAGCTATTATCAACAGACTGCTATGTAGAGAAGCTTTCTGGATCAATGAACTTAACGCTGTTGAACCATCAGGACTTCAGGATCTAAGTCTGACTTGTTTCTTGTAGCCTTAAGCCAAGCCTTACTTGTTTTTATTATGTCATTAATAGGATGTGTGTTTACACTGTAGATGTTATGCCATACATCTCCTACAGGTCTCCCTTTTTATTAGTTGATAATATACAACTTTTCTAAATGCTGCCCACTCTTCTAGTTTATGCTGAGGAGTTCCTCATTGTGGGACTTATATCTTGGATATTTATAGCGTTTTGATACTAGCTACCTATTATTGTCACTTATATTATGATACATTTTAAAGGACTTGCTTATCGATGTGATGTCATTTATGGGTGTTTATTTATTTAACTCTTTCTTTTCCGAATGAAGCCTGGTTGCTGAAACCACCTAGCAGCAAGCCACCTGATAGGACACCCACCTGTCCCTCAAAACGGCCACGTCATTAATTATGCAAAACTTTAAGCCTTAATATAATTAAAACGGGTGAGTTATAAAACAATTCACCGCCCTCACAGTTGTCATGAACGAGGAAATAAGCTATAGAAACCAAAACCGTTTTTCGTACCAGTCTGTAAATATTTCTGCTGTAAAGTTGAGCATCTTAACATGGGGCTTTGTGGGGACTGACTCGCTTTTGGAGCCAGCCTCAAATGGCCATTCGAGGAACTACAGTTTTTGGCACTTTCACGTTGGCTTCATTTTTCAGCCCCGGAGGTTGCCGCTTGGTGTGTTCCAATATACTTTTTACCTCTGAAGTCACAAAACCTATCATGAATTCTGTTGTTATATTGCTCCCAGCTGAGGGGACAAACACACACAAATATGAGCTGTGGTTGTCACTGAATTTGCGTCTATTCAGCGTCTGATTATTGAGACAGCTCATTACGCAGTCAGGTCCTGGACTTTGCTGCGAGTGAAGCAGAGCTCAGATGTGCAGTTCAGCGGTGGTATTTCTATGAGATCACCAAGCTCTGAAAATAAGTGACAACATGGAGATTTTCATTCCAAAACATTTAGTTTGGCTGCCTGGGGAAAATGACTATTTCTCTAAAATAAGAGAAACCGAAGACACACAAAAACCTACAGAAGCCACTGATACGGTGGAGAGAGAGAGAGAGAAAGATATACTGTTGATATGTATGTTAATATTAGCGGTGGAAAGTAACTAAGTACTGTACTAAGTGCTATTTTGAGGTACTTGTAATTTACTTAAGTACATCCATTTTCTGCTACTTCATACTTCTACTCTACTTGTACTTTTTACTTCACTACATTAACTTAATACCCTTAGTTACTAGTTACTTTGCAGATTCAGATTAATAATACAAAATATAATCAATGTATTATTATCAGTTAAGATAAGACTTTATTGAACCTGGGGAGAAATTCACAAGCTACCCAGCAATATAAAGAGTAATTAAAATCAGCCCCACCTGTACCAGCTGCAACATTAAAGTGTTTTAAACATGAATGCATCAGTAATTATAATCCAATAATATAATACATAAAATTCTGAAATGGGGCATTCTGCATGATGAGTACTTTGAGTATATTTTGATGTCAATACTTTTGTACATTTGTAAAATATCTGAGTCCGTAGATTTTATTCTGCAGAAGAATAGATGAGATTAGATACAAAATTTGTTCTTCATCTCCAGCTACTTCTGTAAGATCAGCAGTGCAACATTCATATGCTGAATCCCATTTAGTCTCTGTTCTTACAAATTTTGAAACTCTCTCTCTCGAAACATTGTCTAAGCTAGTGCTAACTTCAATTCACACATTAAAGAATATAATAATACTGCTACCATGCTGCTTGTATTGTTATTATTAGAGTGAAAGGCTAAGTATTTTTAATTCGAATTTAATATTGAATTTAACACATTTATTACATTCACTGTCAAAGTTCAGGTACAATGTTATGTCGAAGTAGTCCCAATCGTATGCATACTGCATGCAACAGTACGTACAGTGGTGTGAAAAAGTGTATGCCCCCTTCCTGATTTCTTATGTTTTTGCATATTTGTCACACTTGAATGTTTCAGATCATCAATTTAAATATTAGTCAAAGATAACACAAGTAAACACAAAATGCAGTTATTAAATGAAGGTTGTTATTATTATTAAGGGCATTTAAAAACTGCATTTTGTGTTTACTTGTGTTATCTTTGACTAATATTTAAATTGATGATTTGAAACATTCAAGTGTGACAAACATGCAAAAACATAAGAAATCACAAAGGGGGCATACACTTTTTCACACCACTGTACTTTGTACGGGCAGCTGCAGTACGTACTACAAGTAAAAAGAAAGAGTTTGCGATTGGGAGCGCAGGGCCTGTCTGAGCAGAGCTGAGCAGGTTTAATACCGGAAACAGGTCGCAAAAACTTGTAAATCAGCTGAAGCTCCTGCTCGCTGTGACCGCATCCTGTCTGACCTGAACTAGCCGGAGTGCAGTGACTGTGGTTTGGTTCTCACCTCTGTGTTGTAGCTCCAGCTAAATGTACATGTTGCTTTTATAGAAAATGACACATTTCTATGGCCGAATATTTTTATATGGTAGAACAGATGTAACAAAGTCAGACTCTGGTTTTAACTAAACTGACCAAACATGTAGTCAGTGCATTTTGGCTTTGTAGGGCCGTGTACTCACCAGTGTTTGGCAGAGCTTCTGCTGTTTTGTTGAGAAAAACCTGATGGACTCAGCTGAATGTTTCTGTAGAGAGAAACAGAGAGACTTGTCTCGACTGCAGCTGTGCTGTCGCTCAGACCAACTTTCACTTTCATTTGAGGAAATGTGGCGTTGCAGCTCTCCTCTGTCAGTGCTGCTCCTCCTCTCAGTGTAGCTCTGGAAGTGAGCTTTTATTGCCTCCTTGGGAAACACCTTGACATAGCTTTGGAACAAGATGCGTTTTAACTTTTTGTTTCTTCTACTTTTTCTACAATGGAAGTATACTTTTAGAAAAAGTTAGAGGCCTAAATTACTTTCCACTACTGAAAAATCCATAGTGTGTCTAAGGAAACACAGGGGAACACTTTTATTTCCATGCATGATTTTGAAAATCTAGTGTATACATTTAGAAATCTTGGGGATTTACAGTTTATTGCACTCATGCATTCATGTAGTTTGTTTCAGCATCTCATTGATGACAGTTATTTATAAAGAGCATGCGTCCGTTTGCAGTTTGTTATGAGCTCCACCAGAGGGTGTCCTCAGCTGGCATTTATTCTCTACAAACTCTGGTTTAGGGTTCATTTCACCTGCTCAAACTAAACATAACAGCTTTACATTACATTAAATTAACTTATACTCTATACATCATTTGACATTAGATAACAGTCTCACTCCATCTTCCATTCAGGTTCGATCTCTCTCTTCCCAAACTCATACATACATCATGCTTGTGTTTGACAGATGAATCATTAAGACGTGTTGGCCACCTGCTGCAGGTTTTGTTCTTGTTATAATAAGCTGTTATGTGTTGGGAGTCACTGACAGCCTGACACTCAGGTTGATGTCATTACACAGGATGGCATGCAGCAGGATGCAAAAAGATAAGTGGATGTTTGGATGGATGGAGTAAAAAAAATGTAGTATACACTTTTATTATAAAGTCTGTAATGTCTATTTCCTATTTACTTATGAAATATCGAGTGGATTTGTCCCCAGGTTACTCTGAGTCAACTTTAAAGGGAAAACTCGGCATGTTTAATGTGGATGTCCAGTCAGTGTTGATGGTAAATGTAGTCAGTTGAGGCAATACATTTCTCAGTGAGTGCTATATTGACAGGGAAAACTGAACTGAACTGAAGGAAGAACTACAGGCTACTCCAGCTTGGATTTCCAGTCTCTGCCTGCAGTGGGGAAGTTTTTGGTTTAGAAGGGGTTATTGTGGTGATATTCACGGTAGAAGTGCAGCTAGACTCGATTAGCTTTGTTGTTATACGGAAACACACTGGGTGAGTGCAGGGCCGGCCCTAGACTTTTGGGGGCCCTAAGCAGGATTTGGTACACATAATGCACAAATAAGCATGTAAAGACATGTGGGACCTATTAGCAGCAACACAGTACAGTAATACAGTAAATACAGTATTTTTCTATTACCCCCAAATCATATGATTGGTCCTTCTCAGGGACTTTTGCTTGATCTGGTTAAAGTTCGATGCATATTTTAGTGTAATCGTCTCATTGGAAAGGGCTGAGTCTCACATGTATTCATGTGTAAGATGTCCGAATGTAGAAAGGATAGGACGCTGCCAAAAAGATATGATACTAACTGTCAAATAATAGCCTGTGAAGATCCCAGTTTGTGTTGACTTTCGTTCTTGTCTTGGTCATTAATTTGGTTTAACTCATCATATCTCATACAACCACAAAATGTGAATCCTGAGAGTGCTTGCTTCGTAGGGAACAGTAAATTACTTAATTAGCCTAACTAAATTGTCCATTTCGCCCGTCTCTGAGCTTATTGTTTTGTCACTATTTGTCGGCAAAAATGCCACGAAATGTTGTCAGTTTTTGTTTAGGAAGTTACATTTTTTTGTCTTGTGTTCATTAAAAAAAATATATAAGCGATATAAGCAACTGCTTATATCTTGTTACCATAAACACTGACTGGACATCCACATAAAAATGCTGAATTTTCCCTTAAAGGCTCCCAAAACTAAAAGATTCAGTACCACTGCTTTGATGTACAGAGAGACATTTAACAGAGAGGGGAGTAACGTCCTAAACATCCCAGGCTGGACTTGAACTTGAACACCAGAGGCAACTCCCAGACAGCTGCACTGCTTTATAGATTAAAAACCTTCAGATGTGTTTTACTTTACTTTAAAAAACTGTGAATTTAATCTCAAAGCCTACAGTAACAGATATTTGACCACTTGGAGGCAGCGGAACAAGCTGTAAACACAACATCTGACATACTATCAGCTTATTGACCTAAAATGCTTCAGCAACAAGGAAGTGCTCCGACTCCGTTGTTTTGTCTTTGAACGTCCTGCCTACACCAGAAGTGGGAAGGTATCATGTTGTTTACATTGACCTCTGCTGCTTGTTACCACCTTGCACCTACATTTGAGCAAATATCTAAACAGTTTTATTATATAACGTACAGCGCGAAGGACTGACAAAGCTGGAAGAAATGAGAGACAAACATCGGCCACAACATCGCAGTGTTAATTAGCTCAGTTCTCCCACACAGTGGATCAGCTGGTCATGTTACTACTATAATAGTCATGGTAACTGGTCAGAATGTGTTGGTCTTTTTGTTTTATTCTGTGTATATAACAACATGATTGTGGCCGTCACAGTGGAGACTCATTTGGTTTGAGAAATGGATAGTAGGCTTTGTGAACCTATCAGGACCAAGACTTTTTACTTGTGTTTAGTACTTTAGCAACTGAAGAGACAAAACCAGAAATTGGCTGCATAGAGTCAATAAAGTAGTTGTGACTAATGTGTTAGGAAACAGCTGCCCACTTCCTCATCCAGCAGACACAAAGAAACATAATAGGTCCAATATTCACTCACCTTTATCTCTGGTTTGGTCTCCACTGACTCCTGAGAAACAGATCTGGCTCTTTAGCTGCTAGATGTTCCACTTTCCTCACCAGCTAGTCTCTAACTGTGTCTGTCTGCACTGTGGTGCTGAGCAGGTGGTGCACAGTTGAGTTTAAGGGAGCTTTATTTTAAAGTCAACAACTGCTGGAAACGACATTAAAAGCAGTAAGAGTGAACCAAAATTAAGTTGCGGGTTGTAAAAACCAAAAGCACGAGCTGAAAGATGTTATAACGGTCCACAGAGCTGACGGGAACTGAAGAGCTGAGTGATATTCCTCTGTAGGTTCATCACTATGAGCAACACCTTTCACATACAAGTAGTTATTTGATCCATTGTTAATATAAAAATATTGATTATAGCCACTTTAACAAATTCAGATGACCATCGCTAATTTCGCTTCTACTAATGTGTAACCTGTTGGCTATTTAACAAAAAGGTTTTTTAAGTATTGTTTGGGCATTGTATGCCTTTATTTGGGAGCTGACAGTAGAGAGATTACAGGACAGGAGGGCAGAGACAGATGGAGTGTGACATGCAACAAAGGTCACCGAGCAGGGATGTTGCAGTTCATGGTTGGCACCTTAACCTCTAAACCACCAGAGCACCCTTCAATTAAGATTTTTAAAAAGGTGCTAAGGCTTAAAAATGTAGGAAGTTTAAGGATATGTTTTCTTACCTGACAGCCAGTGATTATCACCTATCTCTACAACGGACTATTGGGAATTTTTGAAAATGAATTCATAATATTGTGAGAAAAAAAGTCATAATATTTCTAGGTTGCTTCGAGAACAAAACGGTGCATATTAGCATTTCTGACAGTCCATGCTGTAGCCTACACATACTATTTTTACTTGTAAAAGACTGTTTGGACTGCAGTGTCACTTTCCTCTGACCGGTATACAGCTATACAGCTCATTTTCATAAAGCCCCACTTAGCTTTAATCACTTTCCAATACCATGACTGTGCTCATTGGCTCAGCTGTGTGCGGGAACTGCTGAGGTGACCAAATCCTCGCTGTGCTCAAGCTGCTGTTTTAAAACACGTCGGGTTATTGACTCATACATCATGTAACTGGTGAAACCTGAAACTTCAGGTCATCAGCATCACTCATTTCACATGTGAAAAGCTGACAGTTCTCACCGGTTTACTTAGCCGAGTATCAAAATCTCAAAATATTTCATTGTTATTCTCGAAATTTGTATTTTCTTGCTCCGTATCTGACAAAGATGGAGGTGAGCAGTAAACACAAACTCCAGGCTTCAAAACGACCCTTCAGAAAGCTGTGGGTGATGACATAGATAGTACAGGCCGATTCTTATTTGTGTTTTTGTTGTTTATATTTAATTTGGTCTATTTTTTTTTTTTGAAGAAGGATCTTGGTTTTGGTGTTTTCGTGGGATTTGTTGACAATACAAAAAAGTAGAATATTGCCAGCCTTATCCATTAACAGCCGTTCTGACTTTCCTTCTGTCGCAGTTTTTGAAATAATTTGTTTATTTGGTTTACTTCAGCAGGATCCCAGAAGAGCGTTTTCATAATGAGCTTGTTTGGGCCCCTTTGAGACCTGCTGACAGTCAAATTCAATTAAAACATGATGCCAACATCCCGGCAAACACTCCTTACTACTCTCAGAGAAACGCTGGCTTTCAAAGTCAATTGTGTCCGATGTGAAGAGCCGGCCTTCATGTACCCGTCTGGAGCCTTTTCACGTGCTAAAATAAGAGTTTCCCCCTCTTTCCCTGAGTCGACATGAGCAAAGTGAGCGCTGTGAAAGGCCCAGAGAGAGCTTCCATTTGACAACTGGCAGCCTCAGGTCTTGTGTCTGTGTGACACTATGGGCCACTACAAAAGCCCGTCCTTTCTCCTGCTGCAGAATAACAGTGAGAGAAAAGAAAAGAGGTGGTGCATGATGGGGAGGGGGGAGGTTAGAGGAAAAAAAAAGGGGTCTGGCTTTTGAAACCGGCCCGGCGCAGATGTACAGGGCAGGAGGATTAGGCTGCGGGTGTTGGTGACATTCACCTCGACTCTCCCTCCGTCCTGGCCTTTTGTTGCTCCCAGCAGCCTTGGGGTGGTAAGCTGCCGGCCGGCGTGCCAACAGGGCTAAATGTGCACCTGACAATGGTGGAGCAACCCCCCCCCCAGACCCCACCAACCTCCGGCTCCCAACTCACCCCTCCTCACCCACTGCAACTCCACATACACAGATAACGTGATAGGGGAGCTAATGTCACCCATCTGACCAGCAACAGTGTGGCTGTGTGTGTTTGTGTGTGTTGATGGATCCATAACATTGTGAGTGCAACAACCTGTTCCCGCACCCACATTGTGGGGACTCACCTTCCATCTGGGGACAAAAATCGGGTCCACACAAGGTAACATTTAATTTAAAGTGGAACTCCACTGATTTTACACAACAAAGTCTGTTTACAGTTGTTGGGGAGTACTACTTCAAAGTTGTATAAAGGGAGCTGTATGAGGTCTGATATATTGCCTCAAGTGATGTCACTTGAGTCGGCGTCGGTCGGGGCTGAAGACTACAAGTTTGAAGATGAAACAAATGTGTTGGTGTGGAGTTAGAAAGAAGCGAGCTCACCAGACCTCTGCAGCCCGCTGCTCGTCTCTGCTGCAGGCTCCAGGCTGCATTAGCCGCTACTAGCATAACACGCTACGATCTCAGACCGAAGTTTCGGCAGTAGAGTTGCATTGTGGGTAATGTAGGTGCCAGGTTTTGACAAGGAGGAAGAATGTGTGGAATAAAAAAGACTTTCTCTAGTTCTGCTGCATTGATTTTGATCCTTTTTTAAAACTGAATTGTAAGCATACACCAAAACATTTCAAATCAAATAATCAAATAATTAGTTTTTCTCAGCCTCGACACCAGGACAGTATAGGCAAATAAAATTGGGAAGACCGTGGCGGCATCAAATCCACGTGGCATAGGTTGCATGGCACTCATAGTGTAAAGGTAACAAAGGAATATCACAGCCATAAACTGTATGTTTGAACGAGATTATCTCCTAATGACTAGAACTGAAATTAGCCTACCATACCTTCGCCACATTCATCCCAACAAGAAACCAAATGCAATTAGTTTGTGCTGAACACTGACGGAGTATCAATAGCCTGCACCTGAGCACTGAGACCGGCTTATGCCTCACACACATTGAATCAATTAAAGAACCACAAAAATGACAAAAAAGAGCTTCGTCTTGAGAGAGAGAGAGAGAGGGAGGGACGAATTGTAACAAATGTGTATTACTGCCATTTTCACAATGAAAAACTCCCTCCATTGCCTCCCTGCAATGAACAGTTTACAGTTTAAAATTTGCGCTGCACTCAAATATCCTTTTTCTTTGTCACTTGGAATAAACTCTGAGGAAGTTTTATGGTAAAAAAAACAACCTCCACGTACGTATGTTTCACCTGTGATAGTCCTGTACTTCCAACCCTCTCAACCCATCTTCTGTCAGCTATAATAAGACAATAATAATGACAATCACACATCAAAGGAGACGCCCAGGTGGAACAGTGTTCCCTATTTGGACCTGTTTTTCTCTGTGACAAGACAAGCAAAGGTGCATAACGATTGCTTGCTACTAGCCAAGAGCGATGCAAGGCAGGGGCACAATGGTCCAAATAATATACATACATACATATATATATATATATATATATATATATATATATATATATATATATATATATATATATATATATATATATATATATTTTCCAGCATTCAGTGTTCATATCAGCGTTCAATCTCATGTATGTCACTTTTGGCCGATGCCCAGGATGATGCTCACTACGGAGTTCAAGTGCGAGCAACAGGATGCTGACTGCAGTTCACTTTAAGGCCAAAGGTGTAACAAGAGTTTTCAAAAAGTTACATATAGAACTTTTAAGGCTTAGTTTTAAGTGTCAACATAATAACTACAAATGTTGGTTGTTCTGTAAAAGACATTCATTTTTCTCAGACAATGTTCCCGACTGCCTTTTGTGATCCCCTGACTTTTCCTGTACAGCCACCATGAGGTTTGTGGTTTTCAGTGAAATGTCTCAACAACTTTTGGATGGATCCCCGTGAAATTTGGTTCAGACATTGACGTCCCCCACAGGATGAACTGTAATAACTTCACTTTCACTTTTTCCCTTCACTTTTCATCCAGCGCCATCATCCGGTCAAAATTTTAATTGACATTCCCATCAGCCTCAGCTGTACTTTGTGTTTAGTGCTAAGTAGCAAATGTTAGCATGCTAACATACTGACTAAGATGGTGAACAACATTATACCTACTGAGCAACATGCTGATGATAGCACTTAACTCAAATTATCATTGTGCATAAGTACAGCCTCTCAGAGCTGCTAGCATGGCTGTAGAATCTCGTTTCTTTTTAATTGTCTCCATTCTCACTTTTACATGATTTGTTTCATTTTGACGCAGGAATATATCACTTCCTGATCCTCACACATCATCCTAATACATCACCCAGTCCTGAAAGAGAAGAGAGAGAGAAGGAGAGGGACAGGCACATATTCTCACAGCGCATTGTGGAGAGGAATGCCATTGAATTTGGGTGTTTTTTCATGCGGCAGTCTCTTTTGTGTGCAGGCTAAGGAAGTCCATTGTGCGGGCAGACACCCTGAGAAAAGAGGCAAGCTTGGAGCCGTTGTCTGCCGGTGCTTCTGCAGCGCTCGAGCCCTAAAAAGACCTGAATGAAGCTCTGCCATCGGAAGCAGCCGGCCCGAACGAGAGACAATGCCACTGGGCAACTTTGAAGACCAGCAACAATTAAAAATGCAGCTTCACTATATTAATTATGCATTCATGCTTTTGTCTTGTTTTTTTTTTTCTTGGGAGGGGAGAATGGGGGAGCTGTGAGTTTTAAGATTCAACAGGTCTGAGGCAGAGCGAGAGATTACAGTGAAAGAACAGCACATGCAAATGCTTCTGCAAATGCTGCTGTTTGAAATTCATTGAGGGAGAAATTTGTTTGTGGTTGGATGTGAGTTTCAGGGGAACTTCTGCAATAAAAAAACACCCTGCTATTTATTTAATATAACCAAACTTTGCTTCAGTAAGAAGACAAAAAAACAGCACTGAATAAAAAAAGCAGATCCAGAGACGTAAAATGCTCGGTTTCATCTCGCAGAGCATGTTGCTAGGAAACTCGAAGTTACAGCTCGGAGTTGCATTTGCAGACTCTTTTTTTTAAAGGCCTTTCTCCTCTCCCCTCCCTCGGTTGCAGGCAGGACACACATAAAGCAGCTTTCTGAAGGCATTGAGGTGAATTTCTGCTGGCTGGCGGCTCTGTCAGGTGGCTCTGTTGTGCTCAGAGTCACCAGCAAATGGCTCCTTTTGGACCAGTTGGAACATTTATTCAGAAAAAGCCAACACTGCTTTGAAAAATCGCTCCGTTTGGGAGGAATTCACGCCTCGTTTACAACCGAATCTGTCACACCGAGGGCAGAAGAACATGGAGTCTCCCCCTGCCGGTCAAGAGAGAAACTGCATAAGCATCAAATTTCAGGTTATTGATGAAGTACTAAAAAACTTTGGTTACATTATTTGTTAAGTAATCAATAATGCAATCCTGATACAAAAAACAGTAATGGACGAGGTGGAAGCAACACATTAACCCAGCAAATCAGAAACGAGTATTTTATGCGTAATAGAGTGAAACAATATGTTTATCTCTCATATCTTATATGAAATAAAGTGGTTAATAAAATCACCAAAGAAGTTGTCAGTCAGTTAATTTCATTTTCGTAATTTCTGGCTGTTAATCGGTTGTGAAAACACTTTCCTCTCCAGCTTGACTCACTAACAGCTGGGGACTTCTCTACAGCTGAGTTTATTGATTTGAAACAAAATAAACAAGTGAGCAAATGCTCAGTAATCACACCTCAAGTACCACACCTAAATTTAGACAGATTTGCACTGTTCACAGGACTAAGCATGTTGAGATAAGGCAGCAACACACACCGACATGTTGTAAACAAACTAGGGATGGGCAGATTGATACTGCGGGATCGATACTTCAATACTCACAACTACTCATTTGGTATAGATTTGGTATCGATGATAAAATTATATAAATACAAAACGTGGGCGGTTGCATCACTTCCAAACATTTTCAGTACTTTTGTATAACTTTGTGCCAATAAACAGCCCTGACATACAGCTGGCCCGTGTCACATGACTGTGGAAACCTAAGTGACATGAGAGCCGTGAGCGTCGTTCACAGTTTTAAAAAATATTTTTAAAATTTTATCTTTATTTCAAACTGTCAACAAACATAGTATCAAAAGAAAACATCCAAATCACATACATGCAGATGAAGCATTGAGAAAACAAAACGAAAAGCAGTGTCAAGCAGTCGCACACTTCGATCACTTTCATTTTTTTACAGTAATCCTTCCTCTGAACTCCGAGTTTCTTTTTTTTCAGGAGCATTAGAAACTTTTCTTGGACTTTTCTTTTTACAGCAATGGCGGATCGCGGAGCTCTCTACATGGCTCTGGGTTGCTCCCCCTTTCAAATCTGGCGTAAAAAGCATCATTACGGTGCACCAAGTCAGGTACACTGCGAAATACAGAGAGATTTCCCTGGCTGTGATAGGCTTAATCAGCATTGTGTGAACTCATTTGGCAAGGGCTTGAATGTAATGGACGTTCAACTACTTGGTTAAGGTTATCTAATGATTGTGGTCATGGTTAAAAGAAACCAACATTGACGTTAGAAAACGGTAAACGAACGAACATGTCTCTATAATAACACCACCTGACTTCCTACTTAGCTCCCGGCGGACAAGAGTCACATTTTGTACAGCCGCTACGGGGCTTAGATGTCATTTTGGGGGATTTGCTGAAACGACTAATACTGTTTTTCTGTGGAGGACAGTCTCATTTTAGCAGCAATGCGAGTACATTAAGCTGCAGTTCCTGTAATGTCCACTAGATGCTGCTCCAATTAAACTCTGGCTGTATTGAAGTGAATGGGAAACCCCCCAACTTCTCTCTACAAATACAAAGTGAATACTTTTTCTCCCATAAGAAGTTGGAGTTAGTTCATTGTGGGGACACTTGACCAATGTCTGTATTTTATTGACATGGGTCTCAGCCAATTAGAGTTCAATCATTTCTGCCCTGCCTTGAGAATTGATCCTGAGTCGTCAGAGGTCAAGGTAACCTTCATCGCTCCCCAAAGCTGCACCTGTGTGACATTACAGATCTGTCAAACTCACTTTGCTTCACTGCATTACACAATTCAACCCACTCGTCTAAAAAACAACATGACAGAAAACAGACAGAGGAGAAGGGAACGTGAACTGAGCACACAGAAACCTGACGTAGCATAAACAGCGACAAAGTCCAGGTTGGGAGGTGGTGCATGGGTCAAACAAACACAGGACTTTCATCCAGGAGACCGGGGTCCGTATCCCGTGTGAAACCAAGTCAACGTTGACTTATTTAAAGTTTTAAGTAAAATAACGTTACGTAGCTGACTTACGTCACGTGAGTGAAGTGCGAACGGTCGTATATGTCGTTTTGGGGGTCATTGACAATCGACCTATTCTGTCGTTTAGGTATGAGGATGTGTTGATTTTAGTCATGGCATAGCTAATTGGTGAAAAGGTATTTGATTTAGTCAACCAAGGAATGTACACTCAGTTGCCAGTTTATTAGGAACACATATCTAAAACTAATTCAGTCTAATACAACAGTCCTGCAATAAATCGTGGTTCAGAATCAGACACTTTCACTACTATTAACACTCATTGTATTACTTAATATTTTACCTTTTTCCAGGTAAACCTCGGGTGACGGCGGGACAGCTCTGATTTATGCTTTTTGTAAACTGACAAAATGACTTCAAGCTGCTGCAGTTTCTCTTCCTCCAGCACAAACAGATTCGACACAACGTTCCCGACGATGTGTTGTGGAGTGCAGCAGGGGTCAGAGGTCACGTGTGTTGGCAGCGTGTAATTCACCATGTGTTTCAAATACAAGCAGGGCTGCCTGAATGAACGTCTGAATGCAAAGCTCATTAGTGCTGCGGGAGACTGTACGAGGAGAGTCAGAGATCGTATAGTTGAAGTGAATGCAGAAGTGCCTAAACACATTCCTGCCCCTTTATTAAGGTGATCTGTAACCCTGTCTGTCCCAAAATAGAACGTTTTTCCATTGTGTGCATGTGTGTGTATGAGTGTGTGGTGGTCGGGGCTAATTCAGTGCATATCGGACCTCTTCTCTCCTAAAACGGAACCCGTTGTCAGTTGAGAGACCACTTAGTGCTCTTATACTCTCGTCAGTGTGCAGATAAAAGCGAATCAGACCTGCTGTTTTCTGAAGCCTCCTTCACTGGAGAGGCTGGAGAGGAGTGTTTTGTTTCTCCGCTGGTATGCGGAGAGCAGCCTGGACGTACAAAGACGGCGGTAATAACAGTTAATCTTCGTAAAGGTTCAATGGCTGCCAACCAACCAACCAGCCGGCTGCGATTCAGTCCCCAACAATGGCAACGAAACATCAAAGCCGGATGGAGCGCGGAGCGGCCGGTTCCCATCACCTAAATCAACAAGACCTCGGCAGAAAGTAAACATGTAGAGTTAACAGAAGGAGTCACAGTCATGTCGGATGTTACGGACTGCTTCTTTTACCGCAACAGACATTTCCACCTTAATTAGACATCCAATTACTGAGTGGGTTTCTCTTACGTGTGGAGCTGAAAAGGGTTTTTCTGAATATACACATACACATTCTTCCAGCACCATCTGTGCTTCTGGGCTTTTATGCTACTAATTCATTTTTTTTCTAAAACAGGTTTCAGGGATACAAACATCAGTTTTGGGGACTATTGCACTGATTTATTCCCTTAAGGTTTACCATAACCTCAAAGTATAAGTCTGGTGTTATTCTATATTTTTATTGTCAACAAATCCCATGAAAAGACCAAAACCAACCATGCGTTAGTCCGTCTCTCAGTACCTTCAGATTTCCCTACACTGTCTGTGGCACCAGTGCATCGGTTCCTACTGAAGACGTAAATCTTTAAAAACGACTCACAATTATATATATTAAGTTTCAAGTTCAAGTTTATTTATTTCAACTGTGAGAAATGCAGTTAAAATGAAAGGACCATAAAACAGAACCAAAACAATGTGAGTCAAAAATCATAAAAGCGAAAAGACAAAAACATAAAACATTTAAAACCTGAAGTAGGCATTTTTATTATTTCATTATGAAACTGACCATTGCATGTCACTAACAATATTTAATTGAAGGGTTCCTTTAAAAAAATGTGTGTCTGTGTGTGAAACGAATTACCTTGCAACAAACATTCCACCTCCGCTCTCGCCGTCCTGAAAATGCCTCTCCGATGTTGACCCTCATCTGATCTCTGTTTTTATTTAGCGCTTGCTTCTTCTCTTCCTTCTCCTCCAGTGTATTCCTTCTTTTGGCTTGTTTGGTAGCCTGCTATACGCCGTTGTAACGTAACATAACACACCTCTCTACATGGCTCTGGAAGTGAGGAACCAAGACACGTAGAAACTGGATGACCCATGTCTGTACAGAGCCGCTGTGATTGGCTAGTTACGTGCTAGCTAAGCCTGATTGGTTGTTTGATTCAGACCAGGTCCAGTTTTTAAAAAAACTAAATACAAAGGGACGCGCGCCCACAGACACACATCTTTTAAAGGAACCCTTCAGTTAAATATTGTTAGTGACATTCAATGGTCAAAATTAGGTATTTTAACCAAAAGTATAATGAAATAATATTGCCTACTTCAGCTTTAAACATAGAATTACAATCTATTCCAACACCCTGTTACTACTGTAGCTGTCAACACAAGGCTCTCCAGTCACTACATGTGCTGCTTTAAATCTGTGGAACGGTGGGTGCAGTTCTGTATGTTCTGAGCTGAGCTGCTGTTTCTCCATTTCTGGGTGACTTTTGTGTTTGACGTGTTTGATGTGATCAGTCACTCTGAGCGCGCTCTGTTGGGAACGTGACCCGTGTGATCGATGGATCGGACCGACACTTAGTGACGTGACAGAAACACCATGTGGGTTCGATGAGGATCCCCAGAGGGCTCTGAACCTGCCTCCTGACTGTTACCAGCTCCAGAGCCTGACCTCTGACCTCTTTGTCAGGAGGGGGGGTTATACAGTGAGTGTGGTGGCAGGAGGAAGGGGGGGGGGGGGGGTTAATGACACCCAGTCTGTTCTGTGTGACATGACCTCAATCCATGTATTGATAGAGGGGGAGATTATCCTCATTCTGACAACATATTCAGCTGCACTGCTGCTGGTAAAGGGTCGCTTCATGTATAGATGTTGTATTTAAACTGTTGCCTGTGAGCGACAGCGACAGTTCTGGGGAGGCAGTTATCTCGACTACTACCTGGGCACGGTGGCAGAAGCGGCTATTTTACAGCTCCTGCCTCCCAATTTTCTTGTTTTAAGGAGATCGTGGGTTCGTGGGTTCGATTCTGTTTTTATTTTCCTTTGGACTTTCTTTTGGACCAACATCACACAATTCTCTCTGGGTGGAGTCTGCATGTCCTCCCGTGTTACCGTGGGTTCTCTGTTATGGAATTCTCCGTTGTGAGCTTCCTCCCACCGAATCAATTCCAAAGACATGCATGTGTGGCAGGTTAATTGATAACTCTAAATTGCCAGTATTGAATGAATGTGTGAGTGAATGGTTGTCTGTCCTTGTCTGTGTCTGTGTTCGTCCTTGTCCTGCTGACGAGTTGGCCACTGTCCAGGGTGTGCCCTGCCTAAGGCCCGAAGTCACTGGGATAGGCTCCAGTCACCCGCGACCCCCTAACGGGGACCAAGCGGTAGAAAATGGATGGATGGATGGATAAAACATAACAAAAATACTATAGAAAATATATTTAAAATATTTAAATTTAACTACATGCAAAGAAGAAATGAAATCACAAAATTCAGGTCAGGTGATCCAGTAGCACAGGAAGCTGGTAACCTACAGGACTGACTCAGGAGGTACAACAACCAAACATCCATTTACTTTAAGGGAAAATTACATTTCCAGCACTAAGACTTTGCCACTGGACTTTCCCAATATCTCGCTCTCAGTGTTGTGTGAATGTGTTGACCTGCATTAACTTGAAGCAGGGTGGAGCTGAAGACGAGCCTCTCTGTAAAAATAAAGGTTAAAAACACAAATATAAAAACTGGATGAGCTTATCTGATGTCCTGAAAAACACCCTGGGAACCTTCCCTCAGGGGATTTGTTGTTGTCCGTTCGCTTCAATGGCCGGTGCTTTTTCCCACGTAACATCATCCGAGGGTGGACTCCGTCTGCGGATCTGAAAAGGATGTTTGCTGCAGCTTCTTCTGTGACTGTAAAAGAAAACTGATCATCACCTCAACATTATTTCTTCCATTAGTGATTGAACAGAGACGGAAGAGCTGTGATTTGTCCTGTTGACCTGGAGGCCAACAAGCTCTGATACCTAAATGACAAAATAGGTCATCTGTAAGTAGACTCCAAAATAATATTCAGTTCAGTTCAGTTTTATTTATATAGCACCAATTCATAACAGAGGTTATCTCAGTGCACTTTTCCTATAGAGCAGGTCTCTTTATAATATTATTTACAGAGACCCAACAGTTTCCACCATGAGCAAGCATTTGGCGACAGTGGCAAGGAAAAACTTCCTTTAAGAGGCAGAAACTTCGAGCAGAACCAGACTCAGAGTAGGCGGACATCAGGGGGGGGCACAAAGCAAAATAATGAGAGTTTTGATCAGTAGGATGAAGACACACCAGCGGCGCTTTTTTTTTAATAAGTTTAGGAAACTAAACTATCTATTGCTGCTGCTTAAAGAACTTAGGTTAGCTTGTGTCCATTTTACGGCTGAGCGGCAGCATCTTTTTTTACATTGTTCCCAATGAGGAGAGAGCATAAGCGGCAGCATGTAGCCACCTAGCTGCACCCAGCGTTCTTTTTCAGAGCGCTCCGACTTTTTTGTGTAGCCACAGAGTTAACACAGAGTTACAATATACATTCAGCAGTTGGCTAAAGCAACATTACTTGACAAGTTAAAATTAATGACCAAATCTCCACGAAATTTGAATGTTCATCTGATCTTTTTTTTTGCCTCACCTCAAGTAAAGCTCTAATAACAGAAAACCAGTATATTGTTTGTCCTGTAAGATTTGGTGTATATATATATATAAATCACACAGCTTGAAGTTTGTCATGTAGTCCCAAACTGCAGCAGTTTGTGTTTCAGTATGTTGTTGGGAGTAAAGATCTGCTCATGGCAGGAATCAAACCTGCAACACTTCCATTAAAAAAGCTCCGCCACCACATTCGCTTCCTGTGCCGATTGGTGGATTGATCAGTGGCTGTTTCCCCTTTGCTCTCCCTGCAGGATCAATAATCTGTGCAGAGCTTTCTACCTCTTCACAGCAGCTTGTTTTGTCCTGGAAGCATTCTCTGCTCTGTTTCCTGCTGTTCGGGCTGGGCACCGTGAGAAACGGCTCTGTTGAATGAGCCACGTAGTAAATAGGTGAAAGAGAAAATAAAATCTGTCTCACTATCTGGCCTGTTAGTTTTCCTCTAGAGATCACTTCACAGACTCGTACTGGAGGGACAAATCACTTTCAGCCTGAGTGCAGTTTGAAGGAAAGTCATGGAAAACTGTCCGAAAGCGCCCCAAAAATCCCTGAATGGGTGCACTGTGGGAGTACAACTAATTTTATTAGCCCCCTTGGAAACATTCAACCTAACAAGTGGAAAGCAGTTTCTGCATAAATTAAAGATAATCCAGAGTAAATTATGCAAATATATTCGCTCAGATAAAGGAGGGGGTGGTGTGGTCGTTTATTGTGAGGTTAAAAAATCTGAGCCAGTGGTTGAAACCGAACTGAGGGAAACTTTACTTAAAAGTTTGTGAGGGCTCGGCCTGTGAGGAAAGAACACCGGGATGTTGCATCATCTGTAAATCACTGAGAGGAGGGAACGAAGCTCTGACGAGCTGCGAATCAAACTGTGAGAAAAATCACAAACAGCAGGTGAAAACGTTCATCTCGTCAGTTGATTTCTTATTTTCAATTCATTTCCATGAAAATCAACATGCAGAGACTAAAACCCTTCTGCAGAGATAATCCATCACAGTCGACATTTAGTCGCAGTTGGCGAGGAATGTTATCATGTCATCGTGTTGAAATGCAGTTAAGAGAGCTTTAAAAACCCTACCTGGTGGCCATGGCCAGATTACACAGGGCAAAATAACCTGTTGGACCCCCCCCCCAACTGGGGTAGAACGCCGGGAATTAAGATCCCAGTTTTTCCTGGGAATTCTCTCCAAAATCTGCTCTCACTTCTCAAAATACCTGCAGGAGCCAGAGAGTTTTAGCATCAGTGAACTTGTGTGTCTGGGTGCACCTGCGTGCTCGTCTACCAAAGATTGTCCTGAAATAAAGACGGCTTGTCCAAACCGCATTAGCTGGGCATCATAACATGGGGCTCCATGGGGATTGACTCAGACACGATCAGCTGATATCCAACTTCACTACTGACGCTGGAGAAAACAGAGAACGAGAGCATTTCACAAAAGGTTGCTGCTTCTTTTTAAAACGCCTTGCATTGAAGTTTTAAAATTTCAGATACACATAACAACACAGCAGTGTTGCATCCTGTGATCCTAACCAACACTGTCTCACACACACACACACACACACACACACACACACACACACACACACACACACACACACACACACACACACACACACACACGCACACTTGTTCCACATTCCCAGAGTGAATTGTGATTTCTGGGTCACCGCTGATGTTTTGGTCTCCATTTCAGTGCGAGTTGGAAGCGTCTCTCAGGGGTCGGAGGGTCAGCAGCCCTGTGAACTCCACCACACACACTTAAAAACAAAAAGACACTCAGCCTCTCAGCTGTTTCACTCAATTACGCTTTACGTTGTGTTAATGGCTCCCCGCTGTCTGCAGTCTGCCGCGTCTCACTCTGAGTCCCAGCAGCCGATGATGTCCTCTGCTGATGCTGCAAGGTGGAAATTCATACAACTGAAATATTATTTACAGGTTCCAGATTAAGTTTGGATCAATTACTTTAATAATAATAATAATGACTGTTATGAGGAGGCTAATTGATGATTGACATGTTGAAGAGCATTTTGGTTATTTGTTGTTTTGTTTTTGTTTTGTATCCACTTTATTCCTACCGCCATGACACCTTGTGTGAATTATGGGTGCGACTTCAGTTATTCCTTTGACTGACACGAGGTAACAGTATACTACAGGGGCCTTCTTATTTTCTCTGAGCCTTCTGGGAAATAAATTACGTGGGAACACACGTGATCGTACCTGTGCCTTCTGCTACCGAGGGATGGGAAGACGACTTGACATCACATTGTCACACTGTCTTCACATTGTCATTTGATACATTGGTATTATAAAAATAGCGACAATAGCCGCTTTAATATTTCAGTTTATATCATGATTACACAATTAATAACCAGACACAGGAACATGCGGGCTCAATAGGGGCCTACAGCTCACTTTTTGCCCCAGGGGCCCTCATAGGCTTGATCTGGCCCTGCAATCACTATAAAGTTTGTAGAATCAGAACTTTTTAAAAACCTGTCTTGGTGGCTAGTCCAAACTTTGTGAGGTGGGTGGGCTTCTGCTATCGGTATTTGGACTCACGAGCTGGCTCGACCCTCCTTATTTCCTGCCTTTCTTTTTCCAATTTTCTTTTTCCCAACGTCCTTTTCCCCATCATATTTAATTTTTTTCATTTCCCCCGTCTTCCCTTCTTTACTTATTCCTCCCCTTCATTTATTTCCTCCTTTCTTCCTATTTCCCTAATTTCCTCTTCTTCTGCCACAACTACACTCTCTTTTCCTCCGTAATTTATTTATTTCTTGTTTCCCCTTTAACTTATCATTATTCTAACATTGACTCTGTTCTTGTAATCCATACAGAACTCCTCCTGTCGGTCCTGCTTTGATACAAAAATAATAGTAAATGAGTAAATGAATAAGCACTGGTAATCACAGTAGTGTGAGTTGTGGTTGATGTGTGGAGGAAGTGAGGCCGGTGTGGCTGCGGGCTGTGGGCGGCTCCTCTTCAGTAGGTCAGTCGGTGTGGAGGAGAGCGGACGGAGCGGAGCGGCGCACCGGGACCCGGGATCTGTACTACACATACACGGCAGCAAGACCACAACCGACCGACCGAACGGCAGGCAGGCAGGAGCGGAGGAGCATGGAGCTGTGAGGGCTGCGGGCCGACCGGGACCTGCTCCCTAAAAAATCCCTGTTTGATTTGTTTATTTACCGCATCTGCGAGCTTTTTTCCAAACATGGAGACTAGAGGCTGCTGGCTGCTACTGGCTGCACACTTCATCCTCATCTGCCAACAGGGTAAGGCATGCTATCATTCATGTTTTGTCCTCACATGACGCAGAAACCCTTAAATCTTCTTATATGTTTAGATTTTATCAAGAACGTGTGGTTTTCAACTTGCTGCGCCAACTTTAAGGTGATTGCGCAGCAGCTTCAGGTGAGCTGGGAAGTGAGCTCTGTCCGAAACAAACCGCTGAAGTCTTCATGTAGTGTGTAGTATTTGTATTTTTGTTGGAATTATACGTCTTTTTGCTCGGTATTATTTCCAGAAGTGAACGTGCAGTGCGTAACGCGTTGTGCGTCTTTGGAAACATTCAAGGAGACGAGTCCAAAACGCACATAGGTTTTTAAAAAGCAAACAGATTCTCTAATGTGAGTGAGATATCTCCCGTGTTTTCTGGCGATGGTCAGCGTCACTGCTCCTCTCCCGGTCTGTGGGATCGCAGATTGAAACGTTTGAGAGGCGCAGGGCGTCACATATCAGCTCCAAACCGAAGCTGTCAAGCATGAAAAGAGAAGTTTGGACACGGTAGGCTGGGTGGCTTATTAAGGGTGTCAGAGGCTCCATATCTGGCAACAACAACAGCAGTAATCCTATAATGCTGTTCAGAAACAGATACTATCACTGCAAAAACTATAAGCTAATATATATCTGTTTTGTTTCTCATCCTGGAGCATTTTGTAGAACTTAGTGGTTTAGGAGAGAAAGAAACACAACTCTTTAAATCTCTGCAGGAATACTAAATGGGAGGTAAAGTTAATGTGACTGTAAATTCATTCAAGTACCAAGGCCCCAAGGTCTCTGATCAGAACGAGACTTGTGATGTTGACAGTGTTGGAATTGTCAGTTTAAGTGTTTTTGGTGTTTTGGTTAAAAGTATATCGGCTTGTTTCAGGTTGAAGTGGTGTCTGTTGGGACTGTTCCAACCTGTCTGTTTGCAAAAATGAAGGGATGCGGATTTAAAAAAAAAAAACATACTGAGAAACATCCAGCAGGGATGCAGCTTTATGCCCAGCCAGGAGTTTTCAGGAGCCTGTAAACCTTGTGTTTGGCTCATTTACTGTTGAACACCTGAGATGTAGTGATGACGTGCATCACAAGTGTTTGCTACTCTCTCCAGTCCGATTGTTGGAGAAGTTTCAGTACAAGTGCCGATGTGATACCTAACATTAACATGTTTTTCTACAAAAAATGTTTCATTTAACAAAAGAAGCCAAAGCTTTAATGTTGTCTAAACACAGGCAGTCATACAAGAACTTTGACCAAAAAAAAAGGGCTGAATTTGGCAAAATCATTATTTAAATCAGAAATGGTCTGATCCTAGAACAACTGAATAAAAGTCTGAATAGAAGCAAGCATTTTATGTCAACATTCAGTACTTGTGACTTTCTGATACTCTGTGCTACGGACACATTTCAGTGAGTGCCAAAAAATGTTTGGATTTAGGTTCAGTAACCAGCTCTATGGCTGAACTTGTGCTCAAATGAAAGGTCATCTAATCACAAATTCAAAGGTACTTTCAGAACAGTGGACAGAACCTTTCTGAAACATGTTGTTCATGACAACATTTCCAAAAAGCCAATCAAGCACAAAATGGTCCTGTCTGTTTTCCACCACTTGAGATTAAATTGAGATGGCTGACACTGCAGCAAATTCCACTTTAGTCAAGTCTGCAAGTTTATAAGTACATGTGAAACAGTCTAAAGACCTCTGCAGCTTATTTGCCTTCTGTCTTCTCTTGTTACACTAATGCATTTCTCCATTACTGAACCAAAGAGTAGAGCAGCTATGATGGCTGAAAACCTGATACAGGACAACATGTCTTTTAAAACGGCTATAATCAGTATTTTTATAACAAAATCTCAATCTTGTAGTGATGAAGCTACAGAGGATTATCAGCTGAATCTGCAGTGAGTTTCAGCTCGGTGTTTATCTGTTACAACATTACTGTTCTGGTTCCCTCTCGGCTCTCAGAGCGTCGTTTCCAGAGAAAAAGCTGTGAAAAGCCGCTGAACACGAGCTGCTCAGCATTAAACAGCAGACAGCTGCTGAACATAGCGGAGCATCTAGCAGCTGAAGAGCCAGATGTTTCCCTCAGGAGCTGACATTTTACAGAATATTTTAGTGAAGACTAAGACTAATGGGCGACAATCAGAGTACCTGAATGAGTCTCACCACACGGTCCATTTGGTAGCTGTTCTGGTGCTTTCGATCATATCACATGGTACTCACCAGCTGACAGAGTTTGGCCAGTTGTGATGGAATTGTAGATGTTCAAATTTTTTTTTTTTTTGACTTGAAAACAATCTCACCACATTTAGTAGCTGTTCTGTCAGCGACGTGTTTTGCAGACGGATGATTTCATTTGGTAACATAATTGGTTTTCATTCGGACTTTCTTTGTTCTTCTCCTTGTTTCCCACGCGTTAAGTGGCTTTGAAGTAGAACATTTTCTTTTCTCTACACTGTGTGACAATATCACAAGTACACTGCATCCTGGATCAGCTTGTGTCAACACTTCATCGAAGCTACGTGATTCTGCGGGAAATATTCAAACCCAGTTTCTGGTCGCACAACAAGTGTTGTGTGATAATGGACCCACCAGTGCGTCCTGCAGGGTTGAAGAGGTTTAAGAAGTCAGTGGAGATGAATCAGGATTTGTCACCATAAGCCTGAACACTGGAAGGGTTTTCCAGCTCCTTATCCTCTGGTTTGCCCTCCCAGCTGTACGGTACAGTCGCAGCGTGCCAGAGAGGACACTGATCTGCTTGGTTGAATCTTTTCGGGTGGAGAGATGTGAGACAAAGATTAGGGGGAGAAGCTGGTCGGAGCCAGTTTTAGCTGAAGAGATGTGAAACCTTTTGTGCCCAGGCCAGCGAGCCTGGATCTGTGCTGGACGGTTCGGTACCTGCAGAAAGCCGCCTTGCTCCCTCACGCCTCCTCCCTTTTCATTTTGGCTGTTTTTAAACAAAGCTTTGATGAAGCGTCGAGGCACAAAGGAGGTGCCAGCTCGCTGAGGAGGCAGCGCAGGAATGGTTGATGGTGGAAGAAAAGACACATGAGGAGAAAACTCAGCACCATCTGTCCTCCCAAAAGATATTTGTGAATGGGTAGTGCCAGCCGTGCCCTGCGCTCCGCCTGGGCTCATGGAGTCTCCGAGCCTCTTGTTGTCTAACAGGGAGTCTGCTGACAGATGGCCGTCACAGTCAGTCTGTCAGTCAAACACATGCAGGGGGCGGCCGTGGCTGTGAAGCCCACCACCACAGACACCAAGCATGCCAACCCCGAGTCGAGCTAAATGTGACTTTTATTGTCTGTGTTTTTTATAGATTGATTCACATTGTCTGAAGTCTGTCTGAAAACAATCCTCACAAGCCCATATGGACGTTGAAAGAGTTAGAAAGAAAGAGTTGGTCGTTGTAATTGCCCCCGCTGTCCATACCGGTCACAGATCCCTCCTTAATGAGATTCCAATGTATGTGATGGGGGACAAAATCCACAGTCCTTGTTCTGTGTAGAAACGGTAGCTGGTTATGGTAGCATATTAGCTTTGGCTTAACTTCTCAAGTTAAACCAAAGCTAATATGAGCCTTCAGCAGTCTGAGTTAGACGAATCAAATGAGAATCTTCCAAAGTTACTTTCTTTTTACTGCAAATTTTGCTTTTTTTGTTTCCTTGCTGAGCACCAGTGGAGAGACAGTAACAAAAAGAGTGAATACTTCACTAAAAACTATAGCCCAACCAATACTGGATTTTTGAGGCCAGTACTGTTAATCATTTTAAGCTGGTTCAGCTTTAAAATGTAAGCTCCCCTGCTGCCTTTAACAACGTGAGTAAACTGAACATAAGTTGAATAATTAGTTCAAAGTCGTCTCATGAGTTTTGAAAATATAAAACCAACTCAAAGATGGTGGCGAGTAGTAAAACCCAACTCCTCCAACACAACGGTCAGGTTCTTCTACACGCTTCGATGACCTGAAACAGAGAGACCTATAGTGATACACAGTATGTGCAGTATATCGGTATCAAACAGAAGTCTTAAGTATCTTTAAAGAGCAACTTAACACCCACTTAAAGTCTTGTTTTTACTGACCTCCAGTGGTTTGACTTCTCGTGTCACTACACCATGACGTCGCTGCTGGATCAAAGCACACTTGTGATCACACCCGACAGAGATGCTGGCTGTGGTCAGCAGCAAAGTAACTTCCTGTAACAGAACATTTTGGAAACGTTTGCAAATACCTGAAGCAAGACAAGCGAACACGTCACTGGAGCAGAGTCCTCGCATTAGTCAAGTCAAGTCAGTTTTATTTATATAGTCCAATATGACGGTCTGTTCTGCATACGACACCCTCTGACCTTAGAGCCTCGGAAGAAACCTCAGGAAGAGCAACGGAGGACGGATCCCTCTCCCAGGACGGACAGACAGGAAATAAATGTTGTGTGTTCAGGATAGACCAACATTGTAAAATTACAGTACGGACAATCAGGGTGACAAAATGAAAGATTGTAACATATATGAATAATATAGATCCAGGAGGACGTTGAGCAACTGCAGGTGTCGCCAAACAGACCTGAGCCACAGGACCTCCTCTCCACCGCGGAGACCTGGAGGAGGGCAGACTGCACAAACACACACGAGGTAGCACACCGTTCACGCAGAGAGGAAGAGAAACACAACCAGAGGGAGAGCGAAACTAGAGGAAAGGCTATGTGCCCTAACTGTATGTGGATCCTGTTAAACTGAAGTTTGAGAATTCCACACTGTATAAAAACTCATCTGGATTTAGTTCGTCCTTTGATGAAAGACACAAACAAGACTGTGGTCAACTCAGACGACCTCTTCTTTCTTTAGTCTTTCCTCTCCTTTACATTCATGTCTTTAATTCCTCACCATCTTCTCTCTCTCTCTGTCCCTTTTCTTTCCTTCGTTTTATCCCTCCTTCTCTGTCCAAAGCAGCTTCGGCTGGGCAGACATCCCTCGCTGCCCCACTGGAAGTCTGGGGGGGGGAGCTGATTTCCAGTCGTGGCAGCGGGGGTATTTGATGACCAGATTAGTGGGTATTAGGCTCAACGGCATTCACTCAGGCATACACAGGGGCCACCGGTTTGAATCCTCCCGAGTCGCCCCTCTTTTTCTTTCCACTGGCCCTCGGCTGAATGGAGGCCAGGGTTACGTGGGCAAACAACCAGTCAGGTCCTCGGCAGAGGTCAGCTAAGGAGGCCCGTCCGTCCTGCGCCGCCTCCTCTGGCCCGGCCCGGTGAATTATGCTGTCAGAGGGGAGATTTGTTTTGTAACAGTAGGAAAGGGGGCAACTACAGAAAGAAGGGAGGTGTAAGGGGGAAGATTGGGGGGGGGTGATGCAGAGCAACAGAAAAGAAGAGGGTGAGGGGTGGTTTCGGGGGGGTAAGCGTGACGCATGATGGCACTGTGATTTGTCCCAGTGGCGGCGGCGGAGAGGAGGAGAGGACGCTGTCACACTGTGAGCTGGAGCAGAAGTGTGGGAGCGCAGTGTGTTAGGATGGGGTGGGGGGGTGGTGGTACACACACACACATTCTTCCTCCAGAACCTCGAGGTTGGAGGCCTCACAGAGCGATGGAGTGCAGGTTAAGCAGCACTCCTGCCTTCATTAGTCTTCGTAAACGCCCCAGCCTCGTTACCCCCCGTCTCACGTTGTGTCTCCCATCACTGTTCTCAGGCCTCCATTCCCCTCACACACTGTAAAAAAACACCCGTCCTAACAAGTCGTTTGGTTTCAGATTCAGTTTGTGAGATAATTAAAAGATGGATTGTTGCTCATCTGGTTGTGTGTGCACAGTAACTGTGTGAGTGAATACTGTGGAGAGCCGTGTGTGTGTGTGTGTGTGTGTGTGTGGAAGGGGATACCTCGACAGCAAGGCTCAAGGTTTTCTAGTGTTAACCAATTTTGACTGATAAAAATGTGGGTCCTTTGAGAGAAACTAGGGCTGGCTATTGTTTGGAACTCAATACCCGAGTTTCAGTACCAAACCCTGAATGATACGTGTTTTCTGGTATCTTACGTTGAGAAAAAAAGAGGCCAAAGTTGTCAAATATTGTCTAAACACAAGCAGCCATACAAGAACTTAAACACTGATTAAAGGATAAGTTTAAAAAAAGATTATAAATCTGACCAGACATTCAGTGAATGTTTTCGTGTGTTAGTTACGGTCGGAAGCAAAAATTTCGGTTTGATAATCAGCCCTTTAAAGCAGCAGAACAGTTCAAAGTGATTTTCATCTGCACCCAAACATTATTTCCTGCTGCATCAAGACGCTGTTCACTTCAGTAAAACAACTGAGAAAATATTTAGACATTAAAAAAATAAAAATGTTACTTGTTGAATGTTTAAGTTCCCATTTGAGAACTCATAAGCTGTTGCCATCTCGGCAGTCTTGTTATCAGTCGAGTTGTTTCTTTAAATACAGATTTGGATGAATACTTAATCTAATGTGGTTATTTTATTTTTACGGTTTATACAGGTTGGGGAGTCTTTCAAGTCTTGTTTTTAATTTTCTTACAGTTTCCTCTTTTTTTTTGCATTTTTTTTGCATCATGTTAATGTCAGAAACAGGTGAAATAATGTCACCTGGTTGGCAGATATTTGTTTTAAGCTGCAACTCTGTTTCCCCCCCATGCATTTCCCCTTGAATTTATAAAATAATTGAAAAAGCAAATAATTCCAAATCAGTTTGAAAGCTCAGGCTCCATGTTTTATAGATGCATCATTCAATCAAATGGAAATATTCTGGATGTCTCGTGGATCAGTTTGTACACATTTGCCCAAAATTTGGCCTGACATATTTAAAATAAAGTGCTTTGGGCTTGAACAATGTTTGGATCAACAACATGAGATTGTAAAGATTTGGGGCTTTTTTTTGCAGTGCATTTCCTCAAGGCCAGATCTTTTTTTTGTTTTTCTTACTCTTCAATCTTCTTTAACATTTTTTCTGTCCAGCTCCTTTTTTCCTTTTTCTTTCCTCAGCTCTTAATCTCTCATTTTCTCTCCTCCTTTCACAGCTTCTCGGTGCTGCTGCACATCTTCCGTCACCCTGTTGTCCCACATTTCTCCCCTTTTTAGAGCCTCATGCCTTCATCCTTCTACTGTCTGTCTGTCTCCTCCTCCCCCTTAACGTTTTTTAATCCTCCTCCTCCTCATTTGTCTCCCCTCTTGTTTCTGGGCGGGTGAGGGATGAGGGGTGTCGAGGGTGGTTTTTTTTTTTTTTGGTTAGCCAACCATCTTGTCTCTGCTGGTGTCCGCCTGGTGCTCTGCCACCACCGTCACCCCCCCTCCACCACCTCCTCCACGGTGCCCACCGCTGCTCTGGGTGCTGTAATGGATGACGGAGCAGATCCGGGTGGCCCACAGTGCCTCTGAAAGAGGGGCCACTCAAACCGGGGCCCATTGCAGCGGAGAACAAGTGGAGCCCCCATAGAGTAGCTGGTGGAGAGCCATTTGATTTGTCCTCCACTTTTCTCCCTGTTTTCTCCACTCCTCAGCTGCCTGCGAGTGTGTGGTCTCTCTTCGATCCTGGATGTTTGATGGCCCTCGTCTCTCAAACCGCTGAATGCAAAATCCCAAAAAGTGATGCAGAAAAAGGCCATCGATACAAGGCCTGCGTGGAGGACGCGGGTCGGTCAAAGTCCTCTTCAGTAAAAGGGCCGATTCACTCCTTTTCTTCCCCATTCACTGGCTGGTGGAGGAGATCTAAGCAGGTGAATGTGGAGACGCTTTAGGCAGATGTTGGCATGCACAAAAGGATTCGATGGGCCTCAACAAGGCTTTTCAAGTATTTACAGAACATTTACATTTCAGACATTAGTCTGATCCTCTTATCCAGATCAGCCTCCATTGAGTGCAGCAGGAGAATGAGCTTAAATTCCTCGATCACCGACATTACAAGCTAACAGAAGCAGGGGGTCGAGCTGTACAGCACCGTGTCAGGACTCCGGAGTCTCCACAGAAGTAAGGGAAAAAGAAAAAAGAGCGGAAAAGAGAGATGTTGGGGTTGTTTTTTTTTTTTTTGCAACAATGTGAAAGACTGAACTAACAAGTCAATTTCACATAGCATTATCAGATTTTCTGCCCGCTTGGGGACATAAAAACAAGCCTGAAAACACACTCTAACATTATCACCGTGTAAAGTTGATATGGCTAACATGTCAGCAAACAGCTGTCTATTTACACATCCTGTAGACGCAAAGCAACATGATCATCCCCATATTCACTCTCCTTTTAGCTCTGGTTTGGTCTCCACCAACTCCTGAGAAAAATATCTGGCTCTTAAGCTGCTAAATGCTCCACTTTCTTTACCAGCTAGTTTCTAACTGTGTGTGTCTGCTGTTTGCTGCTGGGCAGATAGTGCACACCCAGCTTGAACGCAACCTTGCTGTGTTGTACTTCAGGTAAGGTAACGTCACAGATTTTTTTATTAAAAAATGTCTGTGGCGGGGGTAGAGGACAGAATTACTTGAATGGGAAAAAGGCAACGAATTGCTGTTGCAATAAACACCATAGACTGCCACCAGAATCAATTGCTAGTACAATAAAGTGACTGTACATATAATTTAATAACAACTCAAAAAAGCTGATTGATTTAGTTGTGGGATCCCACTGGAAGGTCGGTTTACCACAGTTCTGAAGGTAAATACCTGAAGACCGCAGAGGTCAGCTGTCAGTTTGACCTGCAGTTTCAGACTCTTGCAGCACTGAGCAGATGTTTCCCTCAGAGGCACTCACTCCTCAGGTCTGAGGAAAATCTGTCCTCCTCCCAGTCAGACTGGTTCTGTACATGTCTGCTCGTCAGAGTGAGGCCTCAGGTTGTGTTGACACACCTGAGATCAGACGGATCTGGGAGAAAAAAATAGCTGCACTTCACCCACGAGGCTCGACTGCAGGGAGAGACGTGTGAAAGTCAGTGAAGTACCAGACAATTACAGCAGTTAAATGTAATTGGAAGCAGATATGAAGTTTTCACATTGTCACTGAATGCAGCTGAAATTGATCTGATAAATGCCAGATGTGCTGTTCGACCCACAGATGTGTTTCTGTTGTGTACAACCATGTTATTGTTATCCTCCTGTTCAGATAATTGGCCAATTAAAGAGCTCAGTCCAGTCCAAAATCCTAAAGCCACAGTTGTCGTCACCAGAGGACGCAGTGTTCATTGCACCCCAAAAATACACAGTTCTTAAATCAAACAACACTTTCTCGTTGTTCTTACAGTCTTGCTGCAATTGGGGGTAAAATTACAAAGTTTGTGCTGAGGGTGGTTCAAGAGAAAAGTCATGGGGTCATTGAAATCTAAAGGGTTCATCCTCTGGGGAGCAGAAATGAGTTTAGGAAATGTCATGAAATCTGCTTGCTAGATTTTGATTTAGTTTATGTGCACAAGTGCAAATTTTGTCCTGATGGTGGCATTAAAAAGGAACTCGATTTTACACATCAAAGTCTGTATAACTACTACATGTGTGAAAAAGTTGCTCCAGAGGGAGCTGTGTGAAGTCTGATAAATGTCCTCAAGTGATGTCACTTGAGTCAGCGTCGGTCGGGGCTGAAGACTACAAGTTTGAAAATGAAAAATGTCAGAGGGTGTGAGCTCACCAGACCTCTGTAGCTGCTGCTCATCTCTGCTGCAGGCTCCAGGCTACATTAGCCGCTACTAGCATAACATACCCGAATGTCCAAACTAAACTGTCAGCAGTTAAGTTGCATTGTGGGTAATGAAGGCACCAGGATTTGACGAGGAAGAAGAATGTGTGGAATAAAAAAGACGATATCGCTGATTCTGCTGCATCAGTTAGAATTATTTTTGGTTTTGTCCGTTGTGAGTCCGAGAATGTCATAGAAGTGCAATGCTGAATCTGTGGAGTACTCTTTTAAGGGGAAGGCTGGGAGGTCATTCAAATCATTAGGATTCATCCTCTAGGGACCATGAATGTCAACAGCAAAATGCTCATTATAATTTCCAGCGTGACGTCTTCAGATGTCTTGTTTTGTCCGACCAACAGTCCAAAACTCAAAGATGTTCAATTTACAATGATATAAAACGGAGAAGCTGGAAGCAGAGATTGTTTGGTGTTTTTGCTGGAAAAAATGACTGAAACGATCAATCCATTATTGTCTTATTTCACAGTAGTGTGAAAACCGCTGGTTAGTGTGTTTTGTTTGTCTTTCCACGATGTTTTCAGGATTAACAGATTCATTCATGCATGTTGTCGGTCAGCTGGTCGTTAGCTGCAGTCTTTGCTTGGCCCAAAATTTTAAAATGATCCCTCTTCCACTGTACACACATTGTAATTCCCTCTGTACATGCAGCAGACGGGTGTTTCCACGTCTCTTCTTGTTGAGTGGTACAGTAGCCCAGGGTGGATAGTGGGGGTGTTGGAGGTGGGATGGGAGGCAGCTGGTGGTGGAGGTGAACAGCAGGAGGCCTCGGCACTGACTAGCTCCCACCAACCTGCTGCATGTGGACCGCCTGGAGCTGATTTAGAGGAGATATTTTTAGGGACAAAGTACAGTACCAGTTCACACAATATATGTTTTTCTCCTAATTTACTTTAGATTAGTTAATGAGGAAACTGCCTTGTCATTCAACAACGAGCAAAGTCATAAATTATGAATAAATTCAAACAGAAATCAAATTCAGACAAATGATCATAAGTAAAGATATCGTAATCATCTGAGAGATTTTACTTTAGACAATCAGACATCTGTAATTTGATGCCTCCACCCACAAACTATTCAAAACAATAATCTCATAAAGAGAGAAAACTTGGATAGAAATAGATTTAAATGTGTTTTTTGGTCAGATAGTAATGAGGAGGAAACATCTGCCATCATTAGTTTACTAATGAGGAAAATCCAGCAGAAGTGTGTCAAGGTTAAAGAAGGACAAAATGTAAAATCCATAATTTCCTCTGTGTCCCACCCCCTGCTGCTAATTTCAATTAGGTCATCCCTCAAAATAGTCATGCATCCCCAAGGCACCGTCACAAAATGTCTGCCTGTTAATGAGCTGGTGATTGTGCTGATGATGTTCGCCCGGTCACACTGAGGCAGCACGGTGGATTCATGCAGGTGAAAAAGCAATTAGTGTTTGGCTGCAGACCTGCGGCTCCTGCAGGGCGACTCCTGCTGCGACCTGCAGATGATGTAGCACTGACATCATCTGGGGCTCTGCGGTGGAGGCGGGACATCCCGCTGAGGGAGAGAGGACAGGTGACTTTTTGCTCATTAGGAGACACTTTGAGAGGACCAGACTGTGATTTTTAGTGGATGGGCTAAGACATAAAAAAACCAACAAATACTTTTTCTACTATTTTAAGTCATGCATCAGGTTTTGGATTGATTTCCTTCCTTCCAGATAGTCATTGGTTTCAGTTCATTTCTGGCAATCGTTTTAAAAGAAAATCTTTCCTGTCTGTTGCTAGGATGTTATCTTAAACAAAAGAACATAACTATATTTCACAGATTCTTGCGTCCCTGCTTCTGATTGATTTCCTGGCAAAACAGCTTTACCAAAACGACCTGAAAAACACGTAGCGTTAGACAACATTTCCAAATTTAGCTGGCTTAGCGTGGATGTAGCTGACAAACAGCTAGTAGCATTGCAGTTCTGTGGTCACTTCCCACAGTTCCTGGCAGGATGTGACTGACAAATTTATCGGACCAATAGAAGAGCAGCAGCAGAGCCGCACCACATAAAATACCCTTTTGTCCAATAACATTTGTCCACTTACTGTAATGCTCGAGCTCAGAAAAACTGAGAAGCACAAACCAAAAATAAGACTCGAAAAGCAAAAGACAGGATATTCAGTCACACTGATGCTGTGGTTTTGAATGCAAATGCATTTCACTTTGTAGCTCTTTTGTTATATTTTGGAATGATAATAATTTTGCAGTTATTTTTGGATAGTTTGCGATCCCACTTTTCTTTCTGTTTTTTATTAACGGACAAAATTAATCCCATACCCCTCTTCTCCCTGCAAACTGCAAATGCTGTCCTCTTGGTCGTTCCAAGGTCAAGATTTAACTTTTGCAAATGTGCCTTTAAGTAACTCATTCATCATTTTACTATTTTACTTTATCTGATGAAGCTTTTAGGTTTTATTCTCTTTGTGTTGCGCTTCGTTTCTATTTTACTATTTTGAGTTATTTGCCTTCCATTTTGTAAAGCAGTTTGTAACCTTGTCTTGAAAGGTGCTATACAAATAAAATCCATTATTAGAATATTATTTCTAAATAATATACCAACAAATCAGTTTGCAGAGCCCTGACCTTCTGCAGAGAGACGTAACATTTGGTGCGTTCGCAGAGACCGAAGTCTAAGGTTGAAGAGTCGACTGCTGAACAGTTTTAATGCAGAAAATGACCAAATTCACATGATCATCATTACACATCGCTACATTCTGTTTTTTTTTTTTTATCCTGCATTCAGTTTATGTCAAAAAATCCTAAAAGCTTTGTTTTTTAAGACACTGTAGAATCAACAGTGTTGTCTGAGTGGCTGTAAACATGGAGTCTACATATCACGAAAGTGTTGAGGACTTTGAGAGGCAGGTGGAACCTCTCTGCTCCACTGCTGATCTGTGAAACTCTACACGTTCACAGTGAAGGCCACACACAGAGAGCAAGGCCTGCTGGGAAGGAGAGAGCAGTGATGCTCGGCTGAGGCTGACTGCGTCCTGCTGGGGCGTGAACAGAACACCCTCAGCCCAAAGAACCAGAGACACTGAATCTGCAGAGTGTCGTCATTCTTGCAGGGATTTACAGTCACAGAAGGTATAAAACCAGTGTGAAGCTCCAGTCTGTCTGTAGTGAAGTGGAACATGTGGTTCAAACACAATGACAGAGAGACTGTGGTTTGTTTGATTTTCTTTATATTTTCTTTTTTATTTGAGGGGTTAAATTTAAACGTTTCACAACGTTTCTCCAGACAGATTCAGACCAACTGCAGGAAACGCATCACAGCTGAACTTGGTCCTGATCGGCTCTTTCCTCTAAAACTTTCTTTAATATGTTCAGTGAGGCCAGTGTGAAACATTCGTAGAGGAAAGCCTCCATTCAACATGATCACAATCGGAAACAGTGGTGCATTTAGAAAAACAGCAGTGAGCACATCTTAAAGCCTGTTTCAAAACATTGTGCTGCACTGGGAGGAAATATTGTTCATCAATACAAAGACTGAGAATGGAACAAAATATTTTAGTGCATTTCCTTCCACCTGTTTTTACAGTATGTGTTCAGATTTAAAATGCACATAAAAACCCCAAAAACCTGAGTGGAAATGCAGCAATCTCACAAAACTGTTTTTGGCAGAGGTGGAAAAGTCGGTGCGTCTATAAAAACTAAATCCGACAAAGTGCAATGCAGACTTAACGGATAAATCAGGACGTATCGTGAGCTTGAGATTAAATGTCGCTCAGCCTTCCACTGAAGAGACAAAAACATCCGATCTGTGTGGAGCGACGAGGAGGCTGTAACCTTCCTCACATTAATACATGAAACTAACAGGAGTGTCTTATTTCCATCATGTTTTCCAGTCGCACGTTTTCCACCGCCTGAGCTTTGACTGGAGCTCTTTTAATGACGTCATCTCGCTGTGTCCTCTTCTTCTGCGATGGTTTAATGGCACCTGACTGGAGAAAAAGCTCCTCCAACTGTTTATCTCAACGAACCAACTCCTACTATTCACATAATGGTAGTGGAGCAAAATACACATTCATTCACATTTTCATTTTCAGTTCAAATTTGGATGGAAACCTGGCTACAGATATTTGGGGTTAGCATTATATTGAATCTGAATCTTTCCAAATCCCTTTTTAAATCTATTTATATTTAACTTTAAACATTTGTTCTTGAAAGAGAAGATGAGGGAAAGAACCAGGCGATGATCTGCCTTAAGATTAAGATCTGCATCATGTTTTATTTCAGAGCTATTTGTTTAATTCATTTTGGAGCTATTTTTGCTTTTTATCTATAAAGTAAAATCATCCATAAACAAATGTTATTTTATTCCAGGTTATTTATATCGCAGTAAGATTAGGCTTAACTTTAAATTTTGAGCTTGGACTGCCAGTATCTGTGGATTTGTTCAGTGTTTACTGACTGTTTTCCCCAGTTGGCAGCTTAGAAATCCTACATGACTTGAATGCAGCATTAGCTCTCAAATTCACTCCATAAATAATCTTTTAACTCGACACATGTTGATATCATTAAGAACATGAGTCTCATCCTAAGCCTGAGCTGAAGAGTAAATCAATTTGTAAAAATATAATATAAGTAAAGGGTCTTACACACACACACACACACACACACACACACACACACACACACACACACACACACACACACACACACACACACACACTTCCTCTCTCATTGTCTTTGCTGTGGGATACAGCGTTGGCACTCTCCTTCGTCCATTCAGCTCCAGTGTTTAATTAAGTCGTTTTCTGTTGGAGAAGCTTTTCTCTGAGCCTCTGACAAACTGTTTCGTCACCGTGTGTACAATTAGATTAGAAACACGTCTGCTGGAACCAAAACAGCTCCGCTTGGAACAGACGCTTTATACATGAGGAAATCTGGGTGAAGACGGAAACTCACTGCTCCTTCACTGGTGATCAGGTATTCAGGATAGTAACCTGTAGAAACTCACAGGCCATTTAAACGAGTAAACGCTTGCAGCCACACTGTAGACCACGTGATGCTGTAATGTTTATTACTAACAGTTGGATTAGTTAATGAAATATGTAGAGACAATTTTCCTCTAAGAAATGGGTAAAAAATGTAAAGGAGAAAAGTCATTTAGTAAACTCAACTAAAAGGGTTCATCCTCTGTATGGTGGCCTTTTCAGGGCATCTCAGACACAGCTTGTCAGGCACAGCTCACCGGTCATCAGACTCAGCTGGACTTCGGGCTGAATAATTAAATGGGCATGCTCATTTGCCTACAGTTAATATGTTCATCACTTCATACAAAAGCTGTTCAATGAGCTTCACATGGCAATAAAACAAAAAGGCAAAGATTATCATATCCACGTGTATATATAGACACATCATAGAGGCCTTCAGTTGAACTAAATCAGTCTCATTTCTACTCCATTTCTACAACTGTGCTTTGAGCTGAACGGTAAAGTTGGCATGTTAGCATGCAATGTTAGCAGTAATCTCAAACTACAGCTGAGACTAACAGGAATTCACTCATTAGTTTTAGATGTATCCTGCCATGAACTGAAGTGTTGGACAAGTTTCATTTTTGGCCTGTTAATGACGCTAGAGGAAAAGTCAGTGGATCGCACAAAGTCGTTAGGGTTTATCTCCTGCGGACCATGAATGTCTGTATTATATTTCATGCTAATGCGTCCATCCATCAATTGCTGGTGAGATATTTCACTCTGGACCAAAATGTTGGATCAACCGGCTGACTGAGGCTAAATATTAGGGCGAAATCTGTCATATATGAGAAATACATTTCACTCCAAAGGAAGAACAACACAAAAGTTGGAAAATAGTCCCATGCCGGGTGTTCAAGTGTTGATGGCTCACAGGTGAATCCATCCCAGTGATTGGACCAATGAAAAAGGCCCTGCAGAATGTGACTAATAGAAGCCAGACATAAAGTCCACTTGGTTCTCGTCAGCAGCCTGGACGTGTACGTAAGAAATAACACATAATGAGGTGTCATGAAGAGATAAAATAGATAATTTAGTCCAGTTTGCTATAATTAAAATCTAATAATATCTGGTGATATTCTATATTTTTTATTATTGCCAACAAATCCTATGAAAGGACCAAAACTACTAACAAGTATTGTGTGTGTATCACAGCCTGATATATCTTCTTCTGTGCCATACTGTTGCACTGGGTGACATGTTCCTTCATCACCATGAACACACACACTGTAGTTTATTCTGACTCCGTCCCACACACACCGTCCTGCTGCCCCAAACACTCACTACAGCACCACATGTGGATTCATCCGCCGCTGAAAATAGTCCCCAACAAATGCACTATTTCCTCATGTTTGAGTAAAGTTTGCTAAAAATGCCAGTGAGCAGCTGTTTTAGGAAATTACTGACAACAAAGACAGAGCAGCCTGGTCCGAACAGCTTCTGTCATTACTCCTATAGCAAGTCTGCTTAAAGCGAAAGTTTGATATTTTGGGAAATACTTTCTGGTGCAGCGTTAGATGAGAAGATCGATACCAATCTCATGTTGTCCAACTAAACGAATGGTACAACGTATTAAGTAGTCAGCTTTGGAGGTGTTGGTAGGTGGATTTTTGTTACCTTTGGACAGAGCCAGGCTAGCTGTTTCCCACTGTTTTCAGTCTTTCTGCTAAGCTAAGCTAACCGGCTGCTGACTCTAGCTTAGTTTTTGTTATATGAGTTTTGAATCCATGGAGGTTTTATATTTGTAAAACTTTCCTCAGATTATCAGGTCGTTCAGGGTCACGTTGGCTGTTGTGGGGATCACAGTCATGCCAGTTTGATTGCCGGTAAAGTTTCTGTAAACACAAGGCCACCTGGACGCCATTTTGTTTACACATTACCTAGATGCCTCCCATAGGAAAGTTCTGAATGCCCCTTTGGGAATGTATGTGATTTATGAGAACTTAAGATCACCAGTCTCCCCCAACATACACACCACTGCTTTGTTCTCTGATTGATGCCAACACAAGCCATATGCTACATACATTTAGCTCTTCCAAATGAATTTTTCTTCAATTTATTGCTGTGCCCAGACATAATAAATCATTATTTATGTTCTGCTCTGTAGCAACTCAGACATAAAGCTGAGGCTGGCATAGCTAACAGCAGAGGTTTAAAGTAAATAAAATGTCCCTGAGATCGTTGTGTTGTAGCCGTATCTTTCTCAGTTTCCCTTTAAATCTTCCTCTTCCTGTAAACAAGTCGCTCTGAGTAGGAGCTCTTTGTTTAAACATCCCCGTCACTCTCTGAATGTTTGGAGCCGCTGGCTGTGGAGGTGACGGCCGGGCAGACGAACAGAGAGAGGCAGATTGAAGGTTTCGGCTGCAGGGTTTGTTTGAGATTGATGCAGCAGCAGCAGAGGCTGGCACACAATGAACAGTGGGCAGGTACCCAGCAGACATTTAGAAGTTGAATAGCTGTTGATGGGACAGCCTGAACTGGTGTAAATACAACAAAGGGAGTGAAGGTTGAGACGACATCTGCAGTCGTCCAGAGTTGTTTTTGTGAAACCGGGACCTGAACCTTTGTCTAAGTTTCCAAAAGCTGTTTTAATTTCTTTTTCTGAGTCAGTAATCTTGCCCAATAACAATTACTCTGTACTGAGGTCTGTGTGTTTCTGTTAGGTGTATATTTATAAATGGAGCTAGGACTTTAGGTTCAACTTATGTTCAAGTGCCATATCATCTCATGTGATGGCGTCCCAAACACCCAACCTGAGGTCGAGCTTTGGACCTGTTAGTTAAAGTGCTGCAGAATCTCTAACTGTGTACACCGCTGTGAAGGGAAATGGATGGAATCTGTTACCATGGCGATGCATCCAGGACGAGGGGGGAGTCACTTTGGCTAGTCGCTGCAGGGAGTGACGCTTGTTTTCTGGGACTTGAGCTCCACATTTCCTGCAGCTTGTTAAGCTCAGGGTTTCTTCATGTATGCGGTCATTTTGTGGCTCTTGTTGTTAAGACAAACAGGTTAGTTTAATTTTCAAACTTGTAGTCTTCAGCCCCGACCGACGCTGACTCAAGTGACATCCCTTGAGGACATTTATCAGACACCACACAGCTCCCTCTTTTAGACACTCTTACAGATATTCGATCAACATGACAAACGTTAAGCTTCCTACTAGCAACCGCCACTAGAGCTTCTGTTTCAACTGAAAATGATGTCAACAGGACAGATATGACACTCGCAACTGATTGGTTAGAGCAGGAGACAAAACCTGCTTATTGTTCAACTGGCAGTATACAACTAACATGGCGTCTGCAGCCCAGCAGAGAGGCTGCTGATGGAAACTGTAGACGGTCAGATCCATTATTCAACTGCTCTCCCCCGGGACAGATCATTTGTTTCTGACTACAGATACAGGTCACACATGAGTGCATGAACACACACACACACACACAAACACACACAAAGCTGTCAGAGAGCTGTTCAGTCCTATCACAGTCCGGGTGAAGCAGGTGTTGGAAGATGTAGACCAGAGACGTTACACTGCAGTTAATAGTTAAAACCATGACCACGCACACACAGGAGTGTGTTGACTGACAGGAGGAGGCCAAGTCCAACCTGTTAGATTCACAACCTCAAGCCCATAAAGTGTTCACATTATATGGTGGTACATCTTTAGAAAGGTGAAATGCAGTGGTGCAGGAAAGATTAAAAGAAAAAAAAGACAAAATCAAAAGAAGTTACAGACAACCCCCAAACCGTCCCGGTACAGACAAAAATAAACAGATTATCTCATATCTCTCTGTATTAAATAATAATAAACAGAAAAAAATAAATCAAGAAACCAAACAGAGATACAAAATTTTAATTAACAGAAATGAACAGAAACAGAAACGATTCACATCTACATATATGAACAAAAAAATTAATTGGTGGTGTATTTTAAGTTTTTTTTTTATGCAAATCTTTTCCCATAGTCATCTAATTCCAACAGTGGTTTACATTAATTGCAGACTAGTAGTGTCACTTCAGTTTGCAGTTAAAGTAAAGGTGTGGATGTCTATTAGGGGGATGGATGTACCAAGTGATTTTGACACCAGAGGCTGAGGTTCATGACCTGTCTCACACTGACACCTGCAATATTTAACTATTTCCAAATTACTGTTTGTGGAAATTACACTTCACTAAGTGCATCAGAGACAAAAGTGTACACTTGGAGTATAAAAATATGCAAGGGGTTTCATCTTGACGTGCACGTGTGTCGGCCGATTTCTAATATCCCAATCCTCAACAAAATTATTGACAAGATTTTCCATAAGCAGGTAGTTGATTTACTACAGTGACTATTTTGATGTTTTTTATTATTTCCACTTATTAGATTTTGACACCATTTCGTTCAACACAATTGATCACAACATCCTAATTGAAAGGCCTGAGAAGTGTGTAGGACTTTCTGGCTCAGTACTTGCCTGGTTCATATCCTACAAAATAATTTTCTCTTTGGAATTTTACATCTAGGATAGTTGACATCATGTGTGGGATCCCTCAGGGGTCAATACTGGGTCCATTGCTGTTTAGTTTATACATGTTACCTCTAGGCCACATAATACGGAAACACAGCATACCTTATAATTATGCTTATGACACATACTTATACCCATCCTTGTCCCTGGAGCCCTGGAGACCTAAAGCCTGCTAAATCACTGGATGAATGCATTGCAGATATAAACAATTGGATGTCGCACAAATTATGCCGGAAAAAAAACAAACAAAATTCTTGTCATTGGTGCTAAAACTCTGCGGCGAGAAATAATAATAATAGTAATAATAATAAAACTTTATTTATAGAGCACTTATCAAAACAAAGTACAAAGTGCTTCACAATAAGATAAATAAAATACCACAGTGAATAATGTAATATAAAGAAATAAAATACACAAAAGCAATAAAATAAACAGCCAGTTCAGGTAAAATCAGGATATGCTGTCTGATAAAAATGTGTTTTGAGAAAAGACTTAAAAGAAGACCCTGACTCAGACAACCTAATTTCTTCAGGCAAGTTGTTCCAGAGCCTCGGGGCCCTGATGGCAAAAGCTCTGTCCCCCTTAGTTTTCATCCTGGACTCAGGAAAAGACAGGAGACCCCTGCCTGAAGATCTCAAACTACGTGAAGGTTCATAAGAGATTACAAGGTCTAAAATATAATCTGTAGCCAGGCCATGGAGAGCTTTAAAAGTGATCAACAAGATCTTAAAATCAAACCTAAAACAAACAGGGAGCCAATGTAAAGAGGCTAAAACAGGTGTGATGTGGTCGTACTTCTTGGTCCTGGTTAACAGCCTAGCAGCTGAGTTTCGTACAGTCTGCAGTCCTTTCGAAGTTTTTTGATTAAGACAAGTGAACAGACTGTTAACAGACTCAGTTTCTGCATCAGTAAGATTTAAAATAGATTGGATTTTTGCAATGTTTCTGAGGTGATAAAAACATGAGTGGACAAGCTTAGTGATATGTTGCTCAAAACATAAATTGTTATCAAACAGGACACCAAGATTCCTTGCAACAGGCTTGATATGTTGTGACAGGTTACCAGTAGATGGCAGTATTTGTTTAGTGATATGTTGGGGCCCAATAACAAGGATTTCAGTTTTATTTGAGTTGAGCTGAAGAAAATTCATTCGACATCCAGTTTTTTATGTCAGACAGGCAGTCCTGCAAAGAACTAGGCGTACAAAGGTCAGTGGGCTTGACAGAGAGGTACAACTGTGTGTCATCCGCATAGCAATGAAAAGAATTACCGTGTCTGCGGATGACATCACCCAAGGGAAGCATGTATAAGGAGAACAATATTGGTCCCAGAATTGAACCTTGAGGCACACCGTACTTGATATGGGAAAAGGATGACATGAAGTTATTAATGCTGACACAGAATTTCCTATTGGACAGATATGATGAGAACCAGTCTAGTGCAGTGCCAGATATGCCCACCAGTGTCTCAGTCTATCTAAAAGAATGCCATGATCAATTGTGTCAAAGGCAGCACTTAAGTCCAGCAGCACAAGAATTGAAGACATGCCTGCGTCTGCATTCATTAAGAGGTCATTGGTGACTTTGAGAAGGACTGTCTCAGTGCTGTGGTGTTGACGAAAGCCAGATTGGAACTTTTCAAAGGTATTATTGTTTTCCACAGCAGCAAGAAGCTGCTTAGATACAAGTTTTTCGAGAATCTTCTAAATAAAAGGCAATTTGGAGATTGGACGATAGTTGTCCAGGAGGGTGGGATCAAGCCCAGGTTTTTTTAGGACTGGCTGGACACAAGCAGTTTTAAAGAAATCAGGGACGCAGCCAGTAGACAGCGAGCTGTTAAAAAATAATTTGTAAAAGGGGCGCAATACAATCCATAACTTCCAATAAAAACCTAGTTGGGATTTTGTCCAGAGGGCTGGAGGACACTCTCATTAGAGACATGATGTCTGCGAGTTGAGGCAGAGTAACAGCTCAAAGAATCCCTGAGTGGATGATCCACATCTAAAAAGGCAGGATTGGGGGTGATACGAGATCTTATTAACGCCATCTTACCAGCAAAGTGCAAAAGAAACTTTTCACAATCAGCATCACAATCAGCAGGGGCACAAGGAGAGGCAGGGTTAACTAACTGATCCACAGTCTTAAATAGGAATCTGGGGTTGTGCTGATGGGCAGAAATAAATGAAATGTTCTTGCATCTTTTACCATCCTGTTATAAAGGAGTAATAACTCTTTCATAGCCACAAAGTGGACCTGGAGACCTGATTTCTTCCATCTGCGTTCTGCTCTTCTGCATTTCCTTTTACAGCTTCGAATACTATAATTTAACCATGGCTGTTTTCTAGTCCTTGTGTTTGGTCTATTTTTCAGAGGAGCTATGAGATCTAAGGTTGAAGAACACAGGTAGTTAAAAGAATCAACCAAATCATTGTTGTTGGACGAATTGGGAAACACAAGGTTGTCTTAAAGACCTCTTGACTTGACTTGTACATTTTTAAAATATCTGAGAGATATTTAGGTCCAGATTTCACCAAACAGAAGCTATGGTCGACTGCAGATTATGTTGTTGTTGGTAACAAGTTTTGAGCCTTGACTTGATTTTGTCATGGACTCTTCTCATGTCTTTGGCTCTGTCTGAAAACTGTCTTCAGCTTCAACCAACCCCCCCAAAATAGTTTTCTTAAATATTTGTGTTTTTCTTAAATACAAATAGATATGCCATATGCTTCTCATGCAAATCAACCTGATCAATTAATTTCAGACATTTCAGTGAAGTGAAGCCTTGTTAAAGGGGAATGCTTTGCCTCATTTAAATCTCATTGTAACAGCACTGAAAACATCTCACTCAAGGGCAAATATTTCTACCTTTTTTAAATGGAAAAAATATTTTAATAATCAAAACTACATTAGGGGGACTTAGATGATATTCTTGCAGCACTCTGTCATATTTTCATTTCAGTTGAGCTCCTGTAGTCTGTTTTCGTGCCTTCATTCCTGGCGTGCACATGTGAAATCATCCTCTCAGCAGCTCTGCTACTTTCATGTTTCATCCTCCTTTTAGGGCTGATGGACTCTGCCTGTAGATAATCCACAGCTTTTGTTCTTTGCCATTTATAGTTAAAAGGGAAAGATGAGAGTGGCTGATCGATGAGGAGAACTTCAACCCCAAGGCCTCTGTTCAGCTGATGAGTTTAGTTTTCCACAGCCGGTTCTCCCCTGTGTGAAAGCTCCCAGCAGCAGTTTGGAGGGATTTTTATGTAGAACTGACTTTTCATTTGTCTTATGCCTGCAGCGCTGTGACGAGGCACTTTGATTTCCTGTTGGTGGTCTTATAGTGGAGTTTTTATGGAAGTTATGCTGTGTATAAATCTAGCAGGAGCACTTTGATGAATCACTGCTGTCTGAGCCTCATAAAGGTCAAACTCTGTTTCACCACTAATACAGATTCAAAGTCAGTTTGGAAATGTTGTTTTTTTACTTGAATCCAAATTGTTGTTAGTTTTTTTTTTTTTTTTTTTACAAAAAAAGCACTAATACTGCACTCTGTTTGGACAATCTAAAAAAACAAAATATGTTTCTTCAGCTTTCTTCTACAGTTGAACTAATGGGCTAGTTTAATAAACTAATCTATACTTTAAAACATTTAAATATGTGATGTAATAGTAGCTTAACCCATTGAAATCTTGTGAGTTTAACTAGTGTCAGAGGCTGCAGAGACGGCAGTTAACTGCTACTCTGTTAAGCTAGGCTAGTTACCTTTTAGCAGGACAAGTTTATCTGGTGTTACTTTTTTTTTCTCCATTATGATTAGGTTTAGCTACTACCTATGGAAGCCCTGAGAGGCAAGTGCGAGCATTACGGTTTCCCGGTTCGTTACGACGGGCAACGATTAGTGTCAAACTGTATGCCGACATTGTTCAACTGAAGTCGGATTTGTCTGTGGAAACACTTCAAACGTCATTTACGACGGCATCATCCGATTGTGTCGATTAGCGTAACGACACAAAAACAGACTGAAAGGCGAGTTCTCCTCCCCCACAGCCTCTCACTGCAGATTCAGACCGGGCCAAATCAATACCTGATGCTATAGAAGTAATTATTGCTGCAGATATGCGACCATACTCGGTTGTAGAGAATACAGGATTTAAACATATGGTCCAAGGGCTTTAGCCCCTCTACAATGTGTCTTTTGTGTTGCTCTGTATAAACTAGCGCAACATGCAGCTGTTCAGGAATTATCAACAGTCTTATGATGGAGCATTACTGACATTTGTGGTATTTATTTGTTATTTATTTTTTGGAATATGACAGTATTTGAGTACATAAACTGTTACAGTAAGAATTATGGCCAATGAGCCACTGTCGAATGTTTACATTTTTCAAAATAAATTACAAAAATACATTTTTTTGGGTAGTGGTGCACTTCAGCCTCTTGTGGCCAAAATGAGTATTACAACAACAAACAAAATGAAAATGGGGAAAAAATTATCCTGAGAAAAAGAAGATTTTCACCAGTTAAAAAAAGCCCAAAAGACTTTTTTTTCACCTGTTTTCACATATGAAAAAGAAAGTAACTTAGAAAAATTATCCTGGCAAAACTTTTTTTTCACCTGTTCTTAAGTCATAAACACAGGAGAGATCAGACTTAAAAAAAAATGGATCACCAGAATTTTTTTTTCTCACTTGCCTCTCAGGGCTTCCCTAACTACCTTATTTGTGTGATAAAACAAACTCAATTAACAAGATGTTGTAGCATCAAAATAGATTTTTCAAATGGGTAAGAAAATTAGGTAAATTAGCTTTAGCTAATGCTATCTTACCAGCTGTGCAGTCACTGCAGTTTAGTTTTTACATATTTTTGTAGTGTTTTTTATATTAATATTGCGCATTTCAATGGCATAATAATTTTTATATAGTAAAACAGATCAAACAGTCAAAGATTCATGTTGTGATCTGTAGTTTTGGCCAACTATTACTGCGTTTTGGCTTAGTAGGGTAGTATAGCTGGCAGATGGACACAGGGGTTTGTCATGTTGGACGGCCGCTAGTCTCAGAAAACAGTGATGGTGTAAATATATAAATTCTTTGTCTCAGTAGAACTGAGCAGACCTGGCTAGCTTTCTTTGAGTTTGTGATGAGAAACAGAAACAGATCATTTCACTCATCCAGCTGGCAGAATTTCTCCAAACTAAATTCAATAATTTAATAAAATTCAATTCAATTTTATTTATATAGCGCCAATTCATAACAGAAGTTATCTTGTTGCACATTTCCTATAGAGCAGGTCTAGACCGTGCTCTTTACAATATTATTTACAGAGACCCAACAAAATACAAAATAGTTAATAATAGTTTGTCATTGCCTTCCAAAACCATCCATATGAGATGTTTCTGATCTGACACCACTATCAGCAGGATGACTTGGTTGTCAGTGACTTCAAAGCTTTTACAGGTGACCAAAAATATTCATTTGACCACCATCTGATCTGCCAACTCTATGTTTAAGCTTTGGTTAAGTTTGGGCACTAAAACTACTTAGTTAAGGTTGGGGAGAGATTGTGGTCATGTTAAAAGAAAACCAACACTGACTGTGGAAACAGCAGTCTGTGGTGTCAAAGTCACATACTTTGTCGACCCGTCCATCCACCCTGATGCGATATTTGCTCATAGGGAGGATTCATTCCTGTTCTCCCTCACAGTCGCTGACAGGAAATGTCAGATAAAGTCTAAAGGCAATATATGTCTCAGGAAATAAACTATAACTCACAATCCAGCATTGTTTTTAGTAGCTCTGATGGAGGTGCACTCTGTCCGTCAGGTCTTTTCACTTTGCCTGAGAACTGAATGGATCTACAGACTCAACGAGCTGCTTCAGCTATCTGTTTACTTGTCAGAAGAGATTTATACTTACTTAATTTGTACAGTTCTCCTCAATGAGAGGACCAGAAGTGGATGATAGGATATTTGTGACAAACAAACATCCTTGAAACAAGATAAAATCATGTAGCCGGACACGTACAGTAGCTTTAGTGGACATATTATGACAGCAGAGGTTGTCTGCTCAGTGGTTGTTCTCTCTCTATCTCTCTCTGACAGATCAGGCCTGCGGTCAGTCCTCTGAAGTGTAAAACACCCCAGCTGTTCAGGCTCATCGTCCCATTCACTGGGCTTAGAAGCTTTCAAGGTGTATTTTAGCCCAGAGCTCAGCCTGCCAGGCAGAGCATGCTCTCTCACTGCATACAAATCCCATCTCCTTCACTTGGACTGACAGACCTCAACTCCAGCAATGGTCATAACCCTAAATTTTTACAATCTACAGTACAACATAAAGCATTTTACTGGTGGATCCTATTGGCTTGAAAACGCTGCCAAGGCAGCTCAGGTAAAGACCACAGCCTAGTTAAGAAAACATAATATTACATTTAACAAAAACAATAAGGCCATCTAGCGCCAGCATAAGGTCAAATTTTCCTTTTGTCCAATACTTTGGTTTATGACCAAACACTTATTACATTCCCCTCAGCACAGCCTCATCAGCCTCAGCTGTACTTTGTGTTTTGTACTAATTAGCAAATGTTAGCATGCTAATATGTAAACTAAGAAGGTGAACATGGTAAACATTGTACCTGTTAAACATCAGCATGTTAGCATGCTGACGGCACATCAGCTCAAAGAGCCACTGTGCCTCATAAAGCCACTAGCTTGGCGACTTTTAGTCTTATTTCTTTGGGTTTTACAGTGAAGAGAGTATGTTATCACTCCTCTAACCAACATTTTGTAAGCATAATCAATATGTTTATTTTACTTTATGTTTAACTAACTAACAAGGCGCACCGCAGCTTCCATGTCAAGTGAAAGTGAATTGGCGGGGGAGGACACATCACTTGTTGGTTAGGGCAAAACAAAACACTCCCTAACACAATGAAGTGAAACAAAATGCCAGTTCAGTCTGATTGACTGAAGACTTCAGTTCCCGCTGCCCTTTTCCCGAACCATACCGCACATATCAGTTTTTAGACTGAAGAGGCTAAACTGTAATGGATTATCTATCTGCAAGAAGTTTCAAGTCTCTGCAAGCTGATTTTCTTAGAAAAGTGAAATTAAACCAGCAGCTGCCTGGAAGGAAGGAAATCAACTGATGAACTTTCTGTATCTGGAAAATATGTAGCTAAAGAGCTAAAACATGCCAAACCACACTGGTATGGTGCCACCAGTATGTTCCTTAAAGAAATAAAAGCCCAGACTGTCTACAGATTAACCTGCCATACCCTCCCAGTCTGAGCAGTTGGTTACTCAAACCACCCCCACCCTCCTCAGACCCTCGTCCCCTGGCATCAGGAGAGGGGCAGGGATTCGGGTGGATGTGTAGGGGGGGTTGTCACACATCCTGGCGTGGGCACCAGTTCTCACCCTCACAGTCTGTGGACGTCCCGGCTCTCCCAGGGCTCGGCTAATCCTCTTATTCAGCGTCCGGCTGGAGGCTGCGGGGCTCCCACAGACTGGAGCGCAGAGCCGGCCACTCTCCACTGAATAAACATACTGACACAGTTGTGGTCTTTTTCTCTCCGTGCAGACGCTGAGCAAGAGTTCTCCATAGAATCTATTCTACTCATTCACTCTTTTCCAGTAGAACATAAGCATGTACCCCCTCGCTTTCTGTTCTCAACCTGAATTACATTCCCCCTTCTCCTGCTCGGCCACCCTCCCATCTTCACTTCCTTCTCAACATTTGTCTTAAATCAGCTTTTCTTTTCTTGCTCCTGTAACAAAACTTTTTCTCCCGAACACGTGTTTTATTTCTCCAATAATTCTAGACAGAATGAAACAAGGAATTTTTCCTCTAAAGGGCAGCAAACATCGGCCACGTTGTGTAGCGTTACTTCATTTGATGTCCATGACACAAAGGTTCCTAATCCCTGGGCCGCAGACCAGCACTGGGCCTTGCAAAATTTGCTACCAGGCCATGAAGAAACAATATGATTTGTCAAAAAAAGCTGAATAATAAATATATATAACTATATCCTCATCACTCCCTGTCACATCCTCATCAACAATACTGATTTCTAATAAAAAGTAGGTCATCTATTCTTAGAATATTGACTAAATATATGACTAAAATCATACACAGGTATATATGGAAGCCCAAAGTGTTCAATATTAAATAAATAAATATTGTGAAATAAATAAGTACAGAAAAATCTGAAATATAACCCTGAAATTGTGAAACCCAACACATTTCAAAAACTCAAATAAATAAAAGACATATATAAATAAATAAAATAAATAAATCAAAGTAGGTCATCAGTTGAAGAGGTAACCAGTCCGTCGTCCGTTAGCATGCTAACATTTGCTTATTAGCACTAAACACAAAGTACAGCTGAGGCTGATGGGAATGTCATTGGTTTATGACCAAATACCTGCAAAACTAAAGTACTGGACAAATTAAAATTTTGACCTGATGATGGCGCTAGATGAAAAGTCAGAGGATCAACAAAGTTATTTCAATTGATCCCGATGGGAACGTGAATGTCTGAACCACATTTCATGAAAATCCATCCAACAGTTGTTGAGATATTTCAACAAGATATTTCCCTCAAAACCACAAATATCAATCTGCTATTGGCACTCGAGGAAAAGTCAGAGGATCACCACAGTCGTTAGGATTCATCCTCTGGGGACCATACATACAGTAGCTGGTTGGTATTAAGGTTGTGTATCTGCAACAAGATGGAAGTGAGGTGAAGAGTAGATTGGGGAGGTGGTCAGTTTCATTTGTTACAGCTGTGATGTTTCTGTTTTAGAGGCTGAGAGGCCGGCGGTACGAGGGCCGCGATCCAACACCTCAAACGTTTAGAAGAATAACTAAATCATTAGTGTGTTGTTTGTTTAATTTTGTGGCTCTAATGAACACTGCAGCCTCTAGGGTACTCAGTGGGTGTTTTCTTTGTAGTTAGTGACACAAAAGGTTTCCAACCCAACTCATGTGGCAGGTATTGTCACAACACCGGTGTGGTGTGTAACTGAAACCTGCAGCGTTTGATGTGTGCACGTCAGACGAGTCGTGTCTGTCCTGCAGCACAGAGAGGATCTGACACACAGTGAGGAAATGATGGAGTGAGACTGAGGCAGCAGATGCTCAGAGTGTCAGTCAGAGTCACTGTGATCTGAAGTTAGTCTGGTGCCTTTTGTTCATAAAACACCCAGAAAAGGCGACAGCGCGGGTTACATTTAACCCAGCAATTTAACAACCTTTTCACATTATAAATATATATAATATTACTAGTCCCTGAAATGACATTGAGATTTTAATAACCCATGTCTGCATTAAACATCTGCATTTTATTTACATAACATTTGGCACAGAACACTATGAAGTAACGACAGAAAAGCACAACACAGACATGGTAAAGGTAAGTCATGTCCAAAAAGACAATCTTGGAATGTATTAACGAATGCTGGTGCTCTTAAAGAAGAATGTTTGTGGCTTGTTCATGAGACAAAACAATAAGTTATACATTTTAATTAAAAAATATTTACTGTCTCATGAACAATATAGATCCTCAATCAAGACTTTATTATAATTTCGACATTCCTCCTACCTGAAATCGACTTTTTTTTAAAAACAAAAAAACAAAAACATGTTTTGAGGTTTAAAATGTATTTTCAGACTGTTTTTGATTTGATATCACAAAGATAATTGACATCTTGATTTCACTTAGCTACAGACGTCATCACAACTTTTAGAGCTTATGTGATTTTTCTCTCTTGTATCAGCAGCTGTGCAGCTCAGTCCCTCAACATATAAGCAAACGTGCACGGGTGTAGTTCAGAGACGTTTGTGTGGCCGTTTCATACTTTCACAGATTTAGGGTGTATCAAGTTCACTTGCAGTGTTCAATTTGAAACCCGCCTCCCGCCAGGAAGTAGGATCGACCAATCAGCTTGTTTTACGTGCAGGGCCACATGATGTGTTGTGTGTGGCAGTTACCCCTAACGTCCTCTGCCTAACTCTGTAGAGACGTTTATGTGAGTTTAGAGATAACTATAATTTCAGCTGTACACGCCAGCCATCAATTTTAAAATATTTTTATTTCTCCAGCATCTTTTTCCAAAATGGTGTAAAGTCTCTGGGACCAGTTTTGGAAAACTATTAGAAATTCTGCAGAAAAGTTTTGTAGATTTTGAACTAAACCGAATCATCTGATGAACTCGGCCCTTAAATGTCTTTCCGATATCAGATGCAAACTGGGTTATAACCGGGTTAAGCTGCAGGGCTTCTCCAGGCCTCGCTGGCTCGGTCATCGCACAGTTCAGTAGACGAAAAGTCACTTGAAGCCGCTGCACATCGCTGACTCTTAAAGCAGTGCCACGCGAGGTGGATGACAGCCAGAGCGTGGAGGAGAAAGATGAGCTCAGGCGATAATCTTGTGTATACTAAGCACTGACAGAGGGAGACAGACTAAAATTACACCTGACTGAACACACACACACACACATTTTTATACAGGTATTAGTATAACTATGAAGCCCAAATTAATCCTCTTTAAAATAAGAGAAAGCTGAACAAAACAGATCACTGTGGGAGATTTTCCTTGTGAACTTGCTACACACACACACTCATGCAAAGAGTGCAAACACACACACACACACACGTAAAGACTGTAATAGACCCTCGCTGATGTACTGTCGGGGAGCAGACAGGTGTTTCATGTCAGAGCTTCTGTTTACACTGTCTGGTTTCCATTTCCACCTTAACAGAGACGGAGCTCACAGCTTCCTGTCTGTCCTGACCCACCTGACTGCTCTGAGGTTACAGAGGGAGAAGCAGGAGGAGGGGGGAGTCGTAGCTGACTTCTCATCTAAAGTGTTTATGCCCACAAGCTGGTACCTTTTGAGTTTTTAGCCATGCTAGCAGTGTGATTTTATGGATCGCTCTGTCAGTCTGTCGGTCCAGTCCAACAAGGTGATGAAAACATAATTTTTCCACCTTAGAAACATAACGGAAGTACGGCCATTTATAAATCTAAAAGATGCTGAAAAACTGATTCATGCCTTTATTTCAAGCTGACTCGATTACTGTAACGCACTTTTTACTGGCCTCCCGAAAAAAACACGGAGAGACTTCAGCTCATTCAAAACTCTGCAGGACCAAGCTACATTTCTAACTCCGATGTTCACTATTTGCCTTCAAGAACACTTGTGATCATCTGCTGCACCGAAAAACTAAGTTTGGTTAGCATGCTGACGTTAGCATTTAGCACAAAGCACTGCAGTTCAGCCTCACAGAGCTGCTAGCGTGGCTGTAGACTCTTAGTCTTGTTTTTAAAGAACTTTCTAACACAACTGTTTAGCTTTTGTACTGATAATTCAACCAGTTTCATATTCATTCAAGCCTTAAAGAGCTTCAACTGTAAGTGACCTAACATTGTCTAGGAGAAAATGGACCGCATGGTTACTTCCCAAAATAACACCTTCCACTTTTGCACTCTATATCTTGTGTAAAAGAGGAAATTTTGTCCTGATGGTGGTGCCAGAAGAAAAGTCAGGGGGTCACCAAAATCGTTAGTGATTTTCCTTTGTAGGTAATGAATATAAATTTCAAGTAGTAGTTGAGATATTTGCCTCTGGACCAAAGTGTTGGACAAACGGACAGGCAACCTCCATCCTGAGGCGATAACTATGTGGAGACATCCTGACGTCACTGTGGGGGAAATCAAAGCTGCTTCTTGTTACTCGAACTTCTCCCCTCTGACCTTTTTATACTAGAGGCCGTGACCCTGCCACAGTCTGAGCGTTGGAGGTCAGTGATTAAGTGAAAGCAGCAGAGTGACTAACACCACCAGAGCGAGACGACCGCAAAGAAACATCAGGACAAGAAAAACGATGTCACGTCTTCCTGATTGTTTCTTTATTGCTGCTTTCTGAAGGAAACGAGCTGCAGCCGGCCGGCAGGAGCTGGAATGCATTGCAGTAAATCACATTCATTCTCTATGTATGGTCATGCAATGATTCTTGGGAAAATGGCAGGGAGTGAGTTCCTGCCTCATCAGGAGGTTTAGTTCCACTTTGGTGCTCTGTCAGTCTTTTATACCTCAAAAACAGAAGTTTAGAGTCTTCTCTGCTGGATTCGAACGTGTATCTACGTTTCAGCCTTCTCTAGATTCAGGGATTAAACTTTCTACACTTTAACTAAAACGGATGACTGGACCATCCTGTGATGTTCCACTAGACCAGAAGAACAAGAAAAGCTTTATTCTCTCAGAGGAAAGACTCAAGCTGTAAAATGTTTTCCCTGAACTGAGTCTCACAGGCAGATCTAGTGTATCCCCCCAACATCAGAAGTTGTAAGTTATAGAAGGTAAAACTCAGCCTCCTAGGCAGCAGACTTGAACCTCACTGTGCATTATTACTTACTTATGGTCCAACCAGACCAAACAGGGTGAGCTGCTCCTTGTTTTCTCTCCGAATCTCTTTATATAAAGTATGACAGAACCACAGGTAGCGAGTGACCTGTAACTATAATATTTCCCTCTGAAGTGTAGTGGAGTAGAAGTATCAAGTAGCAAGTAAAGTACGAATACCTGAAAAGTGTAATTAAGGACAGTACTTGAGTAAATGTATTTAGTTACTTTCCACCACAGGTTCATTCTATTTGTAACGTAAAGCGCCCTGACGTTACAGCTCAGGGCCCCATTCCCCAAAAGCTTCTTAAGGCCAAGATGATTTTAACCCATAGACCTACAGCAGGTCTTAGATAAGCTTAGCCTTTAGATGCTTTTGGGAAACTGGGCCCTGATCTGTTGAACCCAAACGCAGTATTTTTTTTTTCATTCATTCAATCTTTATTTAATTTCGAGGAATCATTGAGGGCGTGCCCTCATTTACAATGCTGTCGAGAGTACAGTTAAAACAGGCGGCCTTGTCGTGTGTATTTCATCTATCAGTGGAATCATTTTGTGATCCTGACGCATGATTCTTATGAAATTGTCAATTGATAAAGCACGTTTCATTTAAAAAAGGATGAAACATTGTGAGGAACATTATCGTTAAAGTCAATCTCACCTCTGTTTCGTAGCTGTTCTGAAACTCTGATCACATCACATGATGTTCAATCTAAACAACAGATATGATGTGATCTTCAATCATTAATGGTTAAAATTACAGGATTTTTTCCTTGTTTGTTTTGGCACCGTACTAAACATGCACATGTAGTTCAACACAAATATCAACTGGTTTATTTAGAGATATCTTCTACATACAGGTCATATTGTCTTATTTCTTAGTTGGAAAGAAAACATTTATCCTGCCGTTGATTTGAACCACGTAGAAAGTCATTTCATCTGCTCCCTTTGCAGTTTTTCTATACATTTAAACCCACCCAAGTTTTAATACCCAATCTGATCCAAACTTTTAAAGTGATTGTGATCTCCTCTTTACTCATAAACATTTAATCTAATGCAGCTACTCTGGTTTTAAAGCAGTGAGATTGCTGGCAGCCTGTCTGGAGAACTCCTGCTTTAAACGAGAACTTTACTTCCTGTATGAAGGTCTTCCTACCGAGGAGCTGAACTGAAGGTGCTGCCCTGCAGGCGATGTCTTCCCTCTGCAGACTGTCAAACATGTAATCCTGGATTAGACCGCTATCATCCAGAGTTCAGAGGGAATAAACACCACACAGCAGGAGACCTCATCTCCTAATTTACTGACTAATACTGAACCGACCTCAAACAGGTCGGGTCAGGAAATTTAATTTGGAAAGAAGGCTCTAAACACTCAGAGGGATTTATGACAATATGATTTTCTTGGTTTGAAGTTTGTAACACTAACTACATTTTGGTTCATATGGCTACATGTGGGGGGTTATAATGTGCATATACTGTATATTTGAGTTATAATATGGACATGAAAGAATCCTCAGACAGGATTCAAACAAACATGTGTGTACAGTGTTTGTCGGTCGCTCACCAGACCTCTGTAGCTGCTCCTCATCTCTGCTGCAGGCTACAGGCTCCAGGCTACATTAGCCGCTACTAGCATAACACATTCGAAATTCTAACCAAACTGTCATTGGTCAAGTTGCATTGTGGGTAATGTAGGCACTAGGTTTTGACAAGGAAGAAGAATGAATGTGTGGAATAAAAAGACGATATTTCTGATTCTGTTGCAGCGATTTTGGTTCCTTTTGGTTTTCATGAGTCTGGCAATGTTATAGCAGTGCAATGCTAAATTGGTGGAGTATTGTTTTAAAATGTCCCCTCATTGGAGCTAAGAGGCCCTGACTTAATCAGGAAAAACAGCCCAGCTGACACTCCGCTTGGCATTGCACATGGTGATCTTAGACTCATGCCACTGCTCAGCCATGGAATCCCGTGTAGCGATACTCCTGATGAAAAGTTGATTTTGTAATATATCTTTTTCTATGTCTTTTATAAAGATACAGTAGATATATTGATCATTATCCATGCACCCCGGTACCTGACATTAATGCAGCATGTTTACAGGTTAAAAAGAGGTCGATTGACAAATTCTCCCCATGGTTAAACAAACAATAACTGTGTTAATGAGATTAAGGGACTCTGTCGAGCAGCTGAAAGAAAATGGAGGAAAACTAGGCTCTTAGTTCACTGTAATATATACAAATTAAACACAGATGACCTCAGCAAACCCTGCAAAAAAGATGTAACCATGGGAACATTCACATGTATTACATTAAATGAGCTTTGCAAAACTGTCACTGAGTGTAACTCCTCCACCTCATGTACTGACCCTGTACCTACAGTATTTTTTTAAGCAGGTGTTCGAGAGTGTTTCAACTCATGTCCTGACGATTCTAAATACATCTCTTCAAACAGGCATCTTCCCAGATGCCTTCAAAACAGCTGTTTGTAAAACCTTTACTAAAGAAACCCAACCTAGACAGCAATGCACTGACCAGCTACAGGCCGATATCCAACCTTCCATTCATTAGTAAGATACTTGAAAAGATAGTTTTAGTGCAAATAAACTCCTTTCTTAAAGCTGGAGTGCGGAACTTCTGGCAAGAGTGAGAGTAATTACACAAACGCTGTCGACTCGTGCTGATGATGTATGCCTACAGTGTGCTCGCCCCACACTCGTGTTCAGAAATAGTTACAAAAATTCAGAGATATTTCCACAGTTCCAAGTCAGTAATCCATTATTTAGGTAGAGTAAATGTAATAGCTACAGAGCCTACTCAGCCTACTAAATATTTTTACCAACCTGTCCAAGAGCACTAACATGACATCTGTGTCTACCCTCAGTCCGTCTCTCAGCTCTCCAACAAGGAAAAGCTAAAGCTTCACCAATGGTTATCCGTGTTTGTCCTCGCCGTCAATCACTTTCTTTCTTTGACAGTAATCCTTCCTCTGAACTCAGAGTTTCTTTTTTTTTATCTGGAGCATCAGAAACTTTTCTTGGACGCTTCTTAGGTTTTACTCCTAGTTGCTGAAGCCTACTCCGTCGCTACGGTTGCTCCAGAGCCATGTAGAGAGAAAGTTGCGTCAACTCCATTCAATTTCAATTCAAGTGGCTTTATTGGCGTGACTGCATACAATACAAGGTTGCCAAAGCATAACAACACAAACTATACAATCATAATAAACAAAATAAACAATTAACAATGCTCAATAATAAACATTTTCTCCATTGGATTTTTTTAAAATCAGCAATGGTGGATCACAGAGCTCTCTACATGGCTCTGGGTTGCTCCCAACTTCTGCTCTGGCAAACCAATCATTGGTGGTTGGCGTAAAACGCATCATTACCCGTGCGCCAGCCACAGACTCGATATTTAAAAACTCTGTATACTGCGAAATACAGATTTTACCTGGCGGTGATAGGCTTAATCAGCATTGTGTGAACTCGTTTGGCAAGGGCTTGAATGTAACGGACATTCATTTATATATAAAAGTCGCGAACTCTAGCTTTTAAAGAAAATAATATCCTGGAGAAACTTCAATCAGGCTTTAGAACATACCACAGCACTAACACTGCTACTAAAATAATCAGCAAACTCAGACTAAACTGATGAAATTAATGTCTCAATTCTTGTCCTCTTAGACTTCAGCACAGCATTTGATACGACTGACCAGGACATCTTAATCAGTCGTCTTGAAATGTTGGTTGGTCTTTCTGACTGTGCTGGACTGGTTCATAACATCAAAGGGATGAAGTTTTATGTCAGTGTTGGAGATCATGTGTCTGAGAAACATAACATCTGTTTTGGGGTTGCACAAGGGAGCTGCCTTGGTCCATTACTATTCTCACAATACATGCTGCCACTTGGTGACATCATTAGAGAGCACAATGTATGTTTCCATAGTTATGCGGATGACACGCAACTGTACATCTCTGGTGAACCAAATGATGCTGCAGCTATAAACTCCATTACTACCTGTCTTTTGGCAATAAATAAAAGGATGAGCGATAACAAGTCTTGGCATCATCTTAGATTCAGATCTAAGCTTCAAGTCCCACATTAACATGGTGATGAAAACATAATTTTTCCACCTTAGAAACATAGTGAAAATACGACCATTTATAAATCAAAAAGATGCTAAAAAACTGATTCATGCCTTTATTTCAAGCCGACTCGATTACTGTAACACACTTTTTACTGGCCTCCCGAAAAAAAAAAAAACACAGAGAGACATCAGTTATTAATCAGAAGCAGGAGGAGAGAGCACATCAGTAAAGTTTTAGCTGCTCTGCACTGGCTTCCTGTAACATTCAGAATGTCCTCCTCCTTATATACAAAGCCCTTAATGGGCTTGGACCAAGCAAATTGTTAACTCCCTTGTTCACTATTTGCCTTCAAGAACACTGCGACCATCTGCTGCAGGTTTGTTAGAGGTTCCCAGAAACAGCTGAAAGAAAATCGGAGATGCAGCCTTTGTCAATTACGCCCCAAATGGATGGATGTCACAAACAAACAAAGGACTTTCACCCAGGAGACCGGGGTTCGTGCCGTGTGAAACCAAAAGTCAACGCTGAGTTATTTAAAGGTTTAAGTTCCATAATGTTACGTACGTGACTTACGTAACTTAACTTACATTAGTTACGTGACTTATGTAACATACTTATATTAACCCAAGCCATGATCTTTTCCTAAGCCTAACCAAGTCGTTTTTTTGCCTAAACCTAACCAGACTGCGATCGCTTCACAACTTTTGTTTGTATGTGGTCGTATGGGTTGGGGGACTTGTTGGTCAGTCCACCACTTTGGTTCAGAGTGAAAAACTTTGACAACTATTGGAGGGATTGGCACAAACCTTTGCATTCACATTTATGGTTCCCAGACAATGATTTCTAATGACTTTAGTGATCCCCTAACTTTTCAACTAGCACACCTTCGGTGTGATTGGCTGGCTTAGAAAAAAAGCGATTAAAATTACTCACCATGTTCCTGAGAAATGAAACCCTTCTCAGCTTTTTGCTCTACCCTGCCAAGAAAAAAAACTACTCACTTATTGGACAGGACCATAAAACGTAAGGGTTTATGCATAGAAAGGCAGTCTCTGTTGTAATAAGTGTCTGTTTTTCCCTCGGAGGAAATTCTATCAATGAATTCCCAACATTTTTCTCCGTATGGTGACTGCTTGTAAACACACACCTCATCACGTCACTTTATTTCCTCTTCATGCCATTTGACCTCTGCTCTTTGTTTCTCAGTCGGGCCCTCATCGCTCTGTTATGGTAATGAGGTGGTGTTCTCTAACGGCCCCTCAGGGCGTCGACTCCACTTCATTAATGTGACAGATGCCTGGACAGCCGCTCGGGTTAATGATGTCACCTCCTGACATTACACCGCACAGGATCTCATTATATACATGACTGAGAGTCGGAGTTAACCTAGTTAGTCAGAGTCAGGTTAGTTAGTTAGTTAGTTAGTCAAGGTCGAGAGGAAGGTAGTCAGGTAGGGAGGGCTGTTGTTGATGAGTGAGCTGTATGATGCGGATAAGGCATCGGCCTCGTAGATTGTGTAGAAAAATGGCCGTAGTGTCTGAATTTGGGCTTACCACAGTTTTGGATGTTTGGACGTTTTAAGCCAAAATATCCAGATATGGCCCAAAAACGTGGCGCGTATGTGATGCGATAGGTTGCTACACCTGTCAGTCAAGTAATTATGCCCTTAAAGATACCCCTCTGTGGGGCACCCTGGTGACTTATGGGTTAATACGCGGTTCCAGTCCAGCTTGTGATCTTTGTTGCATGTCATCTCTCTCCTCTCATTTTATCTCTCTACTGATGACTTTCTAATAAAGGCATAAAATGCCAAAAAAAATTATAAAAGAAAACATGCCACACAACAAGCCATCATATCTTTTTAATAGATCAATAATTTTCTTAATTTTTTTTAACGTCAACGTTGTCTTTAGCACTTAGTTGTGATTGCCGCTTGGTGTGACTGTGGAACATTTTGGAGCTGTGAAATTGTGTGGGTCCCATTAGGGCTAAATTTGGTCCTCAAAATGGATTGGAATTGTTTACACTATTTGGGACCCAGACGGCAAACCAGTGCACATTGATGCAATGGTCTCATAATGGCCTCAGCCACTGTTTTAAATCTGTCCAAAAATCCTTTATGAAAGGTGACATTTTGGCCTGTAATAGCTGGAAAACCTAAATAGAATGAAGCCATTATTTGATTCATTCGTTACACCTGTGTTTGACAAGTCAAAATGTCAGCTGTGAGAAGGTCTGTTTTAAATAGCATGTGAAAATTTATATGTATTATATAATATTTTATCAAGAGGTTTTCAGGTTAATAAATTAGGTCCGTTTCATTTAGTTTAAAGACAGATAGTCTAAGCACTGAGTATTGCAGGCAGACCTTGTCAGGCAAACTTACAAGTGAACAAGAAGCAGGATATATATACAGAAAACAGGACTACAGACATGTTGGCGTCTCTGTGAGGCTGTACTTTGAGCTAAATGCTAATGTCACCATGCTATCATGCTCACAATGACGATGCTAACATACTGATGTAAAGCAGGTGTAATATTTAATATCTTCACCATCTTAGTTTATTGTGTCAGCATGCTAACATTTGCTAATTAACACTAAACATAAAGTACAGCTGAGGCCGAAGGAATGTTGTTTATTTTGCAGGTATTTTGTCATAAAGTTTTGGACAAATTAAAATCAATCTGACAGTTGTTGAGATATCAGTCTGAACCAAAGTGGTGGACTGACTGCTATCCATAGAGCCACGCTGCTAGCATGGCTGAAAATGACAGCTACACCTATGCTTTAACGAGCAGTGTGTAGGATTTAGTGGCATCTAGCACGGAAATTGCAGTTTTCAACCATTTGAATGCCGCTCGCCTCACCTTCCCCTTCCAAGCATGTAGGAGAAACTACAGTGGCTGTAAAACCTGCGAAAAACGTGAATGGCCCTATCTAGAACCAGTGTTTGGTTGTCCATTCTTGGCTACTGTAGAAACATGGCGGTGCAACATGGCGGCCTCCATGGAAGGGGACCCGCTCCCTCTGTAGATATAAAGGGCTTATTCTAAGGTAATGAAAACACAACGATTCTTATTTTCGGGTGATTAAATACTAATGAAAACTTACTTATAAATATTATATTCCATTTCTGCCAATGGCTCCTCCTAAATGTTACACACTGGATCTTTAAGAGATGATGTGATACAGAAAAAAACCCACCATCATTTCAAAACGATTTGATTCATTTTTGGCTGTATATATAACTTGCTTCTTGTTAACCTGTATGTTTGCCTGATGAAGACCTTGAGGGTGGAAGCATTACCTCTTTTTGTCCTTTGTATGCTGCTTTTTTCCTCACCTTTACCCAACTCGGGTTGAATGTGTACACTATCCATCTTCTTTGCAGTTTTACTTAGTTACCAGTTTATTATATACTCCTGTGCAGTCTAATGCAATCCAATACAAGAGCCTACAATGGGTCCTCTTTCTGAAGAATACAATGTTAAGTTTTTGTTAGTGCTGCTGTTGTACTGCATCTCATTACATTGAAAGGTGTTTATAATAGTGGGACCTTGTGGGCTAAAATGGTTTGTTGCCCAAACACCAGTTAATCACTAACCTACATGAACATGTTGATAGCAGAGTTTGAGAGGTAGGCAATAACCTAGGAAGGAAGTGCATAGATATGATATTTAGGGACTATGGTGAGGAGGTAGGTATCTGTTTTTCAGAACAGTTAAAAAGAGGTGAAGCAATTTTTATCTGTTTTTAAGCAGCTGGGATTTGAAACACTAAAGGGGGTTTATAGAAAATAAACCAAATAAAAACTCAACATGACAATCAAGGTCACTTTTATAGGTGTAAGTGTCTCACTGATCCTCTGCAGTGTTGTGTTGTATTGTTTCAGTGGAACAGAGCCTGTGGCAGTTTTCAGCTGCTGGATAGTTGAAAGTATGTGTTGGTGTTTTGTTTGGCAGCTGTTAAGTGTAACCTTAGCAGTGACTTGTCAGGCAAGAAATCAAATAACATACCGGCAGTCAAATCATAAAACCCATTAAAGTCCAAACCACTAATGAATCTGTCAGCTCGGGAATTTGCTACATTAATTCTGAGTGTGTTTTACAAGTGTTTTACAACCTTTTTACAGCCCCAAAGCTATAATCTGCATCGATCTATTTATTTCATTAAAGACATATAACTTCATATGAACAATATTGCCTGTATTGTTAGAGACAGGGATTTTGAAAAATGGCTAAAGTTTGAGTTTTAAAAGAAAAAAACAAATATAAGAAATTCTTTTCAAGGAAGACACTCTACATAGACACACCATCTTTAACGAAAATATGATGATGATGTTGCAGCAGTAAATAGGTTAGCATGTAATCATCCAATATAACAGATAATCTGTTATTAATACTCAACAACTAACGGTTCTTTCTCTCTCTTGCAGCTGAAGGATATGCATACAGGAATCAGCGCAAGTTCTCAGAAGACATCGACTGGTCGTACGCAGGTGAGTCACACAGGAGCAGTTTATCTAACAATCACAGGTGACAAAATGAAAACGTTGAAAGCCACTTCACTGCAAAGACTATAAAACGCATCACTGCCAGCAACAGATTACTCACTCTGCATGTAGTTCACCTGTTTGTTTACAGGACTGGAATAATATCCCGTCAGTCAACGGGACTGGGAAATTTTGGTGATTTCAGTGACTTAACAGCTCTGTTTATTTTGATGCTGTTCTGCGTGACACTTAGCATATTTTGTAGCAACACAAATGCATATCTGCTGTTCAGTGGAAAGAAATGTAGCTGTGGAGCAAAGGTAGAATGTAGGTCCATGGTATGTACAGTATGTACACCAGTTAGCTGCTTGCTAACCGAGCATTGATCAAGGAGATTAATGTTTGCTACACTTTCCAAATCTGCTGCAAAATATTAATTGTCTATAAATTCATGTTTATGAATCCTAAAACAACCAATGCACAATTCCAATGTGATCTCTTAACGGCTCTAGTTAAAAATGTAGCAGCAGTGTTGTGGACAAATTGCAGCTTAGATTTAGAGCTTTTTGTTTGATACCTGTTAAAAGACGAACCAAAAGCAAATGAAGGCATGTATGACAAATTTGGTAGATGGAAAATTTAAAACAATCTCATCTAGAAATATTTTTGATATTTGAAAACCATGTCTGAACAAGGTTGTTAACATGGTTCTTGTGTTTATATTATATTAGCAGTTGACAGCAGTGACATCATCAAAGGGGCCAAAATGTGACTTGATTTCAGCATGCAGACTATGTGATGATGATCTTTGTTTTGTCAGAATTTGATTTCAGGGAATTGTTGGACTGCAGTCTTTTCTTTCAGCCAGGCAGTTAATTAACAGGACGGTGAGGTTGTGTGAGTGTCATCCATGTAACAATTAAACAAAATGCAATGACTGCATGATGTGACTGAAAGTACATAAATATAGAATATAACAGAGGTCCCAGAATTGTACCCTGGTGGACTCCACAACTTATAAGGGGTAAAGGGAAGACACGCGCACATTTTTGTTTCACAGCACATTAAAAACCTATAAGCTACTTTTCTCAGCCAAAAAAACGACTCCTCTCAGGATATTTATGCTCTATTGGGTGTATTTGAGTAAAAGATGTGTCCTGTAGTCTGACCTGCTAGCTCTTCTCTGCAGAATCACATGAATCCAATTTTACCCACTTAAATCTCATTTTAGGATTTGCATGTGAATATAAGCATGCACACACACACACACACACACACACACACACACACACACACACACACACACACAGTTTATTTGATCTTTCTAGATCAGAAGAAGCTTTTGGCACTGAACAGAGCTTGAAATGGTAAACACTAGAGATTTAATAAAAAAGGTCTGTCATGAGTTGTTACAACTGTTGGTTTGTGTCCTTTGACCTTTCACTATAAGTAGCTTGTCCATACCCAGGCTGTCAGATATAAAAAACAACTATTTTATATGATCCTGTTAACAGTTACACTTCACAAACTAAACAGTAGATTATCTGTTTAGTTTGTGAGGATTATTATACCCTAAAACACGTAAACATTTAACTGTTTACTCCGATATGTGTTTGTGAATTACTAAAAAAAAAAAAAAAGTTTTACACCATCCTCTTTTGCTCCTCATCCTTTAAGAAGCAATGAAGCAAGACTTTAATAAGATAAATGATGTTGATCATTTGTCTTCTGGGTCAGACTTGTCAACCCCAAGGAGTTCAGAAGGCATGTCCTGTCTGAGCATCATTTGGTTCTTTTTAAGAGATTTTTCTCCAAACATAATCAGTTATTCATGCAAACAGGGACATGTGCTGATATGATTATGACAGCCATTTCCAACATGAACAAGAGTTCCCAGCTGAGTAAATTTAATGTTGTGTTCATCTGTATTGATGTTATTTAAACATTGCACTCACGTTAAGAAAACTGCAGAAAAGATGCCGATTAAAGTGGAAATTCTGGAGGAGAAGGGTGTCTGTGTATCCTTATTGTCTTGACTGGTCTGCACAGAGCCCTGACCTCAACCCCATCAAACACCTTTTAGGTGAACTGGAACAGCGGCTACGAGCCAGACCCGATCACCCAACATCCATGTTGGACCTCACTAATGTTCTCGTGAAACCAGAAGTGTTACTTTTGGCCATATAGTGTGTTTCAGTTGAAGACTTAGTTCTAGTTTGGATGTAGAGTCTCAGCAGGATGACGCTGCCTTTGACCTTCTCAAACATTTTGCTAATGTTTTCATCCGGAACAGATTTAGATGTGTACAGCTTGTACAATAAGCCTCAGCCCCTACGTTACAAGCAGTCAGTGTAAAGAGTCAAAGCCATAAATAAAAAAATACTTTGTATGAAAAGTTAGCTGCGTCCATATTTCCACATGTTCTTAATCCAATCTTTGTTCAAACTTACAGAACTTTCTTTTAAATTATAGTGGAGATGCCAAGGTTTCCAAAAGATGTCACAAATGTCAGGCTGAATTTTGGGGAAAGTGTATAAAACGATGCACAAGACGTCTAGAATGTTTCCATTTGGTGGGTTGGTGCAGCCATAAAAAAAAAAGTTTTAATGTTTCACTTAGTGTAAACATCATACAGCTTCAATGAGGATCTGCAACAACATAATACAGAATACTTTATACTGTTTGTGTTATCAACATAACATGGAAACTAATTCTAACTTTATAGCTACTTAAGGGGAAAGCGAAGGTAAATATTTAAGAGGTGAATTTACATTTATGATCCTTTTAAAAATACAAAACAGAAGAAAGTCATTAACCTATGAGAGAGGCTTCATGTTAAATTAAGTTTTAAGACAAATTGCCTTTGAAGTTTGGTGGTTTTCACCTACAATATCTTTATTTCCCCAAAAGTAATACCAGAGGTGAAATGTCAGTGGTGTGTAAGTGCTTCTGAAGCCTCCACCCGTTCAGTCCACAGACTCTGACCACAGAACCAGCTCTCTTGTCAGCTGCACAGACAGCAGAAGGACAAAATGTCTTCACCTTGGCTGAGTAACATCTGAAATACCATCACAACTATTGATCTGCTCAATGGACAAAATAGTTTTCAAGTAGACTACCTGAGAGGCACACAGGAAGATAACAGGTGTAGTTTTTATTTACTGGAGCTTCATGCTTTGCCTGCAAGCCTAAAATAAAGGCTATTTTGTTTAAATAGTTGATATATACTGAGTGTGGAGAGAAGATCCATTTTTATCCAACAACAGCTTTTTATTTTTTTACTGTCTTGTTTTCTTTTCTTTAAACTTTTCTGATACATTTGTTAGTCGAGGTTTCACATTTTGAAGTGTGTGTGTGTTCGTGTGTATGTGTTCGTGTGTGTGTTCTCCATTGACATGCTAATATCCGTCCTGACCCAGAAGCCTGTCTGACCTGGTTGGGCTCTTTGTCCTCTGGAGGAAGAAGCTCTAACAGCCAATCAGAGGACAGAGAGTCATGTGACCGCTGGCGTACCTGCTTACAAACACACCACCAGCTGGCTGAAACAACACTTTAACACATAATTAGCAAGAAAACATGTGCAAGATTACTGAGACAGTTCATCACATTGAACATCTGGGTTGTTTTCTGTTTCAGAAGCGAAAAAATCTGAATAAAAATGCTCTTAAAAACTCTTAAAAATCAGATTTTTAAGAAATCTATAATATAAAGAACTGTTTAATTTGGGTAAAGCAAGCTTGCTGGTGGTGTATTAAATAGCTGATCAGTTGTAACTTTTATTCAGGTTATGTTGAGATGTCTGAGAGATGCTTTTATACAGCAACATAAGGTTTACAGTTACACAAAAAATACAACTTCAACAGTCAGAAACAGAATGATATGTAATAATCAAAGTACAGGCATTAAAGCAGTTACAGGCAGTTCGAGGATAATTATTGGTCTTGAATAAAATTAAAGCTACTGTAGATGCAGCTCTTATTATCTAGTCCAAGATTCAATGACTGTAATCATAACCCATAATTTAGACATCCTAGCCTTTATTGTAATGTAGTGGAAAAAAGGTTTGTACTCGTTGACATCTGGCTGGGAACAGGTTTTAATAAGCAAATGATGATAATCATGATGATGGGTCGGGACGCCTGGGTGGAGCTGCACCTTCACTCCCCCTTTTGACTAACAGGTTGTAGCTGAATGTTGGTCTGTTTGTGTTGGAAATCTGCCTTTTTACCCATCAGACCTGTGGATCACATGGAGGCTGAATAATAGATTCAGTGCCAGAAAACATGGATTCCAACGAAAAACAGTTCCATTGTTTCTTTTTGAGAAACAGCAAATGACTGACTTTTGATCAAAATGTCTCAGTTGACCTCCACAGAAAGATTTGACATTAGCGGGGGTTATAAATACACACCACATAAACATGATGGTGTCTTCATTACCGTCATCAAGTAAAACACAACCGTCACAATCTAAGCTCCAAATAATTACATTTTTAAAGGACTTCAGCGTACAAGAAATTGAAAAGGGGGCTACCGAATTGAACTGAAAAGGATGTTGTTGTGTTCTTACAGTAACTAACGGTTTCTAGTGGTTGACAAAATATAGAGTACATTTTCAAAGTGTAAATAAAACAACTTTGGAGTTACCAGAGTTATCCTCGCTTGGTAAGGCTCGTCCGCGGACAGCTGCGGACTTGTACCAGTCACGCGGACACACACGGATCCATTCATACCACAGTGAGGGTCCACGTAGGTCTGGCGTTCCACACTTCAGAATATTTGGAGCAAAGTATAGCGGCATGTTACAGATTGGGCTGTAGCAAGGTGTCACTGATTATCCAACAACAGCTGGAGTAGCCTGCAGTCGGAGTTTGTTGCCTTCCCGTCCCAAGCACAGTGGGCGGACATAGCACAAGCTGTCTGGATGATTTGTAACTTTCCACTGTGTTTGGGCGTCATTGACGGAAAGCATGTGCAAATCGTACAAATCAAAGCACCTCCAACGTCCGGCAGCATCTGCTTAAACTACAAACGGACTCAGGCCATTGCTCCTGCATATCTGGAGCATACGCAGTCGGTGCGCTTGTTATGCGTACAATCTGCGTGGTCACAAATTCTATTCGTCTGAATAGGGGTCCGTGCAGACTTTTGCGGACATGGGTGGATGACAACATTTACGTCATGCAGACCAAAGTGGACCCACGCGGAAAGTATGAATTAGACTGTAGAGGCTAACTGCACCCCCCACCTCCTGTACCAAGCTAACACACTTACCTGTCTCTCCTCGAACGCACAAACTGAGACCAAACTGATATCAACCCTCCATCAAACTCCTGAAGACAGCAAACAATCCGATCCCCCCAAAAGAAGTGAAATGATACTGGGATTAGTACCTGTAATGTTATTACTGATGACATTATTTTATCCCTTACACTACTCGTTACTGGAAAAAAAGCAATCACTTTGACTGGATCCTCTCGAAAGCAACCCACCTCCCTAAAAATTATATTCGTGTACAACAAATTTTCAATAGCAAATGACATTTTGTAAGAAATGTAATGCTGCTCATATTACATTTATATTGTACATATTTGCAAATGGTTACTGTCAATGTATTTAATTCGTTTTCGCACAATAGTCGCCCCTGACAACTAAAGCATGATGATTGTTTTTATGGGTCTGTTTAGACACTGGTCACTTCATGCGTCTTGGGCAGATCGAATAGCTATCGGATATAAAAAAGCTAAGTGTACGTACATCCGAGAAGCATTTGAGACAGATTGTTCAAACCACATCGGGAGCTGGTTTGAGACTCAATATAGCCAGATGTTGAAAAGGTGAAAATGCATCCATCTCTCCAAGTGTAACTCCATCAGTAAGTGGTCACTCACAGCTTCTGTCCCCTCTAATAACGGCATCTGAAGTTACACTGAAATCAGCTGTCGTTCTCCCCGTTTCATTAAAGTGACTCCTTTTTCATTACGTACGGCCATACAGAAGGCTCACGAGCTGTTTCTCTGATTAGAATCAGAATCAGGTTTATTGCCAAGTAGGTTTATACATACAAGGAATTTGCCTTGGTATATTGGTGCATAACAATAAACATAAGAAGAAGAAAATACAAAGAAAGATAAAGTAAGCACTGCAAGTCAAGAAGCATAAATTGAAAATGGACTAAAATATGAAAAGATATTATAAAAAAATATGTACAATGTTATTTAAATGAATCCCTGATCAGTTCAACCACTAAATGATCTCTGTGCGTGAGAGAGTAGGGTGAATAAAATGGATGGATTTCAGTCAGATTTGTGATCTGGCGAACAGAGATGCAAAAATGTGACTGTGTGTAAATGAAAGTGTCTTACATCTCATCTGGATTTTATCCGTATACGAGACACTTGAAATGACAAGTGTAAACGGGGCCAAAGTCCTGCGCTTTGTCCATCTGTCCACCTCGACCACCTCCCCACAACTTCTGTGTGATATAAGGACTGCACACTTATTGGATTGGAAAATAAAATGCTTATACTGAATAGAATCCTGGTAGCAAAAAACTAAATGTCTAAACGATTTAGTAGCATATAAACATACCTTGTAGGACTATGTTAGTCCATCATTGAGGTCTTATACTCTGTTTAGATTGTAGACTCTTAACGTGAGTCAAACAGAAGGACGTCAGCTTTTCAGTGTCTCGTCTCCAAAATGTGACTCTGTCAGTCTCAGGGATGTCGTCGTCCACTGAGCGAAGACAGAAACTCTGAGCAGATGTGAACAAATCCACATGTGGTCCTCTAACAGACTACAGTCACAGCGGCAGGATATATGAGCAGAACATCGAGTGTTTTGGTGGAACCTCACGTGCTGCTCAGATTATTTTTCCAATAAAAGCGAAACAAAAGCTTGAGGCCGTAGATCAGTTTGACATGAATATGAGCTGCTGGATTAAATATGTTTGGTTCATTTTGGGGTGCAGCTGACACACCTGTGAGTGAGTGAGTGAATGAATATATGTGAGGGATGATTTGTATTCTTGGCTGTAACACTTTCCATACTGTGTTTATGCCATCCATAACCTCAGCCTGTTCTTTGTGTTTAAAAGTAAAGAGGAAACCTGATGCTGAACTCCTTGTTTTAAACAGCAGTAGTTATAGGCTGTATTTGAGAAAAGTCTGCTTGAACATTGAAAAATCTTGGACTTTGACCTCATGAAAGTTGTAAGAGAGAAAAATGTGAGCTGATATTACCGTTTAAAGCCAGAGTGCAGCAGAACAGCTGGAGGTTATTAGCTCGTTAGCTCATAGCTAGCTCTCCCAGAGCAGCACACCTGTAAGCGATCATTGCATAATTAGAGAGACATGTCTGCACTTCATCAGTTTGTCCAACTAATGCAGGGAGAATATCATCAACACCTGTACTTTGAAATACTTGTTATATATATATTATATATAATATATAGATATAATGTGTGTGTGTGTAAATTTCTTTTTACAGTTCCAGTTTGATTTACTCATTAAAATCTCTCTAAACACTCATCTTACTGTTCAGCTAACCAAATAAAAGAGGAGAAACGTTGATTAAAATGTTGATACGCTCATCTGAGTCGCCTTTAATTATTACCATAAGCTCACAGGAATGAGATTTACAACGAGAATAAGAAAAAGGTATACGTTATTAATCCCTCTAGGGGAAATTAAAATTTTTGAAGCAGCAAAAGCAGCAGCGAATGAAATAACAATAAAAATAAAGGTGCTGTATACACCATATATAAGTAGCAAATACAAAAAAGGATTGTGAGACATAAATAATCACACATTAAGTGAGTGAGTGTGTGTGTGTGTGTGTGCACGCACGCACATGCAAAAAAAATCACATTTTTTAAGGGTACGGTAAGGAACAGCAATCAGCAAATTAAAATAAAGCACTAATGGTTAATGTTGCTGATCTGGGAAATGAGGCTGCGCCTGTACTCATAACATCAGCGTGTCAGTCTGCCTCCTGTTTGCATCCAAACGCAGTAAATAAGAAAAACTAACAAGGGAAAACTAATATTGCACTTGAGTACACCTGGCACAATTATTATTAAATGTAATGCTCAATGTCCAGTTTAGTCTGTATATTTTAGTATTTCTCTTTGTATTAACTCTTTAACCAGTAGCTACATGCTGAATGTTCAGTAAAACACAGTTCACACACAGGACACAGTGATTAGGACGGTGTGTGTCTGCCAGAGTGAAACAAACATCCTCCTCCAGCTTGTTACACTGGCCACTGGTGAGCTGTTGCCTGTTGACACGAACACCAGCATGAAGCAGGAGGTGTTCAGTAAGTGCTATGTAACATTTGTAGTGCATTTGGAGTCGGTTTAACACTGGATATTGAACTAATTCACTTTCTGGTCAATTCAGATATGGGGGGGACAAATTTTCATATTTCATATACTGGGGGGTGTGACCACCTAACTCCAACATGTGAGATGTGAGAGTCGACTGCTCTCAATTCAAAACTTTTTTTAATCAAAAAACCCCAAAACAATATGACATTATTCTTTTCACAGCATCTGTTTTTCTGAACGTTTGTCTTCTGGGTTTGATTTCCCGACTCCACATGTCGTTTTTCAGAAGCTAACTCTAAATCCTCTGATGTCAGAGCTTTCCACCAGCTCCTGGATGGTACAGTCACAGCTTTATCTGAACACTTTGCGTTTGTGTCTGCCCTCCAGGAACATTGAATCAAAACAACTGGGCCAAGAAGTTTCCATCCTGCAGCAACGCCAAGCAGTCTCCCATCAACATCGAGGAGAACCTGGCTCAGGTGAAGCTGCAGTACCAGAAACTGAGGTTTGATGGCTGGGAGAACCCGACAACCGACAGGACGACCATCAAGAACGATGGCAAGACTGGTAAGAACAATCACCTGCTGGTGTGAAGAGCTATTACTATTCCTAAAGCAGCTATAATTATATTTTTATATACAATAACAAATTATCAACTGACGATGTGAAAACAATGTGACAGTTTGAAAGCGGTCGCTCGTAGTGATGAACCCACAGAGAATCATCAGCTGAATCTGCAGCTCTCCTCGGCTTTACGGAGCCTTATAGTGCGTTTATCTGTACGGTCCACAACTTTACTGTTCTGGTTCACTCTCACCGCTCTTATAGCAACGTTTTCTGTCGCAGCAGGCAGCTGTTTTCTGAGGAAAAAGCTGTAAAAACCCCAGATGCACTTCCTGCTCAGCAGCAAACAGACTCAGTCAGAGAGCAGCTGGTGAACATAGTGGAGCGTTTAGCAGCTAAAGAGCCAGATATTTCCCTCAGGAGTTGGTGGAGACCAAACACAGAGCTGACAGAGAGAAGACCGGACTGACGTTCTTCAGGTGACGCAAACACGACTCCAATGGGATGATCATGTTGCTCCGTAACTGCTGGATGTGGAAGTAGGCAACTGGTTGCTAACATGTTAGCCATGACTACTTTATAAGGTGTTAATTTGTCAGTGTTGTGTTTTCAGCTTTCTCTGCTGCCCCCCCAAGTGGCCAAAAATAAGTAAATGAATGCCGCTTTAAGGACAGAATAATGCAACAGCTTCATGTTTCAACAAGCCTCCGTGCTTTAGCTCTTATATCATCTTAGACTTTTTAATATTTTATATTTCTATTATATTTATTTATTTATTTGGCATTGCAGAGTCCAGCCTGACTGCGGTTTTGTTTCTTGTTTCTTTTTGTAGAGAAGATTTTCTTGAATTTTAACATCAACCTTTTAGGGTTGAAAAATTAAATTGTAAATCACAAAATGGTCAATTTAGCATGATTTATTCCTACTTAGAATTATTTGAATTTTTTTATGAAATTGAAGGCATCTGCAGCCATTTCTAAATGGTTTTTGTTAAGTGACTAGTCAGCTTTAAACTTCAGTGAGAAACAACAGTCCAGGCTTCCATCAGTCTAACACCACCTCTTTCCTTATTTCCTTTGTCCCTCCGTCCTGAAGTGTCGACCTTCACTTTTTCTAAAGACAGTTTCTTCCAGATAGATACAGAGCGATAGGGCCTTTTCTCATACAGTGGTGTCCTATTGTAAAGGATACAGTTACCAGTTTCTCTTTTGACAGACAGAAGAAATATATGAAAGGCTCTCGATCCTGAGTGGAGTGAAACACAATAACCTACATTGTGCATTCAAGGTAATTGTTAAGTGAAATTGTAGACAAGAGGGATCCCGCCTCGGCTTTCAGAAAGCTCCTAACAGTCGAGTCCAATGCTTCTTAACAACGGGACTCTCAGCGAAATAAGAAGCACTCTGTTGTAGTTGTTGTTCGGCCGCCAGCTTCACCAAGGGCTTTTATAAATGGAGATGTTTGTTGGACAATCTGAGCACGATTCAGGCCGACAGTACTTAAACCTGTTTTAATCAGCCCCCAAATGGGCCCAGTGTAGGTTCAAGGCACAGCCTGCCATCCATACAATCTCTTTCAAAGCCCCGGCGCTGTCACTCAGCCGCAAATGCAAGATTTCAGGATGGAGCGTATGGATTGGTTCATGCCTTAATACAGGGCAAACAAACTTTTCAACAGGAATGAATCAGCGACAAGTTGAGTCAATATTTGCCCTCCCTCGAGGGGAAATTAGATTTTAGACAGGGTTAAAAGAAAACATAACAGAACATAAGACACGCACAGACCACAGACAACAAAGAGGACATGAATGAGGCCAACCACATACAGATGAAAGTGGCAGAAAGAATAAATACCTACCAAAAGCAAACGGTGTACTTAAAGTGTGTGAGCTTGAGTGTTCAGCAGACGTATGTTTTTGCAAAGACTGAAATTCGTCAGCACACTCAAATGAAAAATATGTATTATCTGTACAAAACAATAGTCACATTCTTTTTTTAAAGGTGGTGGGTTGAGATGTACAGTATAGTGAAGAAGATGAAAGGACTGTATAATGCTCCACCTTCATTAGGCCATCAAAGAACGTTTCGATCCTCCAGGGGACCTTTTGTCAGGTCGAACAAAGACCGACCTGAAGAAGATCCCCTTGTTGATTGAATCATTGTTTGATGGTCCAATAAAGGTGTTAGTGGAGTATTGTGTGTTTTACAAGCTCTCATCTTTTGATCTTCTGTACATTTACGAACCATTATTTCAGGGAGAGGTTAGACGGTGTTGGGGTTTGTGTCTTCAAAGCTTTAAAAGCAGTAGACAGATTCGATCTAGGTGGTAGCGTTTGCAGATGATGATTTAATTAAACAAATAAAATGCAGCACATTGAGTGTCATACATTTATCATGTCCGTGTCTTTTCTGTTTTCAGTGGCGGTCGATGTGGATGGAGAGTTCTATGTCAGCGGAGGGGGTCTCAGGTCAAAGTTCAAGGTCGGACGCGTCACCTTCCACTGGGGGCGCTGCAACGCCTCTTCAGAGGGCTCTGAACACAGTCTGGATGGAGTCAAATACCCTCTAGAGGTGAGACATCGTAAAATATGTGGCAAATGTTGAGCTGAGGAATGTCCTACAGCAGGGCTGTTCAATTACAAATTCAATTGGGCCAGATTTTAAAATCAGGAAATGTAGATGGGCCAGACATTTTCAGCAGCCTATTTAAAACCTTTTTTTTTTAGTTTTTGGTAATGACAGATTTTAAACAAATGCAAATGAATGTAGTAAAAAATAGCAGCCGTTTGGAGATGGCGGTAAAATAAACAAACACTTGCCCAGACCAGGCAGCGTTGAACTGACGGTTTTCATTGTCAAATTTACATTTGAGGGTTGACAGAGACACATTTTCAGTAGAGCACTTCCCTACTCGTGACTGTCGACAGCCAGATGTTTTGAAAAGCTACTCAGCTGGTCGGAGCTCACGTTAGAAAACTTTGATTTGTGAAAGATATGATATATGATCCGTAAACATCCTGCCCGATCGGTGCTGCGCATGTGCAACTCTCAACAGAGATGAGAAGGAAGCGAGACGGCTCACTCGTTAGCTGCTTCCATACACTACATATGTAGTTTACTTATTTTGTCATAGTTCAGATTTATGTCTGCTGGGCCGCTCGGAGGCTGCTGCTGCAGGCCGGCAATTGAATAGGCCTGATCTTCATTTTGAATGTTACATACAGACCAAGTCTATTCAGTCTGTTGTTCAGATCTGTTATGAAGAGGTTTATACAGATGTAAATAAAAAATATTCTGCTTTGTTAGACATATTGGGTGTATTGGTTCCCTTTAAATAGCAGGTTAATTAAAAAGAAGTATGCAGAGGCCCGTGCTTTTAAAAATAAGAGGCAAAAACAAATAATATATCTATAGGTGTATGTTCCTCTCAAGTAAAACACAGACAGACATTAGACTCTTTTAAAAAGGACAATACTGGCATTCATTATCCCGCCATGGCTTCAAAATCTGTGTCTGAGTGGAATGATTTATTTACTTGATTATTATTTACCCATGCTTCTCTTTTTGATGGCTTGAACTGCTGTAGCTCTGTGGTCTGAACTGACCGCACCCATTATGTTCACATAAAAAAAAATAGTTTTATACACATCAACTTTTGAAATCAAACGTTTTACAAGTTAAATTAAAGTGGAGCATAAAGTACCAAGGTTCTGTTTTTGACACTGTTTATATACTGTAGCTACTATTTTAACTCATTCACTTTCACAAGGAGAACAGTGCCAACAAAATACACCAAACACTGGTATTTCTTTTCCCTTTTGTCCACCTGTGTTACTGAAAGAGCTCTTACAAACCAGGATGCAAAAGAAAAAGAGACACCAAGTTGAAAACACAGTGTAGCTCTAATGACACCTGACTGGACTCGCTGGTCTTTGTCTAGTTTAACATATTTCTGTTTTCTCCCACAGATGCAGATCTACTGTTATGAGGCTCATCGCTTTGACTCTTTAGATGAAACCATCAAGGCCGGAGGCAGAATCACAGCGCTCGCCGTGCTGTTTGAGGTGTGCTGCATGCTTTACAAGGCAGATGATCATGTACCTGAGATCGGTTTACAGGCTTTTCTGTCAGTTGTCTCCCAAAACAGTAAAATGGGCATTAAAATGCATATAAGCTTCATTAGAGGAATGAAACAACTAGAGAAGGAAGAACAGTAGCAGAGGAAGTAGTTTGTGGTGGAAAGTAAAGTAGCTAACACTGTGAAAGTTTGTGGCATAACTAACCTGAACCAGGCTGTGTAGCTGCTAATTTGATTCATTAGCTAAACTAATCCAAACTGTTTAAACAGCTTAACTTAACTGTTAGCTAACCTGAACCAGGCTGTGTAGCTGCTAATTTGATTCATTAGCTAAACTAATCCAAACTGTTTAAACAGCTTAACTTAACTGTTAGCTAACCTGAACCAGGCTGTGTAGCTGCTAATTTGACCTATTAGCTAACCTAACCTAAACTGTTTTGCCAGCTAAACTGCACCATTAGCTTAGAGTAACCAAACTGTTTAACAGCTAAACTAAACTTTTAGCTAAACTGACTCCAACAGTTTCAGCAGGTAAACTTAAGTCGCTATCCACCAAACCGTTTTAGCTGCTAATTTGATTAGCTAAATTGAACAACACTGTTTAAGCTGTTTATTTGACCAGCTAGCTAACCTCAACTAGGCTATTTTTGCCGTCAGACTGAACTATTGTCTTTACTCAGGGTTTACAATACATTAAGCCCAGGATTAATATCTGGACAGTAAAATGCAGCTTTTTTGGGTTAATGTATTCTGAGTTGTGTGTCACTGTTGTAAGCTAACTGGGGGGCTAATGGGGGTCTTGACTATAAGCATTATCTGAAAAGCCCTACTCTTGTACACAACACAGACTTTTTGAGTTAGTGGTGCTCATTTCACAAAATGTCTGATTTGAGAAGCTTATCTGAAATTCTAAAAGTTGGCAGGTTTAAAACACAGAATGACTTTATGGGTGACATTTGTTGAAGATGAAAAAAGTTAGACTGAGGAAATAAATCAAAGTCTTACAGTGGTATCACCAGTATACTGTAGTAATACCTCAGTGAGTGCAATGTGTCTGAATTGATTCATATTTTGGCTTAGGATCATTGCTGAGCTCTTGTCTGTGTTTTCAAGTTCAGTGCCAGGGTTCGTACCGAGCGTCATGCATACTCTGTCTTTTCTTGTGCTTTGTTTGTTCAGTCATTTTGCCTCCGGCCGGTTTGGCATGTTCGAACCAACAGAGGCCATGTTGGAACGAAACTCAGAAAACGTCTGATGTGAAGCTGCAGGCTCTGTGTTTTGGGCTTGTAGTTTTTGTGGTCTGCCAGCCATAACTGGGTTATTGTTTGGACTTTTCTCCAAAATTCATGTTGAGGGTAGTCTGGTGGCTTTGTTAGTGAAGGCAAAAGTTATGTAACCCAAAAGTGCTGGGTTTGAATCTGGCCTCGAGGTCTTACTGTACGTCATTCCCCTTCTTTTCCTTCTGTACTCTCTCTCTCCTTTGTGAAACAATAATAATAATAATGCAAACTATACCACTTTTCTTTAGCTGAAAACTCACTGAAATCATACAGAAATTACAGTCCTTAAGCTTCACCTCTCAGTATTATGTGTGTGGACTGAAGATGGATCCACCAGCACAGAGAGCGTGCTGGTGGATCTCTGTGCTCCTGTCAGACTGGTTTAGGTAATGAACCACCCACTTTGTGTGTTTTGGATCTGAAATCAAATCTGTCACTGTTCCCATGAAGCTTTACTTCCAGTCTGTCATTGTGCCATTAGAGAGCCAACATCAAGGAATGTCCACATATTGAGTCTTACCCCTGAGCTGTAACACTTCAACACTAAGCGCTGCGATTGAAAATGCATCAAAACTAGTTGGCAAACGAGCAGAGGGCTAAACGCTGAGCTAAAAGTAATAGATAAACAGTTTAACTAGTTAACTAAAAGTAATAAATAAATGGTTGAATGGGTTTGCTAAAATAAATGGATATATAGATGGCGAAATACATAAACAGATGAGGTAATAAGTCATGTTTAAATGGTTGAAATGTCCAGCTTCTGCCACAAATGCAAACTTGACCAAACCGACCTAAACAGTTTGATTATATGAAAACATTATTGTTTTGCATAATACCCAGTTTAAAATCAATTCAAATGAACACCTTTGAACATGACGGGTGGTGTCGATGAGGGGGCACTTGAGTTCATCTGACAGGGCGGTGGAGGTACGTCAGACTAAAAAGGTTGGGAACTCCTGCTCTGATGGACTTGACTCCAGTAAGGTTGATTGAAGATTTAAATTAAAGCCAAATGTTCAGCCATTATTTTTTGATTTTTGTCATGTGTTTTACAGTCTATTTAAACGTGGTGATTTCTAACCTTCTAATGTTAAATCTGGTGTGTGTTAAACTCTGCAGTGTGTTTAATTATGAACAGTTTCCATTCGTTAATAAAAAAAAATGAGACTCAGTTTGAGATAATTATGATGGTTTTCTCTTCACAGACGAGCACTGAAGAGAATGTGAACTACGCTGCCATCATAGACGGTATCAGCAGCGTGAGCAGATATGGTACGTCAGTTTCTTCTTCTGTCTCTACTCTCGCCTCTTCTTCTGTTGTGCTTATTTAAAGCTGTCTCGTCTGCTGTCCAGGAAAGAGCGGCGAGGTTTCACCCTTCGCCCCGCGAGGTCTCCTGCCGAACTCCACAGAGAAATACTTCATCTACAACGGCTCTCTGACCACGCCGCCCTGCAGCGAGACTGTCGAGTGGATCGTCTTCAAGAACACAGTGGCCATCTCTGATGAACAGGTGAGGAATGGGGTGCCAATATTTTTTAGACTGAATCAAGTCGAAAGCTGATTTCTAAGTATTCGCTTTCCCTAATTTGCACCATTTTAATCAAAAAAAGCATCAAGGAAACTAAAGGTTTGTTTGAACAGGACCAGCATCATCTGGACTCCATGTGATTTGTACTAATTCCAGACATCGTTTGTCTTCTTAATAATCTGTTAATCTGCCATGTCAGCAAACTGTAAAGTAAAAATTTAAATTTTGAAAGGTTATATTGAAAGGTGTTTAAAACAATTCATTTATTCAGTTTATTTCATCAAACACAGAGCATCTGAAACATTTTAGTCTGCAGTCAGTTTCTCTGTAATTTAAGGTTATATTTTTGTTTGTAGTTTTTGCAAGGGTTACTTGGTTTTCCTCCTGTTTTTCCTTTCTCCCACCTGCATTAATTATTTTGGAGGCTGAACTTGAAATAGTTACTGAGAAGTGAGAATATTTAGGCCGTAAATGTACATAATTCAGTCAGTCAGTGTTGCAGTTGCATCTGGAGACAATCCTCAGAATGCGGTCAGTAATTTGGAGTGAATCACTCATGTTTGTGTGTGAATGCAACGTTTCCCACAGGAAATTGGTTAGTGGAGGTGCTGAGTTAATGACAGTGAAAAAAACTGTTGGTATGATCAATCAATCAATGTCACCTGATAAGATATAAGATCATTGCGCGTCTTGTCCCCTTATCAATGCAGTTTCTAGGTGACGATTTAAACGATTACCTCATTAAAGAAGTGGCCCTTCCTTCGTGAATTAGCGTGGGTGTTTTCCCTGAATCTCAGTAATATATTTAATAAAAGTGTAAAAGTTTTTTTTATGGCGTTAGCAGAGGAACTCTGTATTCCAGGCGAGGTTGTGTACCCCCACTATAATACCTGAAATGTGTCATATCATATGAAATACATCTGGAGTCCGTAAAGCCTCCTAAAACAATCCTAAAACACAATCTCCCCACGTAATAGCCTTCAAGTGCAAGGTGTTCATAAAGATATATAAAGATAAAAACCAGGGATCTACTTTAAATGGACTAAGCCAGCAAGCCTGGGAACCTGCACACGAGAAAAAAAAATGGTGTGGACAGATTACGTACCCAATGTCAAATACAATCAGTTGCCAGTTTATTAGGTACAACTAGCTAAAACTAATGCAGTCTAATACAATAAATCCTCTCTTTGGAAGGTTTTAACATTCAGTTTTTGTTGAAACTGTTAGAGAGATGTGTTGATTCAACTCTGTGATCATTTTGGATGCTGCAGTTTGCGGTTCTGTTGAACTGTAGTGCGTTATACAGAGTGGTGTTTCTAATATTTAGCCGATCGCTACTGATATAAACGGGGTGGACAAAATATTAGAAACTATTCTCACTATAACAGTTCAACAGCACTATAACTGTAGTTGTCTAAATGACCATATAACTGAATCAACACCTTTCTAAAACAGTTTCAACAAATACTAAACATTATAAACTGCATGAAGTTTGAATTTATTGCAGTTCTGTTGTATGAGACTGCATTAGTTTAAGATAAATGTACCTAATAAACTGGCAACTGAGTGTAAGTTTCAAGTGTCTCAAAGTAGATTTTCTTAGAAATAAATTGAAACCAATGGCTGCCGGAAAGGAAGAAAATCAATCTAAAACCTGATGGGAGAAATTGAAAACCGTGAGGTCAAATGTGTGCAGGGCTACAGACCAGTGTGGTCCTTTAAGAACCAGCCGTCAGCTTTGGGGGTTTTGTTCAAAAAGTGAAAGGACACAAAAGTGACTCAATAACAGAAATGTCCGTAAACAACCTTTTAGAAAAGTGTTCAAGGAACTGAAAGGAGGAATTATCATACCAGAGCTCAGGAAACACACACAAGTAATGGGTGAGGCAGAGAGACAGTAGGCTGTCAACAGACATGCTGTGTGTGTGTGTGTGTGTGTGTGTGTCCATGTGTTTCAGCTTAAATACCGTAAAGATCTTTTGTGAGCCAATATTTGTTTGATGTAATGACTGCGTCTGTATGGCTATCAATCACTTGCAGCCCGAGGGCAGTCTCACACACACACACACACACACAAACTTGTGCACAAATGTGAAAACACACGCACAAAAGATTTTCAACAGAAAGGTTCTAGTGTGACGCCTGCTGAGGCTCAGATGTCATCTTCCACTAGACTCATTCACTCTTAACACACAGCTGTCATAAAGCAGGAGGCCTCACACACACACACACACACACACGTTTGTACTTCTATGATTGTGAGGACACTTGCAGACACCACACACCTTTATTAAATGTGTGCATCGTGTTAACTGTCACTACACTTTTTAATCCCCCTTCTGCACCGCCAAAACGTACACCTTCTACGCTCACAGTGTACAGTTTGATCGACCAGTCATGACGTGGATGCTCACTGAACACGGAACCACCGATTGGTTTGGTTCACTGACAGTTTCAGTAACATTTATTCAAATAAGACGGTCCTAAGAAATGTTGTCAAAGAGAAAGGCAACGTTATGGGGAAAAAAGAAGAAGAATATTGAGCTGCAGATTGATGGTCTGTGTTTTATTTCTATTAGTCCGAGTCAGGACTACAGTTTTAACCACACATGTAATCTACTGCAATAATATCAAAACAAGCTCACTCCAGTTTATAACAGATCTTTTGGCGGCGGCAGCCTTGTGGGGAAATCGGATCACAGAACTGCTCAAACTGCAGACAGAATTTCTGAACTGCCAGAAATCTGTCCTGTTGTCCAACAGCTCGTTCGTTAATCATGTGGATAATAGAACGATTAACAACACAATAGAAGTACACACAGACACATTTCAGGGTTTTTTTTTTTCATGCTTGTTATGAATCCCGATGACCAGAAACAGACTCTATTTGCTTCACACCAGCTCTTCTTTTCTAATTTTAGGTTTTTTTCCACTTAAATACTGTTAAATATGAGCTGAGAGATATCAATACAATAATAATTGATCTATTGAAGAAGAAGAATTAGTCATCACAGGTCAGATTCAGCTTATTTGTATTATCCTGTTGCATCTTGTACTCTGTGGCTGTTGCAGGTCTTCGAGGGTTTTCAGGTTTCTCCAAACCTCTGTGACGTGTCTCAGCTGGTCTACATTCCAGCTCAGGTCGGGCTGCCAGAACTTAATTCATTAAAGTCACGACTTTAACAACTGCAAATGGCCCTAATGGGCTCTGAGCTTGGCTGTGCTGCAGTGTTTAGTCTGTGTGAGTCAGACCGGCGGGAGGTGACTCACCTGAGCAGGTACTGAGGTGGTCCGTAGGTTAAAGGACCATTCCAGCATGATTCATGGCTCCTTCACGCCCATTCACTCCCAAACTGCTCAGAGAACAGCCGCTGTGCGTTGTGAATGATTCACATTTTATTTGAGTGCTGTGTACATTTAGAGTTGTTGATTTGTGTATTTTTATCGGATTAACAGACTCTAAATATGTGTTTAAATAGTATTCACGCATTTGTTTCTGGATTTTATTCTACCATTTGATCATTTTTTAAGAATAGTTCAAATACTGTAATTGCAGCTTCTCCAGTGTGACGCTTTTCTCTGTTTTATATCTTTGTAAACTGAATATCTTTGGGTTTTAGACATTTCAAGATGCCACTTTGGACTCTGGGAAATAGTGTTAGACGTTTTTCACTCTTTTCTGACATTTTATAGCACACACAAGTAATCAGTTAATCAAACAAATAATTGAATTGATAATTGGCCTGTGGGCTTCTGGATTTAGGATTCTGTCACTATGAACAAATAAAATGTTTTTTCATTAAGTAACTTCAAAAGTGACAGGTTTCTGATTTTTCAAGTTCCTCTAGTTCACCTCTTTTCTACCTTAATATTCAAGCGTTGATTTCATTTTTAATTCATTTTTAAATTACACTGAAATTAAACTGAAACAAGACCCAGCTTATGAATAAATTATTTGACCTTTATTTAGTGTTATTCTCACTATTATATAACTCTTGGAGTAGCGGTTAGATTCATTAGCTATGTTTTGAGAGTAGCTTTTCCAACACTTTTTTTCAAACATTTACTGTTATCCTGACATTTTTTCTTCAGAAAGAAACGACTGAAATCACAACCACACTCACCTCTTCAGTTAATAACACCATCACTGTTGGAAATGTCATATAATCAGTCAGTGTTGTTCACATCAGGCTCCAAGTTACATTTTCTTGTAGCTCTCCTGTTGGCCCCGGGGCCCTCAGTCTGACTCACCACTGTTATTCAGAGCGACTGCAGGAGCATCATGCTGCTGTTGTGCCGGCATTGTTTTGTTATTGTGTTGTTGTGGCTTCTGTGTTGCAGCTGGAGATGTTCTGTGAAGTGATGACGATGCAGCAGGCCGGATACGTGATGCTGATGGACTACCTGCAGAACAACTACAGGGAGCAGCAGCAGCAGTTCATGGGTCAGGTGTTCTCCTCCTACACCGGCACCGAGGAGGTCCTCACACCAGGTACGTATCCAAAAATCTACACTTTTCCTGTCTGTCATTTATATCACAGTCTGCAGCCACACTAGCCGCCCCATGAGTGCCACAAGTGCCAGGCACCACTAGTAGGGTTAAAATGTGTTTGTCCTGAGGGTGTCACCAGAGTAAAGGTGATGTTGTTACCTAAAAGGGTTTATCTTCTGTACGGTGGCCATTTTATCTCAGACTCCGCTTGTCAGACTTGGCTCATCTTTGACTTGTCTAAACTGTGCACTGCACTTAGGCTCATGCTAACAATAGCTGATTCATTTTATTGTGTTGGGTGTAACGGTGATATTGTGACTGTATGAATCCCTGTATGTAGTGTTAAGTGCAAAGATTTGTTGATTATACTTTAATTTGGATTTAGTAATAGCAGTTGTTGCCAAGGTAACACCTAATGGAGATCCAAATACACAATTTGCATGTGAACATGGCTACAGTGGGAATATTAACATACAGGTGCTAACATTTAGCATGTAAATTTGAGCATGTCAGAGAAGGGGTCGGCTGCAAACAGGTGCTATTTTGGAAATGCTACCTGTTGGTGCATTCAGGGTCACTCCGGCATTCTATATTCGAGAGCTACCTAATGACCAGCAACCTTTTTAGTGCAAGAAACATTTGATATTTCAGCCACAACAGCTCATAAACATTTGAGTGTCCCTGAATGCACCACCAAGGAAAGTTTTGAAAACAATCCCTGCTCACCACTATACAGTATAAACTCATATTGTTTTAGGGAAAGTGCGCTGATTTCTGCTCTGAATGAGTACAGAGGGAAAGGAGCATCAGTTATTTATCCAGTCTTCAGGGTCAGGCTCCTCAGCCCGGGGGAGAAGAGTGTCCCTGATGTATGGACATAACAGTCAATAGCATGTTTTATAGTTCCATATCATCAGTATCAATGAACTGTTCTCATCACGCAGTCCAAACAATCATCATCAAGTATTGACACCAAACAGTTATGTGCCTGGTACACAAACGAGTCATATGTATATAATTTATACCAGAGAGTCCTGTGTATGTTACACAATCATGCAGTCCGTTTGTTCTTGCCATTACAACATCAAAGTGTGTTTCCAGGAGTTGGTGAGAAACACTGCATGAGGTTGTGAAAAAAGTCGTATAAAGCCTTCAGTGTCTCCAGTCGAATTGTTGAAGCCTGATAAATGTCCTCAAGTGATGTCACTTGAGTCAACGTCGGTTGGGGCTGAAGCGTTTGAAAGTGAAACAAATTGGTGGATGTGGAGTTAAAAAGAAGTGAGCTCCTCATCTCCGCTTGAGGTTAGCGGCTCAAAACTACATTAGCCACTACTAGCATTACACTCCCAAATCTCCAACCAAACTGTCGGCAGTTGAGTTGCATTGTGGGTAATGTAGGCTCCTGTTTTTTTTTTTTTTTTGGGGGGTGTATGAGAAAAAGATGATATCTCTGGTTCTGCTGCATCTATTTCAATCCATTCTTTTTTTTAACTTTAAATCTTGAGTCCGACAATGTTATAGAAGCGCAATGCTAAATCTGTGCAGTACTCTTTTAAATGATCTAAGATCTAAACAGGTATTATTATGCTATTTTATCTAACTAAAGGTGAAGTACCTTTATTATTATTCCAAAGAAAATCTGGTTTGGAGTCAGGCATAAAATCCCAGGGATACTGGACTACAAGGTTGTCAGCGAACAACAACAATCTATATTGAAACATGAAGCTATATATATATATATACATACAATGAAACAAATACAAATATTAAGAATATAAAAACATGTTGTGGTGTTTTATTTATTTTATGAGTATAATTTCTATTCAATTAATTTGCTAAAACACCAAAGTTACAAAAGTTTTATTCAGATGATTAGTACAAGTCTCATGAGCAGATGTGAGTGTCTACTTTAGGCCAACACACATTAATGTTCCTCATTAATAAAACATCTCACCTGGCTGGTTCTAGACCTCAGTGTGACCCCAAGTATGAAGAATCCCAGGCTAATGCTAATTAGATGAGGTCTAAATGGACCAGAGACAAGTGGATCTCAAATGATGGGCAAAAAAGACAGAGGGATAAGAATAGAACTCCGGTGACCTGAATAAAATCTCAGTTACAGCAGGAGGAGGTCAACGTGGTTACCCATCGATTTTCACGCCGGACGCTGGTTGTACTCGATAATTAGTAATGAAGTGGTATTGATCTGTGGTTTTTGGGAGGACTTGTTCTGGCGTTAGAGACCAGGGGATCATTTGGTGTTTACAATCTGAAGAGTCTGTTTACAGCTCAGACTCCACGCTGTCAAAATGTACCGTTAAAAATTGTTTGTAAAGCTGATTTGTATTTGTCTTTTGATGAAGTTAGACTCTCAGATGGCCCTGTATGTATTTTATATTGAGGTATTCCTTACATCTATTTTTTATGTCTGTTTTTGTACTTTAATTTATTTATAACTATTTTTTACTGAATGTGTGACCCAGACTCTGTGTTTCTTCTTCTTTTTTAACAACTATATTCCTGTTTTCCTAGTGCTGGTAGTGGTGGAATTATTGTAATGATAGAAGTAATAATAACAGTAACAGTAGTGGAAATAGTAGCAGCAGCAGAGGTCAAATTTTAACAGCAGTAGGTCGAGTAAATATAATATAGTCTAATTGAGGCTTTCTAAATCTTTTCTGTTCCCGGATCCCGTTTTAAGGTCCCCACATTTTTATGAGTTCTGAGTTCTCAGTATATATATATATATTATATAGTATATATATATATATATATATATATATATATATATATATATATATATGGAACACTTTATTACTCCATATGAGGGAGCACCGAAATGATTAGATAATATAATTTATCCTGGTGGGAACCACCACCTCTGTTTTATTCTGCCAGCAACAGAAAGCAGTATTGAGTACTGATTTAGTTACATAGTTAGGAACTTTATTGTACGCAATGTGGAAAATTATTTTTGGATTGACCGTTCACAGCATAAATTAAAAAACAAAACGGAGGAGGAGAAACCATCAACACTTTTTAAATTTGAGTCTGTATTTGAGGATTTCTTAGTCCAACTGATGTGATTTCTGTCAGATTTTGACCTTTACTTGATCTTATGGTGATATTTTAATTATGGCTACTTATCAGTAATGTTAAACTGCTCAAGTGATCAAAGTGTCTCATAGGTGTCAGAGATGTAACTTTAGATTACCACGGTGTTATACACTGTGTGTAACGGGTGAATAAATGCTCCTGTGGGGTTCGTACATGGCTCTCTTGGCTCAGTCTGCCCTCTAGCAGTTGAAGCTGGACAGCCACACATGTCAGCTTCCTCCTCCAGACCCAATCACAGTATTTGTCACTGTTAGTATTTTCCCGTCTCTGATAGCTGGAAAAGTTGGTTTACATGTATGAGCGCCACATAAAGCAGCTATGACACGTAGCGTGACATTTTCACTCTGATCCCTCAGAGAGGACAAAGGTCAGAGGTTTAAATTCAGATCCAGGAGAGAAGGAAATGTGTCAGTGTTTGGATAGATGGAGCCTCCTCCTGTCTATTATCATCGATCCTCAGCCCTTTTTAATCTGTGTTAATCCTCAGAGTGTCTGTCATCTGCATTATCTCGGCCCTAATCTCAACTCTGACCCAGAATCATTCTCCGGGTACAGGAGATGACTTAAAAACACAGGAGGGAACAACTTCAAGAGCCCCCATCAACCTAATTTGATTTCTAACTGTTATTTATGGTTTTCTAAATCAATATTTTATTTTTTTTTTATTATTTTTTATTCTGTATTTGCATTTCCATTAACTACCACAAAGTGACTATTAGTATTATTTAGTACTATTATAGAAGCTTTTGACAGTCACTAATCATCAGTCGGCTTTCAGTCCACCTCACACTATAAAAACACAAACAAACAACTAGAGGCTTTAGAAATCCCAAGGGTCCTGTTGGCTCGGACACCAGGTACAATGTTTCATCACTTCATCAAGCTAGACTTTTAGAGATAATTGTTTTTAATCAACTACTTCATCTAACAAACAACGGCATTTTAGAAAAACAAACCACAGCACCAAGTTCTGGTTATTGTGGAGCAAACCACAGCAACTACAATGGGTGGGTCTCTCTGAAAGTTGTTATTTGGTTTCAGTCTATTTAACTGGTAGAATTATTGTGGTGATGTCAGAACAATGATTTTGGAATTTCTTCATTCTTAGGCCCAATTTTGTTTTCTTAATATATGCTCCCACTTTGAAACACTATTAACCATCACAATGTTAATTACCATTTTTATGCTGATGATACACAGTTGTACATCTCTATCTTGCCAAATGACCCCAGTGCACTGCATGCTCTCATTGCCTGTCTCACTGACATTACTGTATGGTGCGGTAAAATCTTTAATTAATTCCCTTAATAGGAGAAAAACTGCACTCAGTGCTTGGTGGTCTTAGCAAACAGATTAAAACTAACATCACAAACTTGGGAGTGATTTTAGACTCTGATTTAAATTTTAATTCTCATTTTAACAAAGTCATTAAAACATCCTTTTTTCATCTTAGGAATATCACCAAGGTCAGACCTTTTTTAACTCAGAAAGATGCTGAAATGCTCACTCGTGCTTTTATTACTAGCCATTTAAACTATTGTAATTCCCTTTTTACTGGATTACCTAAAAAGTCTACTACTTAGTCTACTACTAAGTAAACTACGGCTAGTTCAGAATGCTGCAGCCAGAGTCTTAACTAAAACAAAGAAAATGGATCACATCTTCCCTGTACTTAAGACACTGCACTGGCTACCTGTATCTTTTAGAATTGATTTTAAAAGTTCTTTTGCTTGTTTATAAAGCTTTAAATGACCGTGCGCCTCCCTACATCAGAGATCATATATCATACATCTTTCATTTTATGTTCCAGCCAGATCACTAAGGTCCTCCACCGCTTTTTATGTGTCCCATAAAAGTACTGGTGACTGCCTTCTGTTTTTATGACCCTAAACTGTAGAATTCACTGCCTTTGGATATTAGAATGGCCTTTCTCTGTATTTTTAAAAGGAAATTAAAGACCTATCTTTTTAATCTGGCTTTTTATGGAGTAACTTGTTTTGTTGTTATAATTTTTAGTCTTGCAAAATATTATTTATTGTTGTTTAATTATTTTTGTTTTTATTTTTTGTCTGTGTTGTTTTAATTTTGCTATGTGAAGCACTTTGGGCTGCATGTTTGTATGAAAGGTGCTATAAATAAGCTAAGCTAGTTGAGCTAAGGGAGGTTCTCTTATTTATAGCACACTTTTCTACCCAGGTTTTTGGGCGAAGCTTTTTGGGCGTAACCGTCAGCAGTTACTCATGGGATTGGGAGAGAAAGTGGCCAAAAAATTGAGAATTTGGAAGAATATTTCCCAACCCTTGAATTTGTTTTCGTCTGTCTACTTGTGTCAGTGTGCAGTTCGGAGCCGGAGAACATCCAGGCGGTGGCCTACAACCTCAGCAGCCTGCTGGTCACATGGGAGCGGCCCCGGGCGGTGTACGACGCCAGCATCGAGAAATACTCTGTCAGCTACCGATTGGCCAATGTAGAAAATGCCGCCCCCTCTATATACCTGACGGACGGAGACCAGGATGTGGTGAGAGTCCACAAGTTTATAACATCAATAACGATTTCCTCAAAGTAGTTTGCAATGCATTTTCCATACAAAGCCATCAGTGTACCACCTCTCTCAGGCTTGAATTAGCAGCAGTCACCAAGTTGCTCACTGAAAATCTAAATGCATGTCAAACTGATCAGCTAAACATTCATCATAGAGCCTGACAAAACAGCCATACAGTAGACACGCAATATCACATTGAGCTGTCTTTAGACCAGATATTTCTGTCTCACTAGTTTCTGTGCAAAACCATCCAACACTTTATTCAAATCAAGAGCTCCGACCAAATCACTAGATGCAAATATCTAAATATAAACTCTGTGCCGGAAGGGATGTTTCCTTCTTGGGATATTGAACATTTTCCATTCATCACCTTGCATCATGATTACAATTTTTTAAGAACTTGTCATGTTGTTCTCCCTGTAGGCTTGCAGTTATTCTAGTTTGTTATCAGGCCCACGCCTCGCCTCACCTCTCACCATTACCAGAAACCCACCTATGGGTGGTTGATGTTCATAGAAATTAACTCAAACCAACTGTTGGGAAGGAAATCAACCTAAAACTGATGGTATAATTTGAAAAATGGTTGAAGTATATGCAGTATACTTTACATCACTGGACCTAATCATCATCATGGTTCTTCAAAGCTAATGTCATTCCTTCTCCCTCCAACAGGGGGCGATACTCGATGACCTATTAGCCAACACCAGCTATGTGGTCCAGGTGGTGGCGGTCTGCACCAACGGTCTGTATGGACGTGTGAGCGACCTGCTGACGGTCGTCATGCCCATCGACGACCCCGGTAAGAGCGACCCTGCCCAAGACCGAGCGTAGAGTTCGGTAGATGAACCGTACAGATATTTTTCAATCCGCTGCAGCTTTTATTTTAAGTAAGGTTGAAATATGGAAAACTAGTCCGCTGGCTTCTTAGAGAAGAGCAGTAAGACTTTTAAAAATGAAAGAGTAGAGGAAGACTAAATCTATTATAGGCCATTCCCGACAGGGGAAAAAACAAAGATGAAACCTTAACAATGATAAAATAAATAATAAATAATAACAAAAATAAAAATTAAGTCAATAGTAAGATTTACTAAATCTAAATTATGCCTTTGTAAAATAAGGTATGAAATACTAAGTCAAATTTATGAGATAAATCAGAAGTCCAACTTGCGGCGTTTTAAGTCTTGAAGTTGACTTACTATGTCATAATTTTGATTTAATATCTCAAAATGATGTAATATAATGAGTATTTCAGAACTTTGATTTAGTTACAATCTCATAATTTTGATTTATAATCTCATAATTGTGACTTCAAATGGCAAATAATTTACTTGGTAATTTACTTGACTTAGTAGTTATTTGCCCTAGTTATTAATATTGACTTACGATAAGTATTTTAACTCATTTCACTCATTTTTTCTTTTCCTGTCAGAGATGGGCTTCCATATTACACAACAGTAATGCCAGATAACAAAAGCTGTCAACTAACCGCCTAGACTGACGATATTTATGTCGTTAGTGGGAAAATAAAGATTTGAATTTAAAGCAAAAGTCTGACATTTTGGGAAATCCTCTTGTTGGCCATCTGATCCAAAATCAGATGAGAAGAGATGGTTATCAGTTTCGTGCTCTCTGTGCTAAGCTAGGCTAGCAACTGGAAGCATGGGGAAACAGCTAGCCTAGCTAATAGCAACAGTCAAAAATAGACTTTTTACAAATGAATTAATTATGAAGAAACAGATTCACTAAACTTACAGGAGAAAAATTCTGATATGTTAGTCTTAGTGGTTCAGTAAAAGTAACTTCTTCTACTCATTTTCCTTTTCTTGTCATATGTTTCGTCACCAGCCACATTTCTTTTCTTTTAGAGACATTTCCATCCTCCCAGTCATCCTCTCTCTGAACCCTGAATGAGACGACTGATATTTTTTGGTTTTTCTTCCTCTTTATCTCACTCTTCACCCTCCCTTCCCTTGACTCTGGGGTATAAGTTACCATATATTTTGTGCTTTGTGGGGATTTAATCACACACACATGCAGTGCTGTTGTTTGACTCGTCTTTTTCTGTTTTTAACTGTTTCATAAGTTTCTCTGTGCGCTCTTCAAATCTGCTTGCTCTCTATATTTCTATATTTCTAAGATGAAAGAACATGCTTGGTTTGGGGTCAAGGGGTCATTTCCTGTGTCACATGGAACGAAAAAGTTGCCATCTTTGTTTTCATTATGTGGTTTCCGTTCCTTCTGCCTCTCACAGTAAGACAAATGTTTGCATGTGTGCAGCAGCTTTTTGTGTAACATGGATTGGAGTGGTAATCATAGTGACTTTGTATTTCAACTGAACTTTATATTAAATAAACTAATGTGTCTTGTTACAAAGAAAAAAAAATCCCCTGCATCCTATTTCAGTGTCAGCTTGCATGAATGGGTGATATTCTGCAACGTCTAGTAGGTTTATGTGACTGACCTTTTTGTGACACCATTGTCTGTACCATGTTGGCTAAACTAACATTATGGTCCCATCTTAGCTGTACCTAAAAATGGCGCAACTGTTGCCATGTATTCCACAAAAGTCCTCTTTTGAAATGACAAATACAAGATTGCATTATGGCAGCCAAAAAAGGCTTTTGACCTAGAGTGGTCATAAAGATTATTACCTTAACTTAGTGCTACAACAGCTCGGCTAGCTTAATATTAACGCTAGCTAGGTCTACAGCTGTAATTATTAGCCATTTAAACTGTTAGTTGATCAACAGAAAATTAAATCTATGATATTGTTGATTCATTAATACATATTCATATAGAAAAAATACGTCTCATTTGCTTGTTTCAGCTTCGGAAACCTGCAGATTGTTCTTGTTTTTTATATCAGGATATCATCATTTATATACATTTTTTGTCTTTTACTGTTGGTTAGACAAAATAATCAATTTAAAGACATCACATTGGGTTCTGGTAACTGTTTTTGACATTTTATCAACTAAATAATTCATAGGTAAATTACAACTAAGCCACAGTTTTATCAATATGACATACATATTACTTGCAGCCGTTGCCTCATCAATAATAATCATATCTGTCTCTTAAATTACAATTAATGTGTAGTCTACTTTTTGTTTTATTAGCATACTTTTTTTCCAAATGACCAATATTTACCAGAGCCCAAAGGTTTATTTTAACATTTCCAACTCATTCATATAAAAGGTTTTAGTTTCTTAAGTATATGAAATAAAAATGTTTGCATCTTTGAAGCTGTAACATTTTTGAAGCTGTAGATATTTGGTGTTTTTATTTAATAATTGACTAAAACAATTCATCATAAAAGTTATAATCAATTGACTTTCTGTTGACTGACTAATCAATTAATCAACTAATACTTCAAACACAAAATTTTCAATTCAGTTTTAATTATATAGCGCCAATTCATAACGGAAGTTATCTCATTGCACTTTTCCTATAGAGCAGGTCTAGACCGAACTCTTTATAATATGTTTTACAGGGACCCAACAATTCCCACCATGAGCGAGCACTTGGCAACAGTGGCAAGGAAAAACTTCCTTTTAAGATGCAGAAACTTCGAGCAGAACCAGACTCTGGGTGGGCGGCCATCTGCTGCTGCCGGTTGGGTTGAGAGAGAGAGAGGCAGAGTAGGAGGAAAGAGAACAGTAGCACGTAGCGAGTTTTTCCCGTCATTTTGATTTTATTTACAAGGTGCTTCTTATGAGTATTAAATATAGCTCAGCAAGAGCTTTCCATTGATAAATTAAAGTTTATTTTGTAAAACCTCACCTCATTGCTTCACAAACCAGTTTGATCTGTTCTCCATGATGTGTGACTTAGCCTCAGACAGGTAAGAGCCACACCACCACCTGCCCCCTGACATGCCCGCTGTGTGCTGTGCGTCTGAGCTCGGTGGCATTTGCAAATAACTCTTTTTGTGAGTTTGTTTTATCCCTCTTAGGTGACAGACGGGTGGATTTTGAATACCAAAAATTTTAGACAATCATAGGAAAGTAGCTGAGAGTTGTCAGTTCAAATTCCTTTTCTTGGCTCGTCTGGTTTTACAAGGAGGATGAAACAGAAAAATTATTAATTGCAAATGCTTTTTGTTCAAGGTTTTCTGTGTTTGCTTGTGTCTTTGGGGGAATCCATGCATGAAAGTCCAAATGTGTCTGATATGTTGCATGCATGTGTTCGTCATCATTTGGTATTGTGTTTATCATAAAACCAACATACCGCTTGATGTGGTGTGTACAACTTTTCCCAGCCTTCCATTTTCTCCCACTGTCATTTCACGCATTTACATCCATCAAGAGCATCACATTCATAATTTCATTATCGAGAGTTTTGTAGCTTTAATGTAACAAAACTGAATAGAGTCTATCTTTTTTTTTTTTTTTTTTTCTGAAACATCCAGAAACACAGCGTTCCAAGGTTTACCTTTTCTTTTCCGTGATATTCTCATCGCACTGTTTTCAAATTGTCTTACCCTTTGTCACGTGTCTCGGCTTTTTGGCATTGGTTTTTATACATTTTCAACCTCAGGGAATGAATACCAACAAAAATTTAACAATTTAAAGAAGTAGGCACGAGTTAAATTGTGTATTCCATGAGTTGACATTTTGTTATTTTAGTTCTTGTTTTGACTTATTTTGTGTAACTAATGATGCAACCTGTGCCTTTTTCCAGAAAATGCACTGGATCCAGATTCAGATGAATTTAATGTCGAGGTAAGGAAATCTTTTATTTTTCTTCAAACAGTGCATGCCATTGTTTAGTTCTGAACTATCACTGTTATTTATCGCTGTCTGTAAACCTTTCTCTCACCAACAGGGCACCTATGAACCCGATCTGTCTTGGAATGAACCATTCCAAACCGAGGATTACGATCTGGCCTTGATTCCTACAAACTCACCAAGGACCACGACTTCTGGGTCACCTCTTTTACCTCTACCTGGCATCAGAACCACAACAGCAGAACCTGGTCAGAGGAAAACCACCACTGATGTTGTTCCCCCGGTCAGATCCACCCAGTATGGTCATGTCCTGAGCCATTCTGAAGAGACAGCACGCCACAGTACCTCCACACGTCCACCAGAGGACACCCTGCCACCAAAAACCAGAGGAAGTGCTGACTTCAGTGGCAATGCTCCCTTTTACTTGACAACAACAACCAAGGAAGTCTTCATGCCCACTTCCACTACTCCTTTATTCTCCAGTGCAAAGACACATGGTGTTCTTGGAGGCATCAGTCCAAAAGACTCCTCTGAAAAAACAAAAGGTGGTGTTAGTAGCACTACTCCTACATTCACCAGTGCAAAGACAAAAGGTGGTAAAAGTATTTCTTCATACAGCACCACCGCGACCACACTGAGGTCTCGTACCGGTGACACGAGCAGCACAACACCATCACCATCCTTCATCCAGGCCGAGGGCGACCAAGGCCCGGCGAGTCCCATAAACGAAGACACCACCACTGATGGAGGTGTTTCTGCTGGACCCGGAGGTCTTCCAGAGATCCAGGCAGAAAGTTCGACCTCCCAGCCTTCCTCCTCGGGTGAAGCTGTTCCACGTAGGCCGACAAGTCCCAGCATGCCTCTTTTTTCGTCTACCACAACCTCTGTCCGGTTGAGTGGCGTTCTCTTGCAGACCACACAGCCGCTGTCCAACGGTGAGCGCCCCTCTGTCCTCCCCTCCTCTTCCTCTTCCTCCTTCGCCTCCTCCCCTCTGTGTGACACTGCGGACCCCGACGCCATCCCCTCCACCTGCCTGCATGACCCTTCCTCTTCGTCTTGGCCTGTGTTGTCTGCCTCTGGTTCGGACTCCCAGCATGCCGCTACCGCACCACTGTCTAGCAAAGACCCAGCTTCTCCTTCAACCCCCACGCTCCCTGCCTCCACCCTGCCTCACCTCCCTCACCCCTCGCACCCCCGGTCTGGTTGGGAGACTGACCTTGTCTCCCCCAGTGTCAGGTTTGATGATAATGATAGCGATGGTGATTTGTTGTCTGGGTCTTCGTTAGTCTCTTCAGGTGACCCTTCAGTGTTTAGCGATACCCCTCCTCTCCAAACGGTGCCGGATGCGTCTGGCACCACCGTCGCCGCTGAGCCTTCCGAATCCTCCTGGGATCTGTCACTCTCAACAGTCTCTCTGTCTCTCAGCCCCACCCTCCAGCCTTCAGTTCTCCTCTCTAGTGACTTCACCCTTTCTGGCACAACTCCGGGCTTATCCCGTTCTTTCTCAGTTGGGTTTGAGGACTCAAGGTACGCCACGGGGAGCACAATAGAGTCTTTTCTCCCCGAGGTCAGTGGTGATGGGTTTCCGTTAGCTAGTGACGTGGACCCCATATGCGGCTGTTCTCTGGAGCCGTCAGCGTCCTCGTCCTGGTTGCACGCCTCTCCTCATGTACCCCTGCCGTCCTCAGCCTGGGATTCTGCTAGCCTAGAACTTTACTCTAGCGTGGGCTTCCCTTCGGCCTCTGGTGCTGGTGTAGACGATCTTCTACGCTCTCTGTCTGTGGCAGGTTCTGATGGTCTCTCCTTAGACCAGCCTCTCCTCTCCCATAGCGCTATCTCTCCCTCATCGTCCTCTTCACACTCCCACCTTCTCCAAGTCACCGATAGTGACCTGCCCATTTCTGTTGCAGCCACAGGGTCGGGTGTCAGGGATCCCTGGTTCTCGGCATCAGACGAGAACTCTGCCCTGCAAACCTCTGCCCTCCCTTCCTCACCCACAGCCTCCACCTTCACCCCCAACCCCGAAGGACAGGTGTTAGACACTAGCAGCAGTGCCTCCGGCTCGGCCCTGTTCCCCGACTCCCAGGCAGGCGTAGATCAGGAATGGGACAGGGTTCAAACCTCGGCCTCTGGAGAGAGCGCGTTCCCTTATTCAAACAAAGTTACTAACACCATTCCCCCATCTACAACCTCTGGGTCTGGCCAGACCGCTGATGATTTGGATGAACACTCCACTGCGTTCTATTTTGAAAGCGCGAGCGGCAGTGACCTCACACCGGAGGTAGGAGGCACAGTGAAGCCAACCATTTCTGCGATGACCTCGGCTTCACCCTGGTCGCCAGGGGGAGAGGAGGAAAGCGGCTCAGGGCAGGGTGAAAGCCTATACGACAACGAGACGTCCTCCGACTTCAGTATCTCCGAGCGCACGGAAAGAGAGTCGGAGGAAGAGGAGCCAGTCGCAGGTAAAAAAGTTGTCCGTGTGGGCAAAAAATCGCAATATACCTGCAGAATGCCAAGGGATCAGGAAGAGTTCTGGACATCAAAAAGACGACTAATCTACCATCTATCAACAACAAAACTACATTTCATTTTTTCATTTTTGTCTGGGAAAACGAAAGTGAGAAAATTCATGCATGCAAGGTAAAACATCACTCGTTAGTCACTAAACAGGATCAAATAACTTCAATCAACGAACCATCACTATTCATCATCATTTGAGACTCATTAATACTAGTACCAGTCATCCATCCATTTTCTAAGCCACTTATTCTGTTTAGAGTTGTGAAGGGCTGGAGCCTATCCCAGCATGCATTTGGCAAGATGTTGGGTAGTGATATCCTGTTCAGGATGACAGTCTATCCCAGGGCTCAGTGAAATACCATAGCATTACCAGTGGTAATAAAAAGTAATAGTCACAACATTTCTTGATCATTTTGAGTGATTTTATTTACAACTAATTGACAAATCTGATTTATTATTATATTTAATTTGTTTTCAATTTGTGTTTTTCTCTTACTTTTTATTTTATTTCTTTATCTGTGTTTGTGGTTTGTTTATTAATTTCCTTTATTCATTTATTTATTATTTTTAGGTTTTGTTTTTTGTTGGTTTGAAAGATCATCTTTGAGGTGTACAGGTTCAACTGGTTACATGCTGGTTGTTGATTGTACGAAGTGAAATCTTATCACTGTCATATATGCTCTGAACAAGGCTTCACACCAAAACACGTTAGCAGATTTGTCGGTCCATCACCAAAAACAAGAAATGTTGACTCTTTTACTTTTTTATTGCCATTGGAGTGCCGCATTTTTTTCCTAAATCTGTTTTGGGATAAACAAAAACATTGAAGCTCCTTTTTGAGGTAGAGCACCCAACTGAGAATTGATGCAGGAGAAGCACACCTATTTCCTCTTACGAACATAATCCATTTTTACAAGCTTAATATTGATTCAGGAAGCATTATCTTAGTGCACTTCCACTTGAGGTTGCCGACGTGCATAACAAAAAAAGCAAAATGCTTTTATTTCTTGGCAAGTGCATCAATGAACGAAACAATCCTTTCAACTCAACATGTCGGCCACCAATTTCCTTAAAGCTCTCTGTTGTATTAAAGTATGTAGAATGATGTCCAAAATCCTCAATCGCAATTTGAGAAATTCAGTTTACATTCCATTGTTAAACACAGATCTTCTCTTCCCAAATGTTACCTGTCATGGCCACCAGAGAGCAGCAGAGCTCCTCCAAACTTCAACAGTTTCAAACACCATCCCCATCTATACTGTCTCTGTCCACACTGCACTGTATAGTGTCAAAAGGGACTTAAAATCAAGTGTCTAATGATGGTTATGGTTTTGCATGTTGTACCTTATTAACAAATCATGTATACTTAACAGTACTGCTGACCATTTTCTAAGGTATACATTTTTAGATTGGGAATAAACTGGGAAAGATAGAACCATCTCTTCATTTAGTTCTACCTTGCATCATTAACTATAAATTATCCCAACAGTTTGTAGACTGATTTCCTTCCTTCCAGGCAGCTCTTATTTTTAGTTCATTTCTATGAAAATCAACTTCCAGAGACTCCAAACTTGCTGCAGTCAATCCATCACAGTCCACAAAAAGCTGCCGTTATGTTTTTGTGTCGTTCATTTAAAGTTGCATTGCAATACTTGTTTGAAAACTCTGAGTTAGTGTATTCAAGGACACTCTGAGTTTTGAGTTTCTTTTACATGCGAGAAACATCTAAATTTAAACTCTAATTTTTGTTATTATTTTTATTTATTTATGTTATTTTATGTTTGCGTTTGGTCTTAAAAATGTAGATTTTCCAGTGACTAAGCTCATGAAGGCTGTGCTTTTGGTCAAGTTTTGGTTGTCTTTGAAAGCACAATAAGCACAATGCATTACAACATGACAAAGACTCAACTTTAACAAATGTTAAATAAAGGGAGTGAGTCATTCACTGTGATTGCAATAATCTATCTACAGCAAGTTTCAAGTCTGTTGAAGTCTTAAATTCTTATCTGAATCAACAGTCTTGTCAGTCAACAGACACAACGCAATTTGCGCTGCACTTGCCGCTGGTTCAGCGCCCAAAGTTCAATCAAAGCTCTAATCTTAAACTTTGGCGCAGGCGGTGCGCTGTGCGGCGTCGAGCATGCTATTGGAAATAATGGGTTTCAGAGCGTAGTGGTGCCATCGTCACGTTGTGTCTGAAAAGGGCCTTTTGGACAGAGGGCGTTGTATAGATTGTAAAGCCCTTTTGAGGCAAATTTGTGATATGTAATTGTTGGTTGGAAATGAGTCTAAAAACAAATTATTATTTTGGGCTAAAACAGACAAATACACCGACATGGTCCTCTAAAATACGATCTTTCCCAGTGTATTTCCATATCTGTGCCCCTGACATTCTGACAGGTGCACAGATGTACAATAACAGAACTCCATCTTCATTTAGTTCAGCTTCATCATTTAGTTTGAAATCTTTTTAGTATGAACGAATAACCTTTTCCATCTTCTGTCCAGGCCTTTGCTTTTCTTTGCCCATTATCGTCGCCTGTGTGTCCAGGCTTTTTGAGAGGCAGACAAAGATCTGTTGGATGGATGATTGAATGAATGGGCTTTACTGAGGGTGCACAGAGTAGAAAGCGAACAGGCTCTTTATGAACTAGTCAACAGGGCTAAGCCAGCCGTTCATGGCTGAACTGAGTTCATTTGTGCAGAAGAGGTAAGTTCTGACAAACCTCCCAATCAAGGTTAATCCATGCTAGTGTTTTCCTTAATGGTTATCTGGCAATAAAGGGAGGATTCAGCAGCATCAGTTCAGTGAGGTCAGATTCAGTCGTCAGGTTCTCTTTTCCATTTATTCAAAGTTAAAATTATGCTGCTTGATTGACTCCAGCTCTGCTTTGTGTGCACTTTGATGAATGTGTTCTTGCTTGATCTGTGATGGACTTTTGATTATCAGCCTTTATGCGTCTTCATGTTTTTTTCAAGTGGTTTGGAAGGTGGTTTGAATGTGATGAGTTTAGTGTTTGTTCTGTAGGTGGGTGAATGTGAAGGGTGGTGCATTATGTTTCAGTCCTGGGCTGTAAATACGGTTCATGTTTCTTTCTGAAGTAGTTATTCGAGATCTGAGAATGTTGGAGTTCTGTAAACAGTTCAAGGAGGCTAAGCTGCTCTGGAGGCAGACGGGAACTTATCAGTTGAGTTAAACCTGAGTCATCGTAGTCTGCCTGTTGCTTCTCATACGTTTTGGTGTTTGGTTCCAGTTGTTGGGACCACCACTAAATTTTGATACAGTATGTCACACGTCAAAAGGGCAGAGGACATGTATGGAACCCCCCCACCCCATGAGAAAGGACAAGCATTCGCAATCTGGCCTGATACTATGAATGTTTGTCATTTTCTCTAAGGCCCTTTCGTTGTAAAGTGTCCAAACTTCATCAGAAGCCCTTTTACACTGTACCCTTTTAGGATTAATATCAATCTGTAATCATATTAGAAACTTGCTAGATATTTGATCTAGAGTCCCCCAAATGTAGGTGTGTCATGAACATAAAAAAAAACCCTGTGCAAATTTAGTCTAATTCTTCTCCTGTTTTGTCCATCATTTCCATCAGTAATTATAACACTGTTCTCACAAGTTAATAGCTGAAATCTGGGAACACTGTGACATCAATCTTTCAGCCAAGAAATGTGGGTATGTAATCTGTGAAGAGAGCCAGATGAAATGTGTATAGGTTCCCAAACTCAAAGACACTTAGAAACTTAAGTATCTAACCACGAGCATTCTCTGCTACTGAAATGCTACACACATCATTAATGCCGAGGTCAGTAAAGGACAGAACAAGAGGTCATTAATATTCATATTTTCATATTTGGTTTTTCCCTTTAAGTTGTCAGTTGTAGTAGTGTATTGTATTGTAGTGTATGTCTAAACAGTTAGCTAAGAGTAATGGATAAATGGTTGAAACTGTTAGTCAAGTCAAGGCAATTTTATTTATATAGCCCAATATCACAATCTTTACAATCTTTACTTTACAATCTGTACAGCATACAACACCCTGAAAATGGTGAAAAACCTAAAAGTTATGGATAAGCAGTTCAAATAGTTAGCTAAACGTATTGGAAAAATTGTGAAAAAGCCAAAAGTAAAATGGTTGAAATAGCTAAAAGTCATGGATTTAATGGTTGAAATGTCCAACTTCTGCCATTCCAAATGGTAATAGTTCGAAAGCGAACTTGACCAAACTGACCTAAACATTGACAGTTCAATTGTATGAAAATATTGTTACAATATCCACATATCATATTTAATAGTGTTCGGCCAGGTTAAAATCAATTCAAATGAACACACGTGGAACATGACGGATAGTGTCTGACAGCCTGACATGGCTGCAGGGGCACATCAGAGAGGAAAGGTTAGGAGCCACCGGCGTACTGTGGCTTAGGCTCTGCCGACTAAGGTTTAATTACATTTCTATAACCAGAGCAGCTTATCTTCTGAGGAACACAGTAATAGTAAACCTCCAGGTGATGGCTCTGACTTCCTCTCTCACCCTGCAGTAGCTTTAATCTCTATCCTCTTCGGTTCTTTCTCTCCAGACGCCAGTAACAGCAGCCATGAGTCGAGAGTTGGTTCGATCAGGGAAAGAGAGAGGAAGGCTGTGGTTCCTCTGGCCGTCATCTCCACCCTCACCGTACTCGGCATGATCGTCCTCATCAGTATCCTCATCTACTGGAGGTCAGTACTGCTGGTGTATTTAAATCTGCATTGATTTGATTGTTTTGGCCAACTGAGGGCAGAAGAAGCCCACAACAGGCTGACTGAAACAGCCCTGACATATTATCGTCCTCTGAAACTGTTATGATTGAACATGTTAGCGGTAGGAGGAGGTTGGGGTGGTGGAGTAAACCGTGATCGTGTCGGATTATAATGTCTGTGCTATACACCTGCATGAATCTGATTGGACGTTACTAGCCACACAGCTGTGAATGAGCCGATGAGCTGGTGCCGATCAGCCAATACGAGCACAACTTCAGTGCTCTGTCTGAACTAACGCTATGCTTCATTGGTAGTTTAGTTCCAATCAAAAATTTGGGTAATATGAGCGCCTTTGTGTTTATTTAAATGTGCGTGTGGTTGGGGGGGGCCCTCAGGGCGTTAAGGCGCCGACCATGAACAGCAACGCCGCTGGTTCGACTCCGGCCGAGGACTTTGTTGCATGTGGAGATGTGGAACGTCCCATCTCTTTCCCCTCATTTCCTGCCATCTCTCTACTGTCCGCTTTCTAATAAAGGCTTAAAAATGCCCAAAAATATATTTTTTTAAAACAGTGCCTAAGTTTTAAATTAACTTCACCCATCTTTTTTCCCCAGAAATTAGTGGTGAACAGACAGTTGATGAAAAGACTACACAAGCGCATAGTGGAGCTGAACAAGAGAAAACAAGTCTGAAAGCAGAGCAGCAGGGTTCAGAGGGAGGGGGACAATCAACGTCTGGCGAAAGGAGCCTTAGATTAATCTTTAAACAGTTTTATATCTAGAGATATTACATGTAACAACAGGTTTCTCCAGGCTGCACGTAGACGGATGTGTACGGCTGTAGTTCAGATACCTTTACGTGGTTACGTGTAACATTTACATGTAACATTTTTTTCTTCTCCGTTTCAAATCCACCAATCAGCTTGCATTGACGCTCGACGTGTTTTGGGGGGTCTGCACAACGGCTCCTCTGCGAGGTTCTGCGACCAACTTACCCATAACACCCCTTCTCTGTGTTGGCCCTCATGTTTCCTTGTATCTTTGAAGAACCCAAAATTCCAGCTTTATCCTAACACCAAATTTATGTTAAAAAAAAGGCATTTTTGCTTACTTACAGTATGTAAGTAAAGTACAATATCTAAATCCCACCTTCTTCCTGTGAAGTGTCCTCCTGCAGATGCATCTTGCATTTGTATATAAAAATCCATATTAACATCACCAAAAATGATACATTTAGCCACCACCTCATCAATCAAAGTCTCAATCAAGTCAAAGCTTGAACAGATTTAAGTCCTGTGGCAAAATCCTGTTTTTATTATTGATTTCTGTCTGTATATAATCTGTCTAGTATTTTTCAAAACACACACACACACACACACACACACACACACACACACACACACACACACACACACAGCCCCTCCAACTGAAAGCTCAACCCCCCCACCTCCACCCACTGCCCTTCAACCCCATCATATGTCATATAATATGGGGAGGGGGAGTGAAGGCTCCAATATTTGACTGGGACATCATAGACAGCATCCCAGTCAGCCTGGACCCTCACCAGCATTCAGAGCCAACAGATCCACAGAGGACGCCATCTCCACTGCCCGCCACTCAGCCCTCACACACCTTGAAAATAACAACACCTACATCAGCACGACGTTTGTTAATTTAATTGTGAAGTTTGCCGATGGCCACCATCATCGGCCGGATTTCAAGCCACGATGAGACTTCATATCGGGAGGAATTCACAGAGAACAACCTACTGCTCAACGTCAGCAAAACCAAGGAGCTGATCACTGATTTGTTCACGGCCCAGGACCAGAGGGCTCTGCAGCTGGTGAACAGCAGTGGTACCCATCTACCGAGCATCCGTGATATCGGAGAGGTGAGGCGCAGAGCCCCAAGGACGCTAAAGGACAGTGCTCACCCCAGCCACAGCCTGCTCACCCTGCTGCCGTACCACCAGACTACCGAGCAGCTTCTTTCCTCCTCAACTCCATCTCATCCTCCGCACTCCACCATAAATAAATGACGTGGGACTTTCTGTTATGCTGGTTTTGCACAGTACCATACCACTACCTTTGTATAATATATGTATATAAGTAATTGTATATATTCTTTTTATTTGTATTTTTAGTCCATTTTAATTTTAAATATTTGTATTTATGTTCTGTGTGTGTGTGTGTGTGTGTAGCGTGAAGGGAGCTTTAACTTTAATTTCATTGTGCAGCCCTGTGTTGTACAGAGACAAATAAATGTACCTTGAACATTAGCGCTTTTATTTGTGTGTGTGTGTTTGCTCACCAGAGGCCCCTTCACAAACAATACCTCCTGTGTTGTGCTGCTGACGCGGCTGCTGGCGGACTGAAAGCCTTTCAGCCGTCGCCGCCGCTCACCTGACAGCAGTGTTTTTGAGTCCTCTCGGTTGACCTTGAGAGATGCTGTTTTAGCTTTTTTTATTAAGACGTATGAAATATTGAATTTGTAGCAAACAAAAGTTTTTTTGAGAATAGTTTCAAAGTAATTTGTTGTGCCGATTTAGGGCATAAACCCAAAAGTTTGTTTTCTTCTTGTGCTGAAAACATCTTTGGCTAGTGCAGTAGAAAAAAACCACGCTTCCCACTCAGACCGTGAAATAACCAACTTCAGAAATCCGATCAAGGACACGCTGTCAAATGCAGTGTAAACATAACAACTCATATTTTTCACAGACTGTACATTTCTCATCTGCCGTGCCGGAGACTCAACAT